>NC_092418.1:0-600000 GCF_040894005.1 Engystomops pustulosus | reverse complement strand
TAATTATGAGGGGCAGTATAGGAAATAATTAATTATGAGGGGCAGTATAGGAAACAATTAATTATGAGGGGCAGAATAGGGAATAATTAATTATGAGGGGCAGAATAGGAAATAATTAATTATGAGGGGCAGTATAGGAAATAATTAAGAGGGGCAGTTTAGGAAATAATTAATTTGAGGGGAAGTATAGGAAATAATTAATGGTTGAGAAGCGGTATAGGAAATAATTAATTTGAGGGGAAGTATAGGAAATAATTAATGGTGTAGGGGCAGTATAGGAAATAATTAATTTGAGGGGCAGTATAGGAAATAATTAATGGTGAGGGGCAGCATGGGAAATAATTAAGAATGAGGGGCAGTATAGGAGATAATTAATTTGAGGGGCAACATAGGGAATAATTATGAGGGGCAGTATAGGAAATAATTAATTTGAGGGGCAGTATAGGAAATAATTAATGGTGGGGGGAAACATAGGAAATAATTAATGGTGGGGGCAGTATAGGAACTAATTAATGGTGGAGGGGCAGCATAGGATATATTTAATGGTGGAGGGGCAGTATAGGAAATATTTAATTTGAGGGGAAGTATAGGAAATAATTAATTTGAGGGGAATTATAGGAAATAATTAATGGTGGAGGGGCAGTATAAGAAATAATTAATGGTGGAGAAGCAGTATAGGAAATAATTAATTTTAGGGGAAGTATAGGAAATAATTAATTTGAGGGGAAGTATAGGAAATAATTAATGGTGTAGGGGCAGTATAGGAAATAATTAATTTGAGGGGCAGTATAGGAAATAATTAATTATGAGGGGCAGTATAGGAAATAATTAATTATGAGGGGCAGTATAGGAAATAATTAATGGTGAGGGGCAGCATAGGGAATAATTAATGGTGGAGGGGAAGTATAGAAAATAATTAATGGTGGAGGGGCAGTATAGGAAATAATTAATTATGAGGGGCAGTATAGGAAATAATTAACTATGAGGGGCAGTATAGGAAATAATTATGAGGGGCAGTATAGGAAATAATTAATTTGAGGGGAAGTATAGGAAATAATTAATGGTTGAGAAGCGGTATAGGAAATAATTAATTTGAGGGGAAGTATAGGAAATAATTAATGGTGGGGGGCAGTATAGGAAATAATTAATTTGAGGGGAAGTATAGGAAATAATTAATTTGAGGGGAAGTATAGGAAATAATAAATGGTGTAGAGGCAGTTTAGGAAATAATTAATTTGAGGGGCAGTATAGGAAATAATTAATGGTGAGGGTCAGCATAGGAAATAATTAATTATGAGGGGCAGTATAGGAAACAATTAATTATGAGGGGCAGAATAGGGAATAATTAATTATGAGGGGCAGAATAGGAAATAATTAATTATGAGGGGCAGTATAGGAAATAATTAAGAGGGGCAGTTTAGGAAATAATTAATTTGAGGGGAAGTATAGAAAATAATAATGGTTGAGAAGCGGTATAGGAAATAATTAATTTGAGGGGAAGTATAGGAAATAATTAATGGTGTAGGGGCAGTATAGGAAATAATTAATTTGAGGGGCAGTATAGGAAATAATTAATGGTGAGGGGCAGCATGGGAAATAATTAAGAATGAGGGGCAGTATAGGAGATAATTAATTTGAGGGGCAACATAGGGAATAATTATGAGGGGCAGTATAGGAAATAATTAATTTGAGGGGCAGTATAGGAAATAATTAATGGTGGGGGGAAACATAGGAAATAATTAATGGTGGGGGCAGTATAGGAACTAATTAATGGTGGAGGGGCAGCATAGGATATATTTAATGGTGGAGGGGCAGTATAGGAAATATTTAATTTGAGGGGAAGTATAGGAAATAATTAATTTGAGGGGAAGTATAGGAAATAATTAATGGTGGAGGGGCAGTATAAGAAATAATTAATGGTGGAGAAGCAGTATAGGAAATAATTAATTTTAGGGGAAGTATAGGAAATAATTAATTTGAGGGGAAGTATAGGAAATAATTAATGGTGTAGGGGCAGTATAGGAAATAATTAATTTGAGGGGCAGTATAGGAAATAATTAATTATGAGGGGCAGTATAGGAAATAATTAATTATGAGGGGCAGTATAGGAAATAATTAATGGTGAGGGGCAGCATACGAAATAATTAATGGTGGAGGGGAAGTATAGGAAATAATTAATGGTGGAGGGGCAGTATAGGAAATAATTAATTATGAGGGGCAGTAAAGGAAATAATTAATTATGAGGGGCAGTATAGGAAATAATTAATTATGACGGGCAGTATAGGAAATAATTAATGGTGAGGGGCAGCATAGGGAATCATTAATGGTGGAGGGGAAGTATGGGAAATAATTAATGGTGGAGGGGCAGTATAGGAAATAATTAATGGTGGAGGGGCAGTATAGGAAATAATTAATGGTGGAGGGGCAGTATAGGAAATAATTATCGGTGGAGGGGCAGTATAGGAAATAATTATCGGTGGAGGGGCAGTATAGTAAATACTTAATTTGAGGGGAAGTATAGGAAATAATTAATTTGAGGGGCAGTATAGGAAATAATTAATTTGAGGGGCAGTATAGGAAATGATTAATGGTGGAGGGGCAATATAGGAAATAATTAATTTGAGGGGCAGTACAGGAAATGATTAATGGTGAGGGGCAGCATAGGAAATAATTAATGGTGGGGGGCAGTATAGGAAATAATTAATTTGAGGGGCAGTATAGGAAATAATTAATTATGAGGGGCAGTATAGGAAATAATTAATGGTGAGGGGCAGCATAGGGAATCATTTATGGTGGAGGGGAAGTATGGGAAATAAATAATGGTGGAGGGGCAGTATAGGAAATAATTAATGGTGGAGGGGCAGTATAGGAAATAATTAATGGTGGAGGGGCAGTATAGGAAATAATTATCGGTGGAGGGGCAGCTTAGGAAATAATTAATGGTGGAGGGGCAGTATAGTAAATACTTAATTTGAGGGGAAGTATAGGAAAAACTTAATTTGAGGGGCAGTATAGGAAATGATTAATGGTGGAGGGGCAATATAGGAAATAATTAATTTGAGGGGCAGTACAGGAAATGATTAATGGTGAGGGGCAGCATAGGAAATAATTAATGGTGGGGGGCAGTATAGGAAATAATTAATTTGAGGGGCAGTATAGGAAAAAATTAATTTGAGGGGAAGTATAGGAAATAATTAATTATGAGGGGCAGTATAGGAAATAATTAATGGTGAGGGGCAGCATAGGGAATAATTAATTATGAGGGGCAGTATAGGAAATAATTATGAGGGGCAGTATAGGAAATAATTAATTTGAGGGGAAGTATAGGAAATAATTAATGGTTGAGAAGCAGTATAGGAAATAATTAATTTGAGGGGAAGTATAGGAAATAATTAATTAGAGGGGAAGTATAGGAAATAATTAATGGTGTAGGGGCAGTATAGGAAATAATTAATGGTGAGTGGCAGCATAGGAAATAATTAATGGTGAGTGGCAGCATAGGAAATAATTAAGTATGAGGGGCAGTATAGGAGATAATTAATTTGAGGGGCAACATAGGGAATAATTATGAGGGGCAGTGTAGGAAATAATTAATTTGAGCGGCAGTATAGGAAATAATTAATGGTGGGGGGCAGCATAGGAAATAATTAATGGTGGAGGGGAAGTATAGGAAATAATTAATGGTGGAGGGGCAGTATAGGAAATAATTAATGGTGGAGGGGCAGTATAGGAAATAATTAATGGTGGAGGGGCAGTAAAGGAAATAATTATGAGGGGCAGTATAGGAAATAAATTATGAGGTGCGGTATAGGAAATAATTAATGGTGAGGGGCAGCATAGGAAATAATTAATTTGAGGGGCAGTATAGGAAATAATTAATGGTGAGGGGAAGTATAGGAAATAATAAATTTGAGGGGCAGTATAGGAAATAATTAAGTATGAGGGGCAGTATAGGAGATAATTATGAGGGGCAGTATAGGAAATAATTATGAGGGGCAGCATAGGAAATAATTAAGTATGAGGGGCAGTATAGGGAATAATTATGAGGGGCAACATAGGGAATAATTATGAGGGGCAGTATAGGAAATAATTAATTTGAGGGGAAGTATAGGAAATAATTAATGGTGTAGAGGCAGTATAGGAAATAATTAATTATGAGGGGCAGTATAGGAAATAATTAATTATGAGCGACAGTATAGGAAATAATTAATGGTAAGGGGCAGCATAGGGAATAATTAATGGTGAGGGGCAGCATAGGAAATAATTAATGGTGGAGGGGAAGTATAGGAAATAATTAATGGTGGAGGGGCAGTATAGGAAATAATTAATTTCAGGGCCAACATAGGGAATAATTATGAGGGGCAGTATAGGAAATAATTAATTTGAGGGGAAGTATAGGAAATAATTAATGGTGTAGAGGCAGTATAGGAAATAATTAATTTGAGGGGCAGTATAGGAAATAATTAATGGTGAGGGTCAGCATAGGAAATAATTAATTATGAGGGGCAGTATAGGAAATAATTAATTATGAGGGGCAGTATAGGAAATAATTAATTATGAGGGGCAGTATAGGAAATAATTAATTATGAGGGGCAGTATAGGAAATAATTAATGGTGTAGGGGCAGTATAGGAAATAATTAATTTGAGGGGCAGTATAGGAAATAATTAATGGTGAGGGGCAGTATAGGAAATAATTAATTATGAGGGGCAGTATAGGAAATAATTAATTATGAGGGGCAGTATAGGAAATAATTAATTATGAGGGGCAGTATAGGAAATAATTAATGGTGAGGGGCAGCATAGGGAATAATTAATGGTGGAGGGGAAGTATGGGAAATAATTAATGGTGGAGGGGCAGTATAGGAAATAATTAATGGTGGAGGGGCAGTATAGGAAATAATTAATGGTGGAGGGGCAGTATAGGAAATAATTATGAGGGGCAGTATAGGAAATAATTATGAGGTGCGGTATAGGAAATAATTAATGGTGAGGGGCAGCATAGGAAATAATTAATTTGAGGGGCAGTATAGGAAATAATTAATGGTGAGGGGAAGTATAGGAAATAATTAATTTGAGGGGCAGTATAGGAAATAATTAAGTATGAGGGGCAGTATAGGAGATAATTATGAGGGGCAGTATAGGAAATAATTATGAGAGGCAGCATAGGAAATAATTAAGTATGAGGGGCAGTATAGGGAATAATTATGAGGGGCAACATAGGGAATAATTATGAGGGGCAGTATAGGAAATAATTAATTTGAGGGGAAGTAGAGGAAATAATTAATGGTGTAGAGGCAGTATAGGAAATAATTAATTATGAGGGGCAGTATAGGAAATAATTAATTATGAGGGCCAGTATAGGAAATAATTAATGGTGAGAGGCAGCATAGGGAATAATTAATGGTGAGGGGCAGCATAGGAAATAATTAATGGTGGAGGGGAAGTATAGGAAATAATTAATGGTGGAGGGGCAGTATAGGAAATAATTAATTTCAGGGCCAACATAGGGAATAATTATGAGGGGCAGTATAGGAAATAATTATGAGGGGCAGTATAGGAAATAATTAATTTGAGGGAAAGTATAGGAAATAATTAATGGTTGAAAAGCGGTATAAGAAAAAATTAATTTGAGGGGAAGTATAGGAAATAATTAATGGTGTAGGGGCAGTATAGGAAATAATTAATTTGAGGGGCAGTATAGGAAATAATTAATGGTGAGGGGCAGAATAGGAAATAATTAATGGTAAGGGGCAGCATAGGGAATAATTAATTATGAGGGGCAGTATAGGAAATAATTATGAGGGGCAGTATAGGAAATAATTAATTATGAGGGGCAGTATAGGAAATAATTGATGGTGTAGAGGCAGCATAGGGAATAATTAATGGTGAGTGGCAGCATAGGAAATAATTAATGGTGAGTGGCAGCATAGGAAATAATTAAGTATGAGGGGCAGTATAGGAGATAATTAATTTGAGGGGCAACATAGGGAATAATTATGAGGGGCAGTATAGGAAATAATTAATGGTGAGGGGCAGCATAGGGAATAATTAATTATGAGGGGCAGTATAGGAAATAATTAATTTGAGGGAAGTATAGGAAATAATTAATGAGGAGGGGCAGTATAGGAAATAATTAATTATGAGGGGCAGTATAGGAAATAATTAATGGTGGAGGGGAAGTATAGGAAATAATTAATTATGAGGGTCAGTAAAGGAAATAATTAATTATGAGGGGCAGTATAGGAAATAATTAATTATGAGGGGCAGTATAGGAAATAATTAATGGTGGAGGGGAAGTATAGGAAATAATTAATTATGAGGGTCAGTAAAGGAAATAATTAATTATGAGGGGCAGTATAGGAAATAATTAATTATGAGGGGCAGTATAGGAAATAATTAATGGTGGAGGGGCAGTATAGGAAATAATTAATGGTGAGGGGAAGTATAGGAAATAATTAATTTGAGGGGCAGTACAGGAAATGATTAATGGTGAGGGGCAGCATAGGGAATAATTAATTATGAGGGGCAGTATAGGAAATAATTATGAGGGGCAGTATAGGAAATAATTAATTATGAGGGGCAGTATAGGAAATAATTATGAGGGGCAGTATAGGAAATAATTATGAGGGGCAGCATAGGAAATAATTAAGTATGAGGGGCAGTATAGGGAATAATTATGAGGGGCAACATAGGGAATAATTATGAGGGGCAGTATAGGAAATAATTAATTTGAGGGGAAGTATAGGAAATAATTAATGGTGTAGAGGCAGTATAGGAAATAATTAATTATGAGGGGCAGTATAGGAAATAATTAATTATGAGCGACAGTATAGGAAATAATTAATGGTGAGGGGCAGCATAGGGAATAATTAATGGTGAGGGGCAGCATAGGAAATAATTAATGGTGGAGGGGAAGTATAGGAAATAATTAATGGTGGAGGGGCAGTATAGGAAATAATTAATTTCAGGGCCAACATAGGGAATAATTATGAGGGGCAGTATAGGAAATAATTAATTTGAGGGGAAGTATAGGAAATAATTAATGGTGTAGAGGCAGTATAGGAAATAATTAATTTGAGGGGTAGTATAGGAAATAATTAATGGTGAGGGGCAGCATAGGGAATAATTAATTATGAGGGGCAGTATAGGAAATAATTATGAGGGGCAGTATAGGAAATAATTAATTTGAGGGAAGTATAGGAAATAATTAATGAGGAGGGGCAGTATAGGAAATAATGAATTATGAGGGGCAGTATAGGAAATAATTAATGGTGAGGGGCAGCATAGGGAATAATTAATGGTGAGGGGCAGCATAGGAAATAATTAATGGTGGAGGGGAAGTATAGGAAATAATTAATGGTGGAGGGGCAGTATAGGAAAGAATTAATTTCAGGGCCAACACAGGGAATAATTATGAGGGGCAGTATAGGAAATAATTAATTTGAGGGGAAGTATAGGAAATAATTAATGGTGTAGAGGCAGTATAGAAAATAATTAATTTGAGGTGCGGTATAGGAAATAATTAATGGTGAGGGGCAGCATAGGAAATAATTAATTTCAGGGCCAACATAGGGAATAATTATGAGGGGCAGTATAGGAAATAATTAATTTGAGGGAAAGTATAGGAAATAATTAATGGTGTAGAGGCAGTATAGGAAATAATTAATTTTAGGGGCAGTATAGGAAATAATTAATGGTGAGGGTCAGCATAGAAAATAATTAATTATGAGGGGCAGTATAGGAAATATTTTATTATGAGGGGCAGTATAGGAAATAATTAATTATGATGGGCAGTATAGGGAATAATTAATTATGAGGGGCAGTATAGGAAATAATTAACTATGAGGGGCAGTATAGGAAATAATTATGAGGGGCAGTATAGGAAATAATTAATTATGAGGGGCAGTATAGGAAATAATTAATGGTGAGTGGCAGCATAGGGAATAATTAATTATGAGGGGCAGTATAGGAAATAATTATGAGGGGCAGTATAGGAAATAATTAATTTGAGGGAAGTATAGGAAATAATTAATGGTGTAGGGGCAGTATAGGAAATAATTAATTTGAGGGGCAGTATAGGAAATAATTAATTTGAGGGGCAGTATAGGAAATAATTAATGGTGAGGGTCAGCATAGGAAATAATTAATTATGAGGGGCAGTATAGGAAATAATTAATTATGAGGGGCAGTATAGGAAATAATTAATGGTAAGGGGCAGCATAGGGAATAATTAATTATGAGGGGCAGTATAGGAAATAATTATGAGGGGCAGTATAGGAAATAATTAATTATGAGGGGCAGTATAGGAAATAATTGATGGTGTAGAGGCAGCATAGGGAATAATTAATGGTGAGGGGCAGCATAGGAAATAATTAATGGTGGAGGGGAAGTATAGGAAATAATTAATGGTGGAGGGGCAGTATAAGAAATAATTAATTATGAGAGGCAGTATAGGAAATAATTATCGGAGGAGGGGCAGCTTAGGAAATAATTAATGGTGGGGGGGGCAGTATAGGAAATAATTAATTTGAGGGGAAGTATAGGAAATAATTAATTTGAGGGGCAGTATAGGAAATAATTAATTTGAGGGGAAGTAAAGGAAATAAATAATTTGAGGGGAAGTATAGGAAATAATTAATGGTGGAGGGGCAGCATAGGAAATAATTAATTATGAGGGGCAGTATAGGAGATAATTAATTTGAGGGGAAGTATAGGAAATAATTAATTAGAGGGGAAGTATAGGAAATAATTAATGGTGGAGGGGCAGTATAGGAAATAATTAATTTGATGGGCAGTATAGGAAATAATTAATGGTGAGGGGCAGCATAGGGAATAATTAATTATGAGGGGCAGTATAGGAAATAATTATGAGGGGCAGTATAGGAAATAATTAATTTGAGGGGAAGTATAGGAAATAATTAATTATGAGGGGCAGAATAGGAAATAATTAATTATGAGGGGCAGTATAGGAAATAATTATGAGGGGCAGTATAGGAAATAATTAATTTGAGGGGAAGTATAGGAAATAATTAATGGTTGAGAAGCGGTATAGGAAATAATTAATTTGAGGGGAAGTATAGGAAATAATTAATGGTGGGGGGCAGTATAGGAAATAATTAATTTGAGGGGAAGTATAGGAAATAATTAATTTGAGGGGAAGTATAGGAAATAATAAATGGTGTAGAGGCAGTATAGGAAATAATTAATTTGAGGGGCAGTATAGGAAATAATTAATGGTGAGGGTCAGCATAGGAAATAATTAATTATGAGGGGCAGTATAGGAAATAATTAATTATGAGGGGCAGTATAGGAAACAATTAATTATGAGGGGCAGAATAGGGAATAATTAATTATGAGGGGCAGAATAGGAAATAATTAATTATGAGGGGCAGTATAGGAAATAATTAAGAGGGGCAGTTTAGGAAATAATTAATTTGAGGGGAAGTATAGGAAATAATTAATGGTTGAGAAGCGGTATAGGAAATAATTAATTTGAGGGGAAGTATAGGAAATAATTAATGGTGTAGGGGCAGTATAGGAAATAATTAATTTGAGGGGCAGTATAGGAAATAATTAATGGTGAGGGGCAGCATGGGAAATAATTAAGAATGAGGGGCAGTATAGGAGATAATTAATTTGAGGGGCAACATAGGGAATAATTATGAGGGGCAGTATAGGAAATAATTAATTTGAGGGGCAGTATAGGAAATAATTAATGGTGGGGGGAAACATAGGAAATAATTAATGGTGGGGGCAGTATAGGAACTAATTAATGGTGGAGGGGCAGCATAGGATATATTTAATGGTGGAGGGGCAGTATAGGAAATATTTAATTTGAGGGGAAGTATAGGAAATAATTAATTTGAGGGGAATTATAGGAAATAATTAATGGTGGAGGGGCAGTATAAGAAATAATTAATGGTGGAGAAGCAGTATAGGAAATAATTAATTTTAGGGGAAGTATAGGAAATAATTAATTTGAGGGGAAGTATAGGAAATAATTAATGGTGTAGGGGCAGTATAGGAAATAATTAATTTGAGGGGCAGTATAGGAAATAATTAATTATGAGGGGCAGTATAGGAAATAATTAATTATGAGGGGCAGTATAGGAAATAATTAATGGTGAGGGGCAGCATAGGGAATAATTAATGGTGGAGGGGAAGTATAGAAAATAATTAATGGTGGAGGGGCAGTATAGGAAATAATTAATTATGAGGGGCAGTATAGGAAATAATTAACTATGAGGGGCAGTATAGGAAATAATTATGAGGGGCAGTATAGGAAATAATTAATTTGAGGGGAAGTATAGGAAATAATTAATGGTTGAGAAGCGGTATAGGAAATAATTAATTTGAGGGGAAGTATAGGAAATAATTAATGGTGGGGGGCAGTATAGGAAATAATTAATTTGAGGGGAAGTATAGGAAATAATTAATTTGAGGGGAAGTATAGGAAATAATAAATGGTGTAGAGGCAGTTTAGGAAATAATTAATTTGAGGGGCAGTATAGGAAATAATTAATGGTGAGGGTCAGCATAGGAAATAATTAATTATGAGGGGCAGTATAGGAAACAATTAATTATGAGGGGCAGAATAGGGAATAATTAATTATGAGGGGCAGAATAGGAAATAATTAATTATGAGGGGCAGTATAGGAAATAATTAAGAGGGGCAGTTTAGGAAATAATTAATTTGAGGGGAAGTATAGAAAATAATAATGGTTGAGAAGCGGTATAGGAAATAATTAATTTGAGGGGAAGTATAGGAAATAATTAATGGTGTAGGGGCAGTATAGGAAATAATTAATTTGAGGGGCAGTATAGGAAATAATTAATGGTGAGGGGCAGCATGGGAAATAATTAAGAATGAGGGGCAGTATAGGAGATAATTAATTTGAGGGGCAACATAGGGAATAATTATGAGGGGCAGTATAGGAAATAATTAATTTGAGGGGCAGTATAGGAAATAATTAATGGTGGGGGGAAACATAGGAAATAATTAATGGTGGGGGCAGTATAGGAACTAATTAATGGTGGAGGGGCAGCATAGGATATATTTAATGGTGGAGGGGCAGTATAGGAAATATTTAATTTGAGGGGAAGTATAGGAAATAATTAATTTGAGGGGAAGTATAGGAAATAATTAATGGTGGAGGGGCAGTATAAGAAATAATTAATGGTGGAGAAGCAGTATAGGAAATAATTAATTTTAGGGGAAGTATAGGAAATAATTAATTTGAGGGGAAGTATAGGAAATAATTAATGGTGTAGGGGCAGTATAGGAAATAATTAATTTGAGGGGCAGTATAGGAAATAATTAATTATGAGGGGCAGTATAGGAAATAATTAATTATGAGGGGCAGTATAGGAAATAATTAATGGTGAGGGGCAGCATACGAAATAATTAATGGTGGAGGGGAAGTATAGGAAATAATTAATGGTGGAGGGGCAGTATAGGAAATAATTAATTATGAGGGGCAGTAAAGGAAATAATTAATTATGAGGGGCAGTATAGGAAATAATTAATTATGACGGGCAGTATAGGAAATAATTAATGGTGAGGGGCAGCATAGGGAATCATTAATGGTGGAGGGGAAGTATGGGAAATAATTAATGGTGGAGGGGCAGTATAGGAAATAATTAATGGTGGAGGGGCAGTATAGGAAATAATTAATGGTGGAGGGGCAGTATAGGAAATAATTATCGGTGGAGGGGCAGTATAGGAAATAATTATCGGTGGAGGGGCAGTATAGTAAATACTTAATTTGAGGGGAAGTATAGGAAATAATTAATTTGAGGGGCAGTATAGGAAATAATTAATTTGAGGGGCAGTATAGGAAATGATTAATGGTGGAGGGGCAATATAGGAAATAATTAATTTGAGGGGCAGTACAGGAAATGATTAATGGTGAGGGGCAGCATAGGAAATAATTAATGGTGGGGGGCAGTATAGGAAATAATTAATTTGAGGGGCAGTATAGGAAATAATTAATTTGAGGGGGAGTATAGGAAATAATAAATGGTGTAGAGGCAGTATAGGAAATAATTAATTTGAGGGGCAGTATAGGAAATAATTAATGGTGAGGGTCAGCATAGGAAATAATTAATTATGAGGGGCAGTATAGGAAATAATTAATTATGAGGGGCAGTATAGGAAACAATTAATTATGAGGGGCAGTATACGGAATAATTAATTATGAGGGGCAGAATAGGAAATAATTAATTATGAGGGGCAGTATAGGAAATAATTAAGAGGGGCAGTTTAGGAAATAATTAATTTGAGGGGAAGTATAGGAAATAATTAATGGTTGAGAAGCGGTATAGGAAATAATTAATTTGAGGGGAAGTATAGGAAATAATTAATGGTGTAGGGGCAGTATAGGAAATAATTAATTTGAGGGGCAGTATAGGAAATAATTAATGGTGAGGGGCAGCATGGGAAATAATTAAGAATGAGGGGCAGTATAGGAGATAATTAATTTGAGGGGCAGTATAGGAAATAATTAATGGTGAGGGGCAGCATAGGAAATAATTAATGGTGGGGGCAGTATAGGAACTAATTAATGGTGGAGGGGCAGCATAGGATATATTTAATGGTGGAGGGGCAGTATAGGAAATATTTAATTTGAGGGGAAGTATAGGAAATAATTAATTTGAGGGGAAGTATAGGAAATAATTAATGGTGGAGGGGCAGTATAGGAAATAATTAATGGTGGAGAAGCAGTATAGGAAATAATTAATTTTAGGGGAAATATAGGAAATAATTAATTTGAGGGGAAGTATAGGAAATAATTAATGGTGTAGGGGCAGTATAGGAAATAATTAATTTGAGGGGCAGTATAGGAAATAATTAATTATGAGGGGCAGTATAGGAAATAATTAATTATGAGGGGCAGTATAGGAAATAATTAATTATGAGGGGCAGTATAGGAAATAATTAATGGTGAGGGGCAGCATAGGGAATCATTTATGGTGGAGGGGAAGTATGGGAAATAAATAATGGTGGAGGGGCAGTATAGGAAATAATTAATGGTGGAGGGGCAGTATAGGAAATAATTAATGGTGGAGGGGCAGTATAGGAAATAATTATCGGTGGAGGGGCAGCTTAGGAAATAATTAATGGTGGAGGGGCAGTATAGTAAATACTTAATTTGAGGGGAAGTATAGGAAAAACTTAATTTGAGGGGCAGTATAGGAAATGATTAATGGTGGAGGGGCAATATAGGAAATAATTAATTTGAGGGGCAGTACAGGAAATGATTAATGGTGAGGGGCAGCATAGGAAATAATTAATGGTGGGGGGCAGTATAGGAAATAATTAATTTGAGGGGCAGTATAGGAAATAATTAATTTGAGGGGAAGTATAGGAAATAATTAATTATGAGGGGCAGTATAGGAAATAATTAATGGTGAGGGGCAGCATAGGGAATAATTAATTATGAGGGGCAGTATAGGAAATAATTATGAGGGGCAGTATAGGAAATAATTAATTTGAGGGGAAGTATAGGAAATAATTAATGGTTGAGAAGCAGTATAGGAAATAATTAATTTGAGGGGAAGTATAGGAAATAATTAATTAGAGGGGAAGTATAGGAAATAATTAATGGTGTAGGGGCAGTATAGGAAATAATTAATGGTGAGTGGCAGCATAGGAAATAATTAATGGTGAGTGGCAGCATAGGAAATAATTAAGTATGAGGGGCAGTATAGGAGATAATTAATTTGAGGGGCAACATAGGGAATAATTATGAGGGGCAGTGTAGGAAATAATTAATTTGAGCGGCAGTATAGGAAATAATTAATGGTGGGGGGCAGCATAGGAAATAATTAATGGTGGAGGGGAAGTATAGGAAATAATTAATGGTGGAGGGGCAGTATAGGAAATAATTAATGGTGGAGGGGCAGTATAGGAAATAATTAATGGTGGAGGGGCAGTAAAGGAAATAATTATGAGGGGCAGTATAGGAAATAAATTATGAGGTGCGGTATAGGAAATAATTAATGGTGAGGGGCAGCATAGGAAATAATAAATTTGAGGGGCAGTATAGGAAATAATTAAGTATGAGGGGCAGTATAGGAGATAATTATGAGGGGCAGTATAGGAAATAATTATGAGGGGCAGCATAGGAAATAATTAAGTATGAGGGGCAGTATAGGGAATAATTATGAGGGGCAACATAGGGAATAATTATGAGGGGCAGTATAGGAAATAATTAATTTGAGGGGAAGTATAGGAAATAATTAATGGTGTAGAGGCAGTATAGGAAATAATTAATTATGAGGGGCAGTATAGGAAATAATTAATTATGAGCGACAGTATAGGAAATAATTAATGGTAAGGGGCAGCATAGGGAATAATTAATGGTGAGGGGCAGCATAGGAAATAATTAATGGTGGAGGGGAAGTATAGGAAATAATTAATGGTGGAGGGGCAGTATAGGAAATAATTAATTTCAGGGCCAACATAGGGAATAATTATGAGGGGCAGTATAGGAAATAATTAATTTGAGGGGAAGTATAGGAAATAATTAATGGTGTAGAGGCAGTATAGGAAATAATTAATTTGAGGGGCAGTATAGGAAATAATTAATGGTGAGGGTCAGCATAGGAAATAATTAATTATGAGGGGCAGTATAGGAAATAATTAATTATGAGGGGCAGTATAGGAAATAATTAATTATGAGGGGCAGTATAGGAAATAATTAATTATGAGGGGCAGTATAGGAAATAATTAATGGTGTAGGGGCAGTATAGGAAATAATTAATTTGAGGGGCAGTATAGGAAATAATTAATGGTGAGGGGCAGTATAGGAAATAATTAATTATGAGGGGCAGTATAGGAAATAATTAATTATGAGGGGCAGTATAGGAAATAATTAATTATGAGGGGCAGTATAGGAAATAATTAATGGTGAGGGGCAGCATAGGGAATAATTAATGGTGGAGGGGAAGTATGGGAAATAATTAATGGTGGAGGGGCAGTATAGGAAATAATTAATGGTGGAGGGGCAGTATAGGAAATAATTAATGGTGGAGGGGCAGTATAGGAAATAATTATGAGGGGCAGTATAGGAAATAATTATGAGGTGCGGTATAGGAAATAATTAATGGTGAGGGGCAGCATAGGAAATAATTAATTTGAGGGGCAGTATAGGAAATAATTAATGGTGAGGGGAAGTATAGGAAATAATTAATTTGAGGGGCAGTATAGGAAATAATTAAGTATGAGGGGCAGTATAGGAGATAATTATGAGGGGCAGTATAGGAAATAATTATGAGAGGCAGCATAGGAAATAATTAAGTATGAGGGGCAGTATAGGGAATAATTATGAGGGGCAACATAGGGAATAATTATGAGGGGCAGTATAGGAAATAATTAATTTGAGGGGAAGTAGAGGAAATAATTAATGGTGTAGAGGCAGTATAGGAAATAATTAATTATGAGGGGCAGTATAGGAAATAATTAATTATGAGGGCCAGTATAGGAAATAATTAATGGTGAGAGGCAGCATAGGGAATAATTAATGGTGAGGGGCAGCATAGGAAATAATTAATGGTGGAGGGGAAGTATAGGAAATAATTAATGGTGGAGGGGCAGTATAGGAAATAATTAATTTCAGGGCCAACATAGGGAATAATTATGAGGGGCAGTATAGGAAATAATTATGAGGGGCAGTATAGGAAATAATTAATTTGAGGGAAAGTATAGGAAATAATTAATGGTTGAAAAGCGGTATAAGAAAAAATTAATTTGAGGGGAAGTATAGGAAATAATTAATGGTGTAGGGGCAGTATAGGAAATAATTAATTTGAGGGGCAGTATAGGAAATAATTAATGGTGAGGGGCAGAATAGGAAATAATTAATGGTAAGGGGCAGCATAGGGAATAATTAATTATGAGGGGCAGTATAGGAAATAATTATGAGGGGCAGTATAGGAAATAATTAATTATGAGGGGCAGTATAGGAAATAATTGATGGTGTAGAGGCAGCATAGGGAATAATTAATGGTGAGTGGCAGCATAGGAAATAATTAATGGTGAGTGGCAGCATAGGAAATAATTAAGTATGAGGGGCAGTATAGGAGATAATTAATTTGAGGGGCAACATAGGGAATAATTGTGAGGGGCAGTATAGGAAATAATTAATGGTGAGGGGCAGCATAGGGAATAATTAATTATGAGGGGCAGTATAGGAAATAATTAATTTGAGGGAAGTATAGGAAATAATTAATGAGGAGGGGCAGTATAGGAAATAATTAATTATGAGGGGCAGTATAGGAAATAATTAATGGTGGAGGGGAAGTATAGGAAATAATTAATTATGAGGGTCAGTAAAGGAAATAATTAATTATGAGGGGCAGTATAGGAAATAATTAATTATGAGGGGCAGTATAGGAAATAATTAATGGTGGAGGGGAAGTATAGGAAATAATTAATTATGAGGGTCAGTAAAGGAAATAATTAATTATGAGGGGCAGTATAGGAAATAATTAATTATGAGGGGCAGTATAGGAAATAATTAATGGTGGAGGGGCAGTATAGGAAATAATTAATGGTGAGGGGAAGTATAGGAAATAATTAATTTGAGGGGCAGTATAGGAAATAATTAAGTATGAGGGGCAGTATAGGAAATAATTATGAGGGGCAGTATAGGAAATAATTATGAGGGGCAGCATAGGAAATAATTAAGTATGAGGGGCAGTATAGGGAATAATTATGAGGGGCAACATAGGGAATAATTATGAGGGGCAGTATAGGAAATAATTAATTTGAGGGGAAGTATAGGAAATAATTAATGGTGTAGAGGCAGTATAGGAAATAATTAATTATGAGGGGCAGTATAGGAAATAATTAATTATGAGCGACAGTATAGGAAATAATTAATGGTGAGGGGCAGCATAGGGAATAATTAATGGTGAGGGGCAGCATAGGAAATAATTAATGGTGGAGGGGAAGTATAGGAAATAATTAATGGTGGAGGGGCAGTATAGGAAATAATTAATTTCAGGGCCAACATAGGGAATAATTATGAGGGGCAGTATAGGAAATAATTAATTTGAGGGGAAGTATAGGAAATAATTAATGGTGTAGAGGCAGTATAGGAAATAATTAATTTGAGGGGTAGTATAGGAAATAATTAATGGTGAGGGGCAGCATAGGGAATAATTAATTATGAGGGGCAGTATAGGAAATAATTAATTATGAGGGGCAGTATAGGAAACAATTAATTATGAGGGGCAGAATAGGGAATAATTAATTATGAGGGGCAGAATAGGAAATAATTAATTATGAGGGGCAGTATAGGAAATAATTAAGAGGGGCAGTTTAGGAAATAATTAATTTGAGGGGAAGTATAGGAAATAATTAATGGTTGAGAAGCGGTATAGGAAATAATTAATTTGAGGGGAAGTATAGGAAATAATTAATGGTGTAGGGGCAGTATAGGAAATAATTAATTTGAGGGGCAGTATAGGAAATAATTAATGGTGAGGGGCAGCATGGGAAATAATTAAGAATGAGGGGCAGTATAGGAGATAATTAATTTGAGGGGCAACATAGGGAATAATTATGAGGGGCAGTATAGGAAATAATTAATTTGAGGGGCAGTATAGGAAATAATTAATGGTGGGGGGAAACATAGGAAATAATTAATGGTGGGGGCAGTATAGGAACTAATTAATGGTGGAGGGGCAGCATAGGATATATTTAATGGTGGAGGGGCAGTATAGGAAATATTTAATTTGAGGGGAAGTATAGGAAATAATTAATTTGAGGGGAATTATAGGAAATAATTAATGGTGGAGGGGCAGTATAAGAAATAATTAATGGTGGAGAAGCAGTATAGGAAATAATTAATTTTAGGGGAAGTATAGGAAATAATTAATTTGAGGGGAAGTATAGGAAATAATTAATGGTGTAGGGGCAGTATAGGAAATAATTAATTTGAGGGGCAGTATAGGAAATAATTAATTATGAGGGGCAGTATAGGAAATAATTAATTATGAGGGGCAGTATAGGAAATAATTAATGGTGAGGGGCAGCATAGGGAATAATTAATGGTGGAGGGGAAGTATAGAAAATAATTAATGGTGGAGGGGCAGTATAGGAAATAATTAATTATGAGGGGCAGTATAGGAAATAATTAACTATGAGGGGCAGTATAGGAAATAATTATGAGGGGCAGTATAGGAAATAATTAATTTGAGGGGAAGTATAGGAAATAATTAATGGTTGAGAAGCGGTATAGGAAATAATTAATTTGAGGGGAAGTATAGGAAATAATTAATGGTGGGGGGCAGTATAGGAAATAATTAATTTGAGGGGAAGTATAGGAAATAATTAATTTGAGGGGAAGTATAGGAAATAATAAATGGTGTAGAGGCAGTTTAGGAAATAATTAATTTGAGGGGCAGTATAGGAAATAATTAATGGTGAGGGTCAGCATAGGAAATAATTAATTATGAGGGGCAGTATAGGAAACAATTAATTATGAGGGGCAGAATAGGGAATAATTAATTATGAGGGGCAGAATAGGAAATAATTAATTATGAGGGGCAGTATAGGAAATAATTAAGAGGGGCAGTTTAGGAAATAATTAATTTGAGGGGAAGTATAGAAAATAATAATGGTTGAGAAGCGGTATAGGAAATAATTAATTTGAGGGGAAGTATAGGAAATAATTAATGGTGTAGGGGCAGTATAGGAAATAATTAATTTGAGGGGCAGTATAGGAAATAATTAATGGTGAGGGGCAGCATGGGAAATAATTAAGAATGAGGGGCAGTATAGGAGATAATTAATTTGAGGGGCAACATAGGGAATAATTATGAGGGTCAGTATAGGAAATAATTAATTTGAGGGGCAGTATAGGAAATAATTAATGGTGGGGGGAAACATAGGAAATAATTAATGGTGGGGGCAGTATAGGAACTAATTAATGGTGGAGGGGCAGCATAGGATATATTTAATGGTGGAGGGGCAGTATAGGAAATATTTAATTTGAGGGGAAGTATAGGAAATAATTAATTTGAGGGGAAGTATAGGAAATAATTAATGGTGGAGGGGCAGTATAAGAAATAATTAATGGTGGAGAAGCAGTATAGGAAATAATTAATTTTAGGGGAAGTATAGGAAATAATTAATTTGAGGGGAAGTATAGGAAATAATTAATGGTGTAGGGGCAGTATAGGAAATAATTAATTTGAGGGGCAGTATAGGAAATAATTAATTATGAGGGGCAGTATAGGAAATAATTAATTATGAGGGGCAGTATAGGAAATAATTAATGGTGAGGGGCAGCATACGAAATAATTAATGGTGGAGGGGAAGTATAGGAAATAATTAATGGTGGAGGGGCAGTATAGGAAATAATTAATTATGAGGGGCAGTAAAGGAAATAATTAATTATGAGGGGCAGTATAGGAAATAATTAATTATGACGGGCAGTATAGGAAATAATTAATGGTGAGGGGCAGCATACGAAATAATTAATGGTGAGGGGAAGTATACGAAATAATTAATGGTGGAGGGGCAGTATAGGAAATAATTAATTATGGAGGGGCAGTATAGGAAATAATTAATTATGAGGGGCAGTATAGGAAATAATTAATTATGAGGGGCAGTATAGGAAATAATTAATTATGACGGGCAGTATAGGAAATAATTAATGGTGAGGGGCAGCATAGGGAATCATTAATGGTGGAGGGGAAGTATGGGAAATAATTAATGGTGGAGGGGCAGTATAGGAAATAATTAATGGTGGAGGGGCAGTATAGGAAATAATTAATGGTGGAGGGGCAGTATAGGAAATAATTATCGGTGGAGGGGCAGTATAGGAAATAATTATCGGTGGAGGGGCAGTATAGTAAATACTTAATTTGAGGGGAAGTATAGGAAATAATTAATTTGAGGGGCAGTATAGGAAATAATTAATTTGAGGGGCAGTATAGGAAATGATTAATGGTGGAGGGGCAATATAGGAAATAATTAATTTGAGGGGCAGTACAGGAAATGATTAATGGTGAGGGGCAGCATAGGAAATAATTAATGGTGGGGGGCAGTATAGGAAATAATTAATTTGAGGGGCAGTATAGGAAATAATTAATTATGAGGGGCAGTATAGGAAATAATTAATGGTGAGGGGCAGCATAGGGAATCATTTATGGTGGAGGGGAAGTATGGGAAATAAATAATGGTGGAGGGGCAGTATAGGAAATAATTAATGGTGGAGGGGCAGTATAGGAAATAATTAATGGTGGAGGGGCAGTATAGGAAATAATTATCGGTGGAGGGGCAGCTTAGGAAATAATTAATGGTGGAGGGGCAGTATAGTAAATACTTAATTTGAGGGGAAGTATAGGAAAAACTTAATTTGAGGGGCAGTATAGGAAATGATTAATGGTGGAGGGGCAATATAGGAAATAATTAATTTGAGGGGCAGTACAGGAAATGATTAATGGTGAGGGGCAGCATAGGAAATAATTAATGGTGGGGGGCAGTATAGGAAATAATTAATTTGAGGGGCAGTATAGGAAAAAATTAATTTGAGGGGAAGTATAGGAAATAATTAATTATGAGGGGCAGTATAGGAAATAATTAATGGTGAGGGGCAGCATAGGGAATAATTAATTATGAGGGGCAGTATAGGAAATAATTATGAGGGGCAGTATAGGAAATAATTAATTTGAGGGGAAGTATAGGAAATAATTAATGGTTGAGAAGCAGTATAGGAAATAATTAATTTGAGGGGAAGTATAGGAAATAATTAATTAGAGGGGAAGTATAGGAAATAATTAATGGTGTAGGGGCAGTATAGGAAATAATTAATGGTGAGTGGCAGCATAGGAAATAATTAATGGTGAGTGGCAGCATAGGAAATAATTAAGTATGAGGGGCAGTATAGGAGATAATTAATTTGAGGGGCAACATAGGGAATAATTATGAGGGGCAGTGTAGGAAATAATTAATTTGAGCGGCAGTATAGGAAATAATTAATGGTGGGGGGCAGCATAGGAAATAATTAATGGTGGAGGGGAAGTATAGGAAATAATTAATGGTGGAGGGGCAGTATAGGAAATAATTAATGGTGGAGGGGCAGTATAGGAAATAATTAATGGTGGAGGGGCAGTAAAGGAAATAATTATGAGGGGCAGTATAGGAAATAAATTATGAGGTGCGGTATAGGAAATAATTAATGGTGAGGGGCAGCATAGGAAATAATTAATTTGAGGGGCAGTATAGGAAATAATTAATGGTGAGGGGAAGTATAGGAAATAATAAATTTGAGGGGCAGTATAGGAAATAATTAAGTATGAGGGGCAGTATAGGAGATAATTATGAGGGGCAGTATAGGAAATAATTATGAGGGGCAGCATAGGAAATAATTAAGTATGAGGGGCAGTATAGGGAATAATTATGAGGGGCAACATAGGGAATAATTATGAGGGGCAGTATAGGAAATAATTAATTTGAGGGGAAGTATAGGAAATAATTAATGGTGTAGAGGCAGTATAGGAAATAATTAATTATGAGGGGCAGTATAGGAAATAATTAATTATGAGCGACAGTATAGGAAATAATTAATGGTAAGGGGCAGCATAGGGAATAATTAATGGTGAGGGGCAGCATAGGAAATAATTAATGGTGGAGGGGAAGTATAGGAAATAATTAATGGTGGAGGGGCAGTATAGGAAATAATTAATTTCAGGGCCAACATAGGGAATAATTATGAGGGGCAGTATAGGAAATAATTAATTTGAGGGGAAGTATAGGAAATAATTAATGGTGTAGAGGCAGTATAGGAAATAATTAATTTGAGGGGCAGTATAGGAAATAATTAATGGTGAGGGTCAGCATAGGAAATAATTAATTATGAGGGGCAGTATAGGAAATAATTAATTATGAGGGGCAGTATAGGAAATAATTAATTATGAGGGGCAGTATAGGAAATAATTAATTATGAGGGGCAGTATAGGAAATAATTAATGGTGTAGGGGCAGTATAGGAAATAATTAATTTGAGGGGCAGTATAGGAAATAATTAATGGTGAGGGGCAGTATAGGAAATAATTAATTATGAGGGGCAGTATAGGAAATAATTAATTATGAGGGGCAGTATAGGAAATAATTAATTATGAGGGGCAGTATAGGAAATAATTAATGGTGAGGGGCAGCATAGGGAATAATTAATGGTGGAGGGGAAGTATGGGAAATAATTAATGGTGGAGGGGCAGTATAGGAAATAATTAATGGTGGAGGGGCAGTATAGGAAATAATTAATGGTGGAGGGGCAGTATAGGAAATAATTATGAGGGGCAGTATAGGAAATAATTATGAGGTGCGGTATAGGAAATAATTAATGGTGAGGGGCAGCATAGGAAATAATTAATTTGAGGGGCAGTATAGGAAATAATTAATGGTGAGGGGAAGTATAGGAAATAATTAATTTGAGGGGCAGTATAGGAAATAATTAAGTATGAGGGGCAGTATAGGAGATAATTATGAGGGGCAGTATAGGAAATAATTATGAGAGGCAGCATAGGAAATAATTAAGTATGAGGGGCAGTATAGGGAATAATTATGAGGGGCAACATAGGGAATAATTATGAGGGGCAGTATAGGAAATAATTAATTTGAGGGGAAGTAGAGGAAATAATTAATGGTGTAGAGGCAGTATAGGAAATAATTAATTATGAGGGGCAGTATAGGAAATAATTAATTATGAGGGCCAGTATAGGAAATAATTAATGGTGAGAGGCAGCATAGGGAATAATTAATGGTGAGGGGCAGCATAGGAAATAATTAATGGTGGAGGGGAAGTATAGGAAATAATTAATGGTGGAGGGGCAGTATAGGAAATAATTAATTTCAGGGCCAACATAGGGAATAATTATGAGGGGCAGTATAGGAAATAATTATGAGGGGCAGTATAGGAAATAATTAATTTGAGGGAAAGTATAGGAAATAATTAATGGTTGAAAAGCGGTATAAGAAAAAATTAATTTGAGGGGAAGTATAGGAAATAATTAATGGTGTAGGGGCAGTATAGGAAATAATTAATTTGAGGGGCAGTATAGGAAATAATTAATGGTGAGGGGCAGAATAGGAAATAATTAATGGTAAGGGGCAGCATAGGGAATAATTAATTATGAGGGGCAGTATAGGAAATAATTATGAGGGGCAGTATAGGAAATAATTAATTATGAGGGGCAGTATAGGAAATAATTGATGGTGTAGAGGCAGCATAGGGAATAATTAATGGTGAGTGGCAGCATAGGAAATAATTAATGGTGAGTGGCAGCATAGGAAATAATTAAGTATGAGGGGCAGTATAGGAGATAATTAATTTGAGGGGCAACATAGGGAATAATTATGAGGGGCAGTATAGGAAATAATTAATGGTGAGGGGCAGCATAGGGAATAATTAATTATGAGGGGCAGTATAGGAAATAATTAATTTGAGGGAAGTATAGGAAATAATTAATGAGGAGGGGCAGTATAGGAAATAATTAATTATGAGGGGCAGTATAGGAAATAATTAATGGTGGAGGGGAAGTATAGGAAATAATTAATTATGAGGGTCAGTAAAGGAAATAATTAATTATGAGGGGCAGTATAGGAAATAATTAATTATGAGGGGCAGTATAGGAAATAATTAATGGTGGAGGGGAAGTATAGGAAATAATTAATTATGAGGGTCAGTAAAGGAAATAATTAATTATGAGGGGCAGTATAGGAAATAATTAATTATGAGGGGCAGTATAGGAAATAATTAATGGTGGAGGGGCAGTATAGGAAATAATTAATGGTGAGGGGAAGTATAGGAAATAATTAATTTGAGGGGCAGTATAGGAAATAATTAAGTATGAGGGGCAGTATAGGAAATAATTATGAGGGGCAGTATAGGAAATAATTATGAGGGGCAGCATAGGAAATAATTAAGTATGAGGGGCAGTATAGGGAATAATTATGAGGGGCAACATAGGGAATAATTATGAGGGGCAGTATAGGAAATAATTAATTTGAGGGGAAGTATAGGAAATAATTAATGGTGTAGAGGCAGTATAGGAAATAATTAATTATGAGGGGCAGTATAGGAAATAATTAATTATGAGCGACAGTATAGGAAATAATTAATGGTGAGGGGCAGCATAGGGAATAATTAATGGTGAGGGGCAGCATAGGAAATAATTAATGGTGGAGGGGAAGTATAGGAAATAATTAATGGTGGAGGGGCAGTATAGGAAATAATTAATTTCAGGGCCAACATAGGGAATAATTATGAGGGGCAGTATAGGAAATAATTAATTTGAGGGGAAGTATAGGAAATAATTAATGGTGTAGAGGCAGTATAGGAAATAATTAATTTGAGGGGTAGTATAGGAAATAATTAATGGTGAGGGGCAGCATAGGGAATAATTAATTATGAGGGGCAGTATAGGAAATAATTATGAGGGGCAGTATAGGAAATAATTAATTTGAGGGAAGTATAGGAAATAATTAATGAGGAGGGGCAGTATAGGAAATAATGAATTATGAGGGGCAGTATAGGAAATAATTAATGGTGAGGGGTAGCATAGGGAATAATTAATGGTGAGGGGCAGCATAGGAAATAATTAATGGTGGAGGGGAAGTATAGGAAATAATTAATGGTGGAGGGGCAGTATAGGAAAGAATTAATTTCAGGGCCAACATAGGGAATAATTATGAGGGGCAGTATAGGAAATAATTAATTTGAGGGGAAGTATAGGAAATAATTAATGGTGTAGAGGCAGTATAGAAAATAATTAATTTGAGGTGCGGTATAGGAAATAATTAATGGTGAGGGGCAGCATAGGAAATAATTAATTTCAGGGCCAACATAGGGAATAATTATGAGGGGCAGTATAGGAAATAATTAATTTGAGGGAAAGTATAGGAAATAATTAATGGTGTAGAGGCAGTATAGGAAATAATTAATTTTAGGGGCAGTATAGGAAATAATTAATGGTGAGGGTCAGCATAGAAAATAATTAATTATGAGGGGCAGTATAGGAAATATTTTATTATGAGGGGCAGTATAGGAAATAATTAATTATGATGGGCAGTATAGGGAATAATTAATTATGAGGGGCAGTATAGGAAATAATTAACTATGAGGGGCAGTATAGGAAATAATTATGAGGGGCAGTATAGGAAATAATTAATTATGAGGGGCAGTATAGGAAATAATTAATGGTGAGTGGCAGCATAGGGAATAATTAATTATGAGGGGCAGTATAGGAAATAATTATGAGGGGCAGTATAGGAAATAATTAATTTGAGGGAAGTATAGGAAATAATTAATGGTGTAGGGGCAGTATAGGAAATAATTAATTTGAGGGGCAGTATAGGAAATAATTAATTTGAGGGGCAGTATAGGAAATAATTAATGGTGAGGGTCAGCATAGGAAATAATTAATTATGAGGGGCAGTATAGGAAATAATTAATTATGAGGGGCAGTATAGGAAATAATTAATGGTAAGGGGCAGCATAGGGAATAATTAATTATGAGGGGCAGTATAGGAAATAATTATGAGGGGCAGTATAGGAAATAATTAATTATGAGGGGCAGTATAGGAAATAATTGATGGTGTAGAGGCAGCATAGGGAATAATTAATGGTGAGGGGCAGCATAGGAAATAATTAATGGTGGAGGGGAAGTATAGGAAATAATTAATGGTGGAGGGGCAGTATAAGAAATAATTAATTATGAGAGGCAGTATAGGAAATAATTATCGGAGGAGGGGCAGCTTAGGAAATAATTAATGGTGGGGGGGGCAGTATAGGAAATAATTAATTTGAGGGGAAGTATAGGAAATAATTAATTTGAGGGGCAGCATAGGAAATAATTAATTATGAGGGGCAGTATAGGAGATAATTAATTTGAGGGGAAGTATAGGAAATAATTAATTAGAGGGGAAGTATAGGAAATAATTAATGGTGGAGGGGCAGTATAGGAAATAATTAATTTGATGGGCAGTATAGGAAATAATTAATGGTGAGGGGCAGCATAGGGAATAATTAATTATGAGGGGCAGTATAGGAAATAATTATGAGGGGCAGTATAGGAAATAATTAATTTGAGGGGAAGTATAGGAAATAATTAATTATGAGGGGCAGAATAGGAAATAATTAATTATGAGGGGCAGTATAGGAAATAATTATGAGGGGCAGTATAGGAAATAATTAATTTGAGGGGAAGTATAGGAAATAATTAATGGTTGAGAAGCGGTATAGGAAATAATTAATTTGAGGGGAAGTATAGGAAATAATTAATGGTGGGGGGCAGTATAGGAAATAATTAATTTGAGGGGAAGTATAGGAAATAATTAATTTGAGGGGAAGTATAGGAAATAATAAATGGTGTAGAGGCAGTATAGGAAATAATTAATTTGAGGGGCAGTATAGGAAATAATTAATGGTGAGGGTCAGCATAGGAAATAATTAATTATGAGGGGCAGTATAGGAAATAATTAATTATGAGGGGCAGTATAGGAAACAATTAATTATGAGGGGCAGAATAGGGAATAATTAATTATGAGGGGCAGAATAGGAAATAATTAATTATGAGGGGCAGTATAGGAAATAATTAAGAGGGGCAGTTTAGGAAATAATTAATTTGAGGGGAAGTATAGGAAATAATTAATGGTTGAGAAGCGGTATAGGAAATAATTAATTTGAGGGGAAGTATAGGAAATAATTAATGGTGTAGGGGCAGTATAGGAAATAATTAATTTGAGGGGCAGTATAGGAAATAATTAATGGTGAGGGGCAGCATGGGAAATAATTAAGAATGAGGGGCAGTATAGGAGATAATTAATTTGAGGGGCAACATAGGGAATAATTATGAGGGGCAGTATAGGAAATAATTAATTTGAGGGGCAGTATAGGAAATAATTAATGGTGGGGGGAAACATAGGAAATAATTAATGGTGGGGGCAGTATAGGAACTAATTAATGGTGGAGGGGCAGCATAGGATATATTTAATGGTGGAGGGGCAGTATAGGAAATATTTAATTTGAGGGGAAGTATAGGAAATAATTAATTTGAAGGGAAGTATAGGAAATAATTAATGGTGGAGGGGCAGTATAAGAAATAATTAATGGTGGAGAAGCAGTATAGGAAATAATTAATTTTAGGGGAAGTATAGGAAATAATTAATTTGAGGGGAAGTATAGGAAATAATTAATGGTGTAGGGGCAGTATAGGAAATAATTAATTTGAGGGGCAGTATAGGAAATAATTAATTATGACGGGCAGTATAGGAAATAATTAATTATGAGGGGCAGTATAGGAAATAATTAATGGTGAGGGGCAGCATAGGGAATAATTAATGGTGGAGGGGAAGTATAGAAAATAATTAATGGTGGAGGGGCAGTATAGGAAATAATTAATTATGAGGGGCAGAATAGGAAATAATTAATTATGAGGGGCAGTATAGGAAATAATTATGAGGGGCAGTATAGGAAATAATTAATTTGAGGGGAAGTATAGGAAATAATTAATGGTTGAGAAGCGGTATAGGAAATAATTAATTTGAGGGGAAGTATAGGAAATAATTAATGGTGGGGGGCAGTATAGGAAATAATTAATTTGAGGGGAAGTATAGGAAATAATTAATTTGAGGGGAAGTATAGGAAATAATAAATGGTGTAGAGGCAGTTTAGGAAATAATTAATTTGAGGGGCAGTATAGGAAATAATTAATGGTGAGGGTCAGCATAGGAAATAATTAATTATGAGGGGCAGTATAGGAAACAATTAATTATGAGGGGCAGAATAGGGAATAATTAATTATGAGGGGCAGAATAGGAAATAATTAATTATGAGGGGCAGTATAGGAAATAATTAAGAGGGGCAGTTTAGGAAATAATTAATTTGAGGGGAAGTATAGAAAATAATAATGGTTGAGAAGCGGTATAGGAAATAATTAATTTGAGGGGAAGTATAGGAAATAATTAATGGTGTAGGGGCAGTATAGGAAATAATTATTTGAGGGGCAGTATAGGAAATAATTAATGGTGAGGGGCAGCATGGGAAATAATTAAGAATGAGGGGCAGTATAGGAGATAATTAATTTGAGGGGCAACATAGGGAATAATTATGAGGGGCAGTATAGGAAATAATTAATTTGAGGGGCAGTATAGGAAATAATTAATGGTGGGGGGAAACATAGGAAATAATTAATGGTGGGGGCAGTATAGGAACTAATTAATGGTGGAGGGGCAGCATAGGATATATTTAATGGTGGAGGGGCAGTATAGGAAATATTTAATTTGAGGGGAAGTATAGGAAATAATTAATTTGAGGGGAAGTATAGGAAATAATTAATGGTGGAGGGGCAGTATAAGAAATAATTAATGGTGGAGAAGCAGTATAGGAAATAATTAATTTTAGGGGAAGTATAGGAAATAATTAATTTGAGGGGAAGTATAGGAAATAATTAATGGTGTAGGGGCAGTATAGGAAATAATTAATTTGAGGGGCAGTATAGGAAATAATTAATTATGACGGGCAGTATAGGAAATAATTAATGGTGAGGGGCAGCATAGGGAATCATTAATGGTGGAGGGGAAGTATGGGAAATAATTAATGGTGGAGGGGCAGTATAGGAAATAATTAATGGTGGAGGGGCAGTATAGGAAATAATTAATGGTGGAGGGGCAGTATAGGAAATAATTATCGGTGGAGGGGCAGTATAGGAAATAATTATCGGTGGAGGGGCAGTATAGTAAATACTTAATTTGAGGGGAAGTATAGGAAATAATTAATTTGAGGGGCAGTATAGGAAATAATTAATTTGAGGGGCAGTATAGGAAATGATTAATGGTGGAGGGGCAATATAGGAAATAATTAATTTGAGGGGCAGTACAGGAAATGATTAATGGTGAGGGGCAGCATAGGAAATAATTAATGGTGGGGGGCAGTATAGGAAATAATTAATTTGAGGGGCAGTATAGGAAATAATTAATTTGAGGGGGAGTATAGGAAATAATAAATGGTGTAGAGGCAGTATAGGAAATAATTAATTTGAGGGGCAGTATAGGAAATAATTAATGGTGAGGGTCAGCATAGGAAATAATTAATTATGAGGGGCAGTATAGGAAATAATTAATTATGAGGGGCAGTATAGGAAACAATTAATTATGAGGGGCAGTATACGGAATAATTAATTATGAGGGGCAGAATAGGAAATAATTAATTATGAGGGGCAGTATAGGAAATAATTAAGAGGGGCAGTTTAGGAAATAATTAATTTGAGGGGAAGTATAGGAAATAATTAATGGTTGAGAAGCGGTATAGGAAATAATTAATTTGAGGGGAAGTATAGGAAATAATTAATGGTGTAGGGGCAGTATAGGAAATAATTAATTTGAGGGGCAGTATAGGAAATAATTAATGGTGAGGGGCAGCATGGGAAATAATTAAGAATGAGGGGCAGTATAGGAGATAATTAATTTGAGGGGCAACATAGGGAATAATTATGAGGGGCAGTATAGGAAATAATTAATTTGAGGGGCAGTATAGGAAATAATTAATGGTGAGGGGCAGCATAGGAAATAATTAATGGTGGGGGCAGTATAGGAACTAATTAATGGTGGAGGGGCAGCATAGGATATATTTAATGGTGGAGGGGCAGTATAGGAAATATTTAATTTGAGGGGAAGTATAGGAAATAATTAATTTGAGGGGAAGTATAGGAAATAATTAATGGTGGAGGGGCAGTATAGGAAATAATTAATGGTGGAGAAGCAGTATAGGAAATAATTAATTTTAGGGGAAATATAGGAAATAATTAATTTGAGGGGAAGTATAGGAAATAATTAATGGTGTAGGGGCAGTATAGGAAATAATTAATTTGAGGGGCAGTATAGGAAATAATTAATTATGAGGGGCAGTATAGGAAATAATTAATTATGAGGGGCAGTATAGGAAATAATTAATTATGAGGGGCAGTATAGGAAATAATTAATGGTGAGGGGCAGCATAGGGAATCATTTATGGTGGAGGGGAAGTATGGGAAATAAATAATGGTGGAGGGGCAGTATAGGAAATAATTAATGGTGGAGGGGCAGTATAGGAAATAATTAATGGTGGAGGGGCAGTATAGGAAATAATTATCGGTGGAGGGGCAGCTTAGGAAATAATTAATGGTGGAGGGGCAGTATAGTAAATACTTAATTTGAGGGGAAGTATAGGAAAAACTTAATTTGAGGGGCAGTATAGGAAATGATTAATGGTGGAGGGGCAATATAGGAAATAATTAATTTGAGGGGCAGTACAGGAAATGATTAATGGTGAGGGGCAGCATAGGAAATAATTAATGGTGGGGGGCAGTATAGGAAATAATTAATTTGAGGGGCAGTATAGGAAATAATTAATTTGAGGGGAAGTATAGGAAATAATTAATTATGAGGGGCAGTATAGGAAATAATTAATGGTGAGGGGCAGCATAGGGAATAATTAATTATGAGGGGCAGTATAGGAAATAATTATGAGGGGCAGTATAGGAAATAATTAATTTGAGGGGAAGTATAGGAAATAATTAATGGTTGAGAAGCAGTATAGGAAATAATTAATTTGAGGGGAAGTATAGGAAATAATTAATTAGAGGGGAAGTATAGGAAATAATTAATGGTGTAGGGGCAGTATAGGAAATAATTAATGGTGAGTGGCAGCATAGGAAATAATTAATGGTGAGTGGCAGCATAGGAAATAATTAAGTATGAGGGGCAGTATAGGAGATAATTAATTTGAGGGGCAACATAGGGAATAATTATGAGGGGCAGTGTAGGAAATAATTAATTTGAGCGGCAGTATAGGAAATAATTAATGGTGGGGGGCAGCATAGGAAATAATTAATGGTGGAGGGGAAGTATAGGAAATAATTAATGGTGGAGGGGCAGTATAGGAAATAATTAATGGTGGAGGGGCAGTATAGGAAATAATTAATGGTGGAGGGGCAGTAAAGGAAATAATTATGAGGGGCAGTATAGGAAATAAATTATGAGGTGCGGTATAGGAAATAATTAATGGTGAGGGGCAGCATAGGAAATAATAAATTTGAGGGGCAGTATAGGAAATAATTAAGTATGAGGGGCAGTATAGGAGATAATTATGAGGGGCAGTATAGGAAATAATTATGAGGGGCAGCATAGGAAATAATTAAGTATGAGGGGCAGTATAGGGAATAATTATGAGGGGCAACATAGGGAATAATTATGAGGGGCAGTATAGGAAATAATTAATTTGAGGGGAAGTATAGGAAATAATTAATGGTGTAGAGGCAGTATAGGAAATAATTAATTATGAGGGGCAGTATAGGAAATAATTAATTATGAGCGACAGTATAGGAAATAATTAATGGTAAGGGGCAGCATAGGGAATAATTAATGGTGAGGGGCAGCATAGGAAATAATTAATGGTGGAGGGGAAGTATAGGAAATAATTAATGGTGGAGGGGCAGTATAGGAAATAATTAATTTCAGGGCCAACATAGGGAATAATTATGAGGGGCAGTATAGGAAATAATTAATTTGAGGGGAAGTATAGGAAATAATTAATGGTGTAGAGGCAGTATAGGAAATAATTAATTTGAGGGGCAGTATAGGAAATAATTAATGGTGAGGGTCAGCATAGGAAATAATTAATTATGAGGGGCAGTATAGGAAATAATTAATTATGAGGGGCAGTATAGGAAATAATTAATTATGAGGGGCAGTATAGGAAATAATTAATTATGAGGGGCAGTATAGGAAATAATTAATGGTGTAGGGGCAGTATAGGAAATAATTAATTTGAGGGGCAGTATAGGAAATAATTAATTTGAGGGGCAGTATAGGAAATAATTAATTATGAGGGGCAGTATAGGAAATAATTAATTATGAGGGGCAGTATAGGAAATAATTAATTATGAGGGGCAGTATAGGAAATAATTAATGGTGAGGGGCAGCATAGGGAATAATTAATGGTGGAGGGGAAGTATGGGAAATAATTAATGGTGGAGGGGCAGTATAGGAAATAATTAATGGTGGAGGGGCAGTATAGGAAATAATTAATGGTGGAGGGGCAGTATAGGAAATAATTATGAGGGGCAGTATAGGAAATAATTATGAGGTGCGGTATAGGAAATAATTAATGGTGAGGGGCAGCATAGGAAATAATTAATTTGAGGGGCAGTATAGGAAATAATTAATGGTGAGGGGAAGTATAGGAAATAATTAATTTGAGGGGCAGTATAGGAAATAATTAAGTATGAGGGGCAGTATAGGAGATAATTATGAGGGGCAGTATAGGAAATAATTATGAGAGGCAGCATAGGAAATAATTAAGTATGAGGGGCAGTATAGGGAATAATTATGAGGGGCAACATAGGGAATAATTATGAGGGGCAGTATAGGAAATAATTAATTTGAGGGGAAGTAGAGGAAATAATTAATGGTGTAGAGGCAGTATAGGAAATAATTAATTATGAGGGGCAGTATAGGAAATAATTAATTATGAGGGCCAGTATAGGAAATAATTAATGGTGAGAGGCAGCATAGGGAATAATTAATGGTGAGGGGCAGCATAGGAAATAATTAATGGTGGAGGGGAAGTATAGGAAATAATTAATGGTGGAGGGGCAGTATAGGAAATAATTAATTTCAGGGCCAACATAGGGAATAATTATGAGGGGCAGTATAGGAAATAATTATGAGGGGCAGTATAGGAAATAATTAATTTGAGGGAAAGTATAGGAAATAATTAATGGTTGAAAAGCGGTATAAGAAAAAATTAATTTGAGGGGAAGTATAGGAAATAATTAATGGTGTAGGGGCAGTATAGGAAATAATTAATTTGAGGGGCAGTATAGGAAATAATTAATGGTGAGGGGCAGAATAGGAAATAATTAATGGTAAGGGGCAGCATAGGGAATAATTAATTATGAGGGGCAGTATAGGAAATAATTATGAGGGGCAGTATAGGAAATAATTAATTATGAGGGGCAGTATAGGAAATAATTGATGGTGTAGAGGCAGCATAGGGAATAATTAATGGTGAGTGGCAGCATAGGAAATAATTAATGGTGAGTGGCAGCATAGGAAATAATTAAGTATGAGGGGCAGTATAGGAGATAATTAATTTGAGGGGCAACATAGGGAATAATTGTGAGGGGCAGTATAGGAAATAATTAATGGTGAGGGGCAGCATAGGGAATAATTAATTATGAGGGGCAGTATAGGAAATAATTAATTTGAGGGAAGTATAGGAAATAATTAATGAGGAGGGGCAGTATAGGAAATAATTAATTATGAGGGGCAGTATAGGAAATAATTAATGGTGGAGGGGAAGTATAGGAAATAATTAATTATGAGGGTCAGTAAAGGAAATAATTAATTATGAGGGGCAGTATAGGAAATAATTAATTATGAGGGGCAGTATAGGAAATAATTAATGGTGGAGGGGAAGTATAGGAAATAATTAATTATGAGGGTCAGTAAAGGAAATAATTAATTATGAGGGGCAGTATAGGAAATAATTAATTATGAGGGGCAGTATAGGAAATAATTAATGGTGGAGGGGCAGTATAGGAAATAATTAATGGTGAGGGGAAGTATAGGAAATAATTAATTTGAGGGGCAGTATAGGAAATAATTAAGTATGAGGGGCAGTATAGGAAATAATTATGAGGGGCAGTATAGGAAATAATTATGAGGGGCAGCATAGGAAATAATTAAGTATGAGGGGCAGTATAGGGAATAATTATGAGGGGCAACATAGGGAATAATTATGAGGGGCAGTATAGGAAATAATTAATTTGAGGGGAAGTATAGGAAATAATTAATGGTGTAGAGGCAGTATAGGAAATAATTAATTATGAGGGGCAGTATAGGAAATAATTAATTATGAGCGACAGTATAGGAAATAATTAATGGTGAGGGGCAGCATAGGGAATAATTAATGGTGAGGGGCAGCATAGGAAATAATTAATGGTGGAGGGGAAGTATAGGAAATAATTAATGGTGGAGGGGCAGTATAGGAAATAATTAATTTCAGGGCCAACATAGGGAATAATTATGAGGGGCAGTATAGGAAATAATTAATTTGAGGGGAAGTATAGGAAATAATTAATGGTGTAGAGGCAGTATAGGAAATAATTAATTTGAGGGGTAGTATAGGAAATAATTAATGGTGAGGGGCAGCATAGGGAATAATTAATTATGAGGGGCAGTATAGGAAATTATTATGAGGGGCAGTATAGGAAATAATTAATTTGAGGGAAGTATAGGAAATAATTAATGAGGAGGGGCAGTATAGGAAATAATGAATTATGAGGGGCAGTATAGGAAATAATTAATGGTGAGGGGCAGCATAGGGAATAATTAATGGTGAGGGGCAGCATAGGAAATAATTAATGGTGGAGGGGAAGTATAGGAAATAATTAATGGTGGAGGGGCAGTATAGGAAAGAATTAATTTCAGGGCCAACATAGGGAATAATTATGAGGGGCAGTATAGGAAATAATTAATTTGAGGGGAAGTATAGGAAATAATTAATGGTGTAGAGGCAGTATAGAAAATAATTAATTTGAGGTGCGGTATAGGAAATAATTAATGGTGAGGGGCAGCATAGGAAATAATTAATTTCAGGGCCAACATAGGGAATAATTATGAGGGGCAGTATAGGAAATAATTAATTTGAGGGAAAGTATAGGAAATAATTAATGGTGTAGAGGCAGTATAGGAAATAATTAATTTTAGGGGCAGTATAGGAAATAATTAATGGTGAGGGTCAGCATAGAAAATAATTAATTATGAGGGGCAGTATAGGAAATATTTTATTATGAGGGGCAGTATAGGAAATAATTAATTATGATGGGCAGTATAGGGAATAATTAATTATGAGGGGCAGTATAGGAAATAATTAACTATGAGGGGCAGTATAGGAAATAATTATGAGGGGCAGTATAGGAAATAATTAATTATGAGGGGCAGTATAGGAAATAATTAATGGTGAGTGGCAGCATAGGGAATAATTAATTATGAGGGGCAGTATAGGAAATAATTATGAGGGGCAGTATAGGAAATAATTAATTTGAGGGAAGTATAGGAAATAATTAATGGTGTAGGGGCAGTATAGGAAATAATTAATTTGAGGGGCAGTATAGGAAATAATTAATTTGAGGGGCAGTATAGGAAATAATTAATGGTGAGGGTCAGCATAGGAAATAATTAATTATGAGGGGCAGTATAGGAAATAATTAATTATGAGGGGCAGTATAGGAAATAATTAATGGTAAGGGGCAGCATAGGGAATAATTAATTATGAGGGGCAGTATAGGAAATAATTATGAGGGGCAGTATAGGAAATAATTAATTATGAGGGGCAGTATAGGAAATAATTGATGGTGTAGAGGCAGCATAGGGAATAATTAATGGTGAGGGGCAGCATAGGAAATAATTAATGGTGGAGGGGAAGTATAGGAAATAATTAATGGTGGAGGGGCAGTATAAGAAATAATTAATTATGAGAGGCAGTATAGGAAATAATTATCGGAGGAGGGGCAGCTTAGGAAATAATTAATGGTGGGGGGGCAGTATAGGAAATAATTAATTTGAGGGGAAGTATAGGAAATAATTAATTTGAGGGGCAGTATAGGAAATAATTAATTTGAGGGGAAGTAAAGGAAATAAATAATTTGAGGGGAAGTATAGGAAATAATTAATGGTGGAGGGGCAGCATAGGAAATAATTAATTATGAGGGGCAGTATAGGAGATAATTAATTTGAGGGGAAGTATAGGAAATAATTAATTAGAGGGGAAGTATAGGAAATAATTAATGGTGGAGGGGCAGTATAGGAAATAATTAATTTGATGGGCAGTATAGGAAATAATTAATGGTGAGGGGCAGCATAGGGAATAATTAATTATGAGGGGAAGTATAGGAAATAATTATGAGGGGCAGTATAGGAAATAATTAATTTGAGGGGAAGTATAGGAAATAATTAATTATGAGGGGCAGAATAGGAAATAATTAATTATGAGGGGCAGTATAGGAAATAATTATGAGGGGCAGTATAGGAAATAATTAATTTGAGGGGAAGTATAGGAAATAATTAATGGTTGAGAAGCGGTATAGGAAATAATTAATTTGAGGGGAAGTATAGGAAATAATTAATGGTGGGGGGCAGTATAGGAAATAATTAATTTGAGGGGAAGTATAGGAAATAATTAATTTGAGGGGAAGTATAGGAAATAATAAATGGTGTAGAGGCAGTATAGGAAATAATTAATTTGAGGGGCAGTATAGGAAATAATTAATGGTGAGGGTCAGCATAGGAAATAATTAATTATGAGGGGCAGTATAGGAAATAATTAATTATGAGGGGCAGTATAGGAAACAATTAATTATGAGGGGCAGAATAGGGAATAATTAATTATGAGGGGCAGAATAGGAAATAATTAATTATGAGGGGCAGTATAGGAAATAATTAAGAGGGGCAGTTTAGGAAATAATTAATTTGAGGGGAAGTATAGGAAATAATTAATGGTTGAGAAGCGGTATAGGAAATAATTAATTTGAGGGGAAGTATAGGAAATAATTAATGGTGTAGGGGCAGTATAGGAAATAATTAATTTGAGGGGCAGTATAGGAAATAATTAATGGTGAGGGGCAGCATGGGAAATAATTAAGAATGAGGGGCAGTATAGGAGATAATTAATTTGAGGGGCAACATAGGGAATAATTATGAGGGGCAGTATAGGAAATAATTAATTTGAGGGGCAGTATAGGAAATAATTAATGGTGGGGGGAAACATAGGAAATAATTAATGGTGGGGGCAGTATAGGAACTAATTAATGGTGGAGGGGCAGCATAGGATATATTTAATGGTGGAGGGGCAGTATAGGAAATATTTAATTTGAGGGGAAGTATAGGAAATAATTAATTTGAGGGGAATTATAGGAAATAATTAATGGTGGAGGGGCAGTATAAGAAATAATTAATGGTGGAGAAGCAGTATAGGAAATAATTAATTTTAGGGGAAGTATAGGAAATAATTAATTTGAGGGGAAGTATAGGAAATAATTAATGGTGTAGGGGCAGTATAGGAAATAATTAATTTGAGGGGCAGTATAGGAAATAATTAATTATGAGGGGCAGTATAGGAAATAATTAATTATGAGGGGCAGTATAGGAAATAATTAATGGTGAGGGGCAGCATAGGGAATAATTAATGGTGGAGGGGAAGTATAGAAAATAATTAATGGTGGAGGGGCAGTATAGGAAATAATTAATTATGAGGGGCAGTATAGGAAATAATTAACTATGAGGGGCAGTATAGGAAATAATTATGAGGGGCAGTATAGGAAATAATTAATTTGAGGGGAAGTATAGGAAATAATTAATGGTTGAGAAGCGGTATAGGAAATAATTAATTTGAGGGGAAGTATAGGAAATAATTAATGGTGGGGGGCAGTATAGGAAATAATTAATTTGAGGGGAAGTATAGGAAATAATTAATTTGAGGGGAAGTATAGGAAATAATAAATGGTGTAGAGGCAGTTTAGGAAATAATTAATTTGAGGGGCAGTATAGGAAATAATTAATGGTGAGGGTCAGCATAGGAAATAATTAATTATGAGGGGCAGTATAGGAAACAATTAATTATGAGGGGCAGAATAGGGAATAATTAATTATGAGGGGCAGAATAGGAAATAATTAATTATGAGGGGCAGTATAGGAAATAATTAAGAGGGGCAGTTTAGGAAATAATTAATTTGAGGGGAAGTATAGAAAATAATAATGGTTGAGAAGCGGTATAGGAAATAATTAATTTGAGGGGAAGTATAGGAAATAATTAATGGTGTAGGGGCAGTATAGGAAATAATTAATTTGAGGGGCAGTATAGGAAATAATTAATGGTGAGGGGCAGCATGGGAAATAATTAAGAATGAGGGGCAGTATAGGAGATAATTAATTTGAGGGGCAACATAGGGAATAATTATGAGGGGCAGTATAGGAAATAATTAATTTGAGGGGCAGTATAGGAAATAATTAATGGTGGGGGGAAACATAGGAAATAATTAATGGTGGGGGCAGTATAGGAACTAATTAATGGTGGAGGGGCAGCATAGGATATATTTAATGGTGGAGGGGCAGTATAGGAAATATTTAATTTGAGGGGAAGTATAGGAAATAATTAATTTGAGGGGAAGTATAGGAAATAATTAATGGTGGAGGGGCAGTATAAGAAATAATTAATGGTGGAGAAGCAGTATAGGAAATAATTAATTTTAGGGGAAGTATAGGAAATAATTAATTTGAGGGGAAGTATAGGAAATAATTAATGGTGTAGGGGCAGTATAGGAAATAATTAATTTGAGGGGCAGTATAGGAAATAATTAATTATGAGGGGCAGTATAGGAAATAATTAATTATGAGGGGCAGTATAGGAAATAATTAATGGTGAGGGGCAGCATACGAAATAATTAATGGTGGAGGGGAAGTATAGGAAATAATTAATGGTGGAGGGGCAGTATAGGAAATAATTAATTATGAGGGGCAGTAAAGGAAATAATTAATTATGAGGGGCAGTATAGGAAATAATTAATTATGACGGGCAGTATAGGAAATAATTAATGGTGAGGGGCAGCATAGGGAATCATTAATGGTGGAGGGGAAGTATGAGAAATAATTAATGGTGGAGGGGCAGTATAGGAAATAATTAATGGTGGAGGGGCAGTATAGGAAATAATTAATGGTGGAGGGGCAGTATAGGAAATAATTATCGGTGGAGGGGCAGTATAGGAAATAATTATCGGTGGAGGGGCAGTATAGTAAATACTTAATTTGAGGGGAAGTATAGGAAATAATTAATTTGAGGGGCAGTATAGGAAATAATTAATTTGAGGGGCAGTATAGGAAATGATTAATGGTGGAGGGGCAATATAGGAAATAATTAATTTGAGGGGCAGTACAGGAAATGATTAATGGTGAGGGGCAGCATAGGAAATAATTAATGGTGGGGGGCAGTATAGGAAATAATTAATTTGAGGGGCAGTATAGGAAATAATTAATTATGAGGGGCAGTATAGGAAATAATTAATGGTGAGGGGCAGCATAGGGAATCATTTATGGTGGAGGGGAAGTATGGGAAATAAATAATGGTGGAGGGGCAGTATAGGAAATAATTAATGGTGGAGGGGCAGTATAGGAAATAATTAATGGTGGAGGGGCAGTATAGGAAATAATTATCGGTGGAGGGGCAGCTTAGGAAATAATTAATGGTGGAGGGGCAGTATAGTAAATACTTAATTTGAGGGGAAGTATAGGAAAAACTTAATTTGAGGGGCAGTATAGGAAATGATTAATGGTGGAGGGGCAATATAGGAAATAATTAATTTGAGGGGCAGTACAGGAAATGATTAATGGTGAGGGGCAGCATAGGAAATAATTAATGGTGGGGGGCAGTATAGGAAATAATTAATTTGAGGGGCAGTATAGGAAAAAATTAATTTGAGGGGAAGTATAGGAAATAATTAATTATGAGGGGCAGTATAGGAAATAATTAATGGTGAGGGGCAGCATAGGGAATAATTAATTATGAGGGGCAGTATAGGAAATAATTATGAGGGGCAGTATAGGAAATAATTAATTTGAGGGGAAGTATAGGAAATAATTAATGGTTGAGAAGCAGTATAGGAAATAATTAATTTGAGGGGAAGTATAGGAAATAATTAATTAGAGGGGAAGTATAGGAAATAATTAATGGTGTAGGGGCAGTATAGGAAATAATTAATGGTGAGTGGCAGCATAGGAAATAATTAATGGTGAGTGGCAGCATAGGAAATAATTAAGTATGAGGGGCAGTATAGGAGATAATTAATTTGAGGGGCAACATAGGGAATAATTATGAGGGGCAGTGTAGGAAATAATTAATTTGAGCGGCAGTATAGGAAATAATTAATGGTGGGGGGCAGCATAGGAAATAATTAATGGTGGAGGGGAAGTATAGGAAATAATTAATGGTGGAGGGGCAGTATAGGAAATAATTAATGGTGGAGGGGCAGTATAGGAAATAATTAATGGTGGAGGGGCAGTAAAGGAAATAATTATGAGGGGCAGTATAGGAAATAAATTATGAGGTGCGGTATAGGAAATAATTAATGGTGAGGGGCAGCATAGGAAATAATTAATTTGAGGGGCAGTATAGGAAATAATTAATGGTGAGGGGAAGTATAGGAAATAATAAATTTGAGGGGCAGTATAGGAAATAATTAAGTATGAGGGGCAGTATAGGAGATAATTATGAGGGGCAGTATAGGAAATAATTATGAGGGGCAGCATAGGAAATAATTAAGTATGAGGGGCAGTATAGGGAATAATTATGAGGGGCAACATAGGGAATAATTATGAGGGGCAGTATAGGAAATAATTAATTTGAGGGGAAGTATAGGAAATAATTAATGGTGTAGAGGCAGTATAGGAAATAATTAATTATGAGGGGCAGTATAGGAAATAATTAATTATGAGCGACAGTATAGGAAATAATTAATGGTAAGGGGCAGCATAGGGAATAATTAATGGTGAGGGGCAGCATAGGAAATAATTAATGGTGGAGGGGAAGTATAGGAAATAATTAATGGTGGAGGGGCAGTATAGGAAATAATTAATTTCAGGGCCAACATAGGGAATAATTATGAGGGGCAGTATAGGAAATAATTAATTTGAGGGGAAGTATAGGAAATAATTAATGGTGTAGAGGCAGTATAGGAAATAATTAATTTGAGGGGCAGTATAGGAAATAATTAATGGTGAGGGTCAGCATAGGAAATAATTAATTATGAGGGGCAGTATAGGAAATAATTAATTATGAGGGGCAGTATAGGAAATAATTAATTATGAGGGGCAGTATAGGAAATAATTAATTATGAGGGGCAGTATAGGAAATAATTAATGGTGTAGGGGCAGTATAGGAAATAATTAATTTGAGGGGCAGTATAGGAAATAATTAATGGTGAGGGGCAGTATAGGAAATAATTAATTATGAGGGGCAGTATAGGAAATAATTAATTATGAGGGGCAGTATAGGAAATAATTAATTATGAGGGGCAGTATAGGAAATAATTAATGGTGAGGGGCAGCATAGGGAATAATTAATGGTGGAGGGGAAGTATGGGAAATAATTAATGGTGGAGGGGCAGTATAGGAAATAATTAATGGTGGAGGGGCAGTATAGGAAATAATTAATGGTGGAGGGGCAGTATAGGAAATAATTATGAGGGGCAGTATAGGAAATAATTATGAGGTGCGGTATAGGAAATAATTAATGGTGAGGGGCAGCATAGGAAATAATTAATTTGAGGGGCAGTATAGGAAATAATTAATGGTGAGGGGAAGTATAGGAAATAATTAATTTGAGGGGCAGTATAGGAAATAATTAAGTATGAGGGGCAGTATAGGAGATAATTATGAGGGGCAGTATAGGAAATAATTATGAGAGGCAGCATAGGAAATAATTAAGTATGAGGGGCAGTATAGGGAATAATTATGAGGGGCAACATAGGGAATAATTATGAGGGGCAGTATAGGAAATAATTAATTTGAGGGGAAGTAGAGGAAATAATTAATGGTGTAGAGGCAGTATAGGAAATAATTAATTATGAGGGGCAGTATAGGAAATAATTAATTATGAGGGCCAGTATAGGAAATAATTAATGGTGAGAGGCAGCATAGGGAATAATTAATGGTGAGGGGCAGCATAGGAAATAATTAATGGTGGAGGGGAAGTATAGGAAATAATTAATGGTGGAGGGGCAGTATAGGAAATAATTAATTTCAGGGCCAACATAGGGAATAATTATGAGGGGCAGTATAGGAAATAATTATGAGGGGCAGTATAGGAAATAATTAATTTGAGGGAAAGTATAGGAAATAATTAATGGTTGAAAAGCGGTATAAGAAAAAATTAATTTGAGGGGAAGTATAGGAAATAATTAATGGTGTAGGGGCAGTATAGGAAATAATTAATTTGAGGGGCAGTATAGGAAATAATTAATGGTGAGGGGCAGAATAGGAAATAATTAATGGTAAGGGGCAGCATAGGGAATAATTAATTATGAGGGGCAGTATAGGAAATAATTATGAGGGGCAGTATAGGAAATAATTAATTATGAGGGGCAGTATAGGAAATAATTGATGGTGTAGAGGCAGCATAGGGAATAATTAATGGTGAGTGGCAGCATAGGAAATAATTAATGGTGAGTGGCAGCATAGGAAATAATTAAGTATGAGGGGCAGTATAGGAGATAATTAATTTGAGGGGCAACATAGGGAATAATTATGAGGGGCAGTATAGGAAATAATTAATGGTGAGGGGCAGCATAGGGAATAATTAATTATGAGGGGCAGTATAGGAAATAATTAATTTGAGGGAAGTATAGGAAATAATTAATGAGGAGGGGCAGTATAGGAAATAATTAATTATGAGGGGCAGTATAGGAAATAATTAATGGTGGAGGGGAAGTATAGGAAATAATTAATTATGAGGGTCAGTAAAGGAAATAATTAATTATGAGGGGCAGTATAGGAAATAATTAATTATGAGGGGCAGTATAGGAAATAATTAATGGTGGAGGGGAAGTATAGGAAATAATTAATTATGAGGGTCAGTAAAGGAAATAATTAATTATGAGGGGCAGTATAGGAAATAATTAATTATGAGGGGCAGTATAGGAAATAATTAATGGTGGAGGGGCAGTATAGGAAATAATTAATGGTGAGGGGAAGTATAGGAAATAATTAATTTGAGGGGCAGTACAGGAAATGATTAATGGTGAGGGGCAGCATAGGGAATAATTAATTATGAGGGGCAGTATAGGAAATAATTATGAGGGGCAGTATAGGAAATAATTAATTATGAGGGGCAGTATAGGAAATAATTATGAGGGGCAGTATAGGAAATAATTATGAGGGGCAGCATAGGAAATAATTAAGTATGAGGGGCAGTATAGGGAATAATTATGAGGGGCAACATAGGGAATAATTATGAGGGGCAGTATAGGAAATAATTAATTTGAGGGGAAGTATAGGAAATAATTAATGGTGTAGAGGCAGTATAGGAAATAATTAATTATGAGGGGCAGTATAGGAAATAATTAATTATGAGCGACAGTATAGGAAATAATTAATGGTGAGGGGCAGCATAGGGAATAATTAATGGTGAGGGGCAGCATAGGAAATAATTAATGGTGGAGGGGAAGTATAGGAAATAATTAATGGTGGAGGGGCAGTATAGGAAATAATTAATTTCAGGGCCAACATAGGGAATAATTATGAGGGGCAGTATAGGAAATAATTAATTTGAGGGGAAGTATAGGAAATAATTAATGGTGTAGAGGCAGTATAGGAAATAATTAATTTGAGGGGTAGTATAGGAAATAATTAATGGTGAGGGGCAGCATAGGGAATAATTAATTATGAGGGTCAGTATAGGAAATAATTATGAGGGGCAGTATAGGAAATAATTAATTTGAGGGAAGTATAGGAAATAATTAATGAGGAGGGGCAGTATAGGAAATAATGAATTATGAGGGGCAGTATAGGAAATAATTAATGGTGAGGGGCAGCATAGGGAATAATTAATGGTGAGGGGCAGCATAGGAAATAATTAATGGTGGAGGGGAAGTATAGGAAATAATTAATGGTGGAGGGGCAGTATAGGAAAGAATTAATTTCAGGGCCAACACAGGGAATAATTATGAGGGGCAGTATAGGAAATAATTAATTTGAGGGGAAGTATAGGAAATAATTAATGGTGTAGAGGCAGTATAGAAAATAATTAATTTGAGGTGCGGTATAGGAAATAATTAATGGTGAGGGGCAGCATAGGAAATAATTAATTTCAGGGCCAACATAGGGAATAATTATGAGGGGCAGTATAGGAAATAATTAATTTGAGGGAAAGTATAGGAAATAATTAATGGTGTAGAGGCAGTATAGGAAATAATTAATTTTAGGGGCAGTATAGGAAATAATTAATGGTGAGGGTCAGCATAGAAAATAATTAATTATGAGGGGCAGTATAGGAAATATTTTATTATGAGGGGCAGTATAGGAAATAATTAATTATGATGGGCAGTATAGGGAATAATTAATTATGAGGGGCAGTATAGGAAATAATTAACTATGAGGGGCAGTATAGGAAATAATTATGAGGGGCAGTATAGGAAATAATTAATTATGAGGGGCAGTATAGGAAATAATTAATGGTGAGTGGCAGCATAGGGAATAATTAATTATGAGGGGCAGTATAGGAAATAATTATGAGGGGCAGTATAGGAAATAATTAATTTGAGGGAAGTATAGGAAATAATTAATGGTGTGGGGGCAGTATAGGAAATAATTAATTTGAGGGGCAGTATAGGAAATAATTAATTTGAGGGGCAGTATAGGAAATAATTAATGGTGAGGGTCAGCATAGGAAATAATTAATTATGAGGGGCAGTATAGGAAATAATTAATTATGAGGGGCAGTATAGGAAATAATTAATGGTAAGGGGCAGCATAGGGAATAATTAATTATGAGGGGCAGTATAGGAAATAATTATGAGGGGCAGTATAGGAAATAATTAATTATGAGGGGCAGTATAGGAAATAATTGATGGTGTAGAGGCAGCATAGGGAATAATTAATGGTGAGGGGCAGCATAGGAAATAATTAATGGTGGAGGGGAAGTATAGGAAATAATTAATGGTGGAGGGGCAGTATAAGAAATAATTAATTATGAGAGGCAGTATAGGAAATAATTATCGGAGGAGGGGCAGCTTAGGAAATAATTAATGGTGGGGGGGGCAGTATAGGAAATAATTAATTTGAGGGGAAGTATAGGAAATAATTAATTTGAGGGGCAGTATAGGAAATAATTAATTTGAGGGGAAGTAAAGGAAATAAATAATTTGAGGGGAAGTATAGGAAATAATTAATGGTGGAGGGGCAGCATAGGAAATAATTAATTATGAGGGGCAGTATAGGAGATAATTAATTTGAGGGGAAGTATAGGAAATAATTAATTAGAGGGGAAGTATAGGAAATAATTAATGGTGGAGGGGCAGTATAGGAAATAATTAATTTGATGGGCAGTATAGGAAATAATTAATGGTGAGGGGCAGCATAGGGAATAATTAATTATGAGGGGCAGTATAGGAAATAATTATGAGGGGCAGTATAGGAAATAATTAATTTGAGGGGAAGTATAGGAAATAATTAATGGTGTAGAGGCAGTATAGGAAATAATTAATTATGAGGGGCAGTATAGGAAATAATTAATGGTGGAGGGGAAGTATAGGAAATAATTAATTATGAGGGTCAGTAAAGGAAATAATTAATTATGAGGGGCAGTATAGGAAATAATTAATTATGAGGGGCAGTATAGGAAATAATTAATGGTGGAGGGGCAGTATAGGAAATAATTAATGGTGAGGGGAAGTATAGGAAATAATTAATTTGAGGGGCAGTATAGGAAATAATTAAGTATGAGGGGCAGTATAGGAAATAATTATGAGGGGCAGTATAGGAAATAATTATGAGGGGCAGCATAGGAAATAATTAAGTATGAGGGGAAGTATAGGAAATAATTAATGGTGTAGGGGCAGTATAGGAAATAATTAATGGTGAGGGGCAGTATAGGAAATAATTAATGGTGAGGGGCAGTATAGGAAATAATTAATGGTAAGGGGCAGCATAGGGAATAATTAATTATGAGGGGCAGTATAGGAAATAATTATGAGGGGCAGTATAGGAAATAATTAATTATGAGGGGCAGTATAGGAAATAATTGATGGTGTAGAGGCAGCATAGGGAATAATTAATGGTGAGTGGCAGCATAGGAAATAATTAATGGTGAGTGGCAGCATAGGAAATAATTAAGTATGAGGGGCAGTATAGGAGATAATTAATTTGAGGGGAAGTATAGGAAATAATTAATTTGAGCGGCAGTATAGGAAATAATTAATGGTGAGGGGCAGCATAGGAAATAATTAATGGTGGGGGGCAGTATAGGAAATAATTAATGGTGGAGGGGCAGCATAGGAAATATTTAATGGTGGAGGGGCAGTATAGGAAATAATTAATTAGAGGGGAAGTATAGGAAATAATTAATTTGAGGGGAAGTATAGGAAATAATAAATTTGAGGGGAAGTATAGGAAATAATTAATGGTGAGGGGCAGCATAGGAAATAATTAATGGTGGGGGCAGTATAGGAAATAATTAATGGTGGGGGCAGTATAGGAAATAATTAATGGTGGAGGGGCAGCATAGGATATATTTAATGGTGGAGGGGCAGTATAGGAAATATTTAATTTGAGGGGAAGTATAGGAAATAATTAATTTGAGGGGAAGTATAGGAAATAATTAATGGTGGAGGGGCAGTATAGGAAATAATTAATGGTGGAGAAGCAGTATAGGAAATAATTAATTTTAGGGGAAGTATAGGAAATAATTAATTTGAGGGGAAGAATAGGAAATAATTAATGGTGTAGGGGCAGTATAGGAAATAATTAATGGTGTAGGGGCAGTATAGGAAATAATTAATGGTGAGGGGCAGCATAGGAAATAATTAATGGTGGGGGCAGTATAGGAAATAATTAATGGTGGGGGCAGTATAGGAAATAATTAATGGTGGAGGGGCAGCATAGGATATATTTAATGGTGGAGGGGCAGTATAGGAAATATTTAATTTGAGGGGAAGTATAGGAAATAATTAATTTGAGGGGAAGTATAGGAAATAATTAATGGTGGAGGGGCAGTATAGGAAATAATTAATGGTGGAGAAGCAGTATAGGAAATAATTAATTTTAGGGGAAGTATAGGAAATAATTAATTTGAGGGGAAGAATAGGAAATAATTAATGGTGTAGGGGCAGTATAGGAAATAATTAATTTGAGGGGCAGTATAGGAAATAATTAATGGTGAGGGGCAGTATAGGAAATAATTAATGGTGAGGGGCAGTATAGGAGATAATTAATTTGAGGGGCAACATAGGGAATAATTAATTATGAGGGGCAGTATAGGAAATAATTAATGGTAAGGGGCAGCATAGGGAATAATTAATTATGAGGGGCAGTATAGGAAATAATTATGAGGGGCAGTATAGGAAATAATTAATTATGAGGGGCAGTATAGGAAATAATTGATGGTGTAGAGGCAGCATAGGGAATAATTAATGGTGAGGGGCAGCATAGGAAATAATTAATGGTGGAGGGGAAGTATAGGAAATAATTAATGGTGGAGGGGCAGTATAAGAAATAATTAATTATGAGAGGCAGTATAGGAAATAATTATCGGAGGAGGGGCAGCTTAGGAAATAATTAATGGTGGGGGGGCAGTATAGGAAATAATTAATTTGAGGGGAAGTATAGGAAATAATTAATTTGAGGGGAAGTATAGGAAATAATTAATTTGAGGGGAAGTATAGGAAATAATTAATGGTGGGGGGCAGTATAGGAAATAATTATCGGTGGAGGGGCAGCTTAGGAAATAATTAATGGTGGGGGGGCAGTATAGGAAATAATTAATTTGAGGGGAAGTATAGTAAATACTTAATTTGAGGGGAAGTATAGGAAATAATTATGAGGGGCAGTATAGGAAATAATTATGAGGGGCAGAATAGGAAATAATTAACGGTGGAGGGGCAGCTTAGGAAATAATTAATGGTGGAGGGGCAGTATAGGAAATAATTAATTTGAGGGGAAGTATAGGAAATAATAAATGGTGTAGGGGCAGAATAGGAAATAATTAATTATGAGGGGCAGTATAAGAGATAATTAATTTGAGGGGCAACATAGGGAATAATTATGAGGGGCAGTATAGGAAATAATTAATTATGAGGGGCAGTATAGGAAATAATTAATTATGAGGGGCAGTATAGGAAATAATTAATGGTGAGGGGCAGCATAGGGAATAATTATGAGGGGCAGTATTGGAAATAATTATGAGGTGCGGTATGGGAAATAATTAATGGTGAGGGGCACCATAGGAAATAATTAATTTGAGGGGCAGCATAGGAAATAATTAATGGTGAGGGGAAGTATAGGAAATAATTAATTTGAGGGGCAGTATAGGAAATAATTAAGTATGAGGGGCAGTATAGGAGATAATTATGAGGGGCAGTATAGGAAATAATTATGAGGGGCAGCATAGGAAATAATTAAGTATGAGGGGCAGTATAGGGAATAATTATGAGGGGCAACATAGGGAATAATTATGAGGGGCAGTATAGGAAATAATTAATTTGAGGGGAAGTATAGGAAATAATTAATGGTGTAGAGGCAGTATAGGAAATAATTAATTATGAGGGGCAGTATAGGAAATAATTAATTATGAGGGCCAGTATAGGAAATAATTAATGGTGAGGGGCAGCATAGGGAATAATTAATGGTGAGGGGAAGCATAGGAAATAATTAATGGTGGAGGGGAAGTATAGGAAATAATTAATGGTGGAGGGGCAGTATAGGAAATAATTTATTTCAGGGCCAACATAGGGAATAATTATGAGGGGCAGTATAGGAAATAATTAATTTGAGGGGAAGTATAGGAAATAATTAATGGTGTAGAGGCAGTATAGGAAATAATTAATTATGAGGGGCAGTATAGGAAATAATTAATTATGAGGGCCAGTATAGGAAATAATTAATGGTGAGGGGCAGCATAGGGAATAATTAATGGTGAGGGGCAGCATAGGAAATAATTAATGGTGGAGGGGAAGTATAGGAAATAATTAATGGTGGAGGGGCAGTATAGGAAATAATTAATTTGAGGGGAAGTATAGGAAATAATTAATGGTGAGGGTCAGCATAGGAAATAATTAATTATGAGGGGCAGTATAGGAAATAATTAATTATGAGGGGCAGTATAGGAAATATTTAATTATGAGGGGCAGTATAGGGAATAATTAATTATGAGGGGCAGTATAGGAAATAATTATGAGGGGCAGTATAGGAAATAATTAATTTGAGGGGAAGTATAGGAAATAATTAATGGTTGAAAAGCGGTATAAGAAAAAAATAATTTGAGGGGAAGTATAGAAAATAATTAATGGTGTAGGGGCAGTATAGGAAATAATTAATGGTGAGGGGCAGTATAGGAAATAATTAATGGTGAGGGGCAGTATAGGAAATAATTAATGGTAAGGGGCAGCATAGGGAATAATTAATTATGAGGGGCAGTATAGGAAATAATTATGAGGGGCAGTATAGGAAATAATTAATTATGAGGGGCAGTATAGGAAATAATTGATGGTGTAGAGGCAGCATAGGGAATAATTAATGGTGAGTGGCAGCATAGGAAATAATTAATGGTGAGTGGCAGCATAGGAAATAATTAAGTATGAGGGGCAGTATAGGAGATAATTAATTTGAGGGGAAGTATAGGAAATAATTAATTTGAGCGGCAGTATAGGAAATAATTAATGGTGAGGGGCAGCATAGGAAATAATTAATGGTGGGGGGCAGTATAGGAAATAATTAATGGTGGAGGGGCAGCATAGGAAATATTTAATGGTGGAGGGGCAGTATAGGAAATAATTAATTAGAGGGGAAGTATAGGAAATAATTAATTTGAGGGGAAGTATAGGAAATAATAAATTTGAGGGGAAGTATAGGAAATAATTAATGGTGAGGGGCAGCATAGGAAATAATTAATGGTGGGGGCAGTATAGGAAATAATTAATGGTGGGGGCAGTATAGGAAATAATTAATGGTGGAGGGGCAGCATAGGATATATTTAATGGTGGAGGGGCAGTATAGGAAATATTTAATTTGAGGGGAAGTATAGGAAATAATTAATTTGAGGGGAAGTATAGGAAATAATTAATGGTGGAGGGGCAGTATAGGAAATAATTAATGGTGGAGAAGCAGTATAGGAAATAATTAATTTTAGGGGAAGTATAGGAAATAATTAATTTGAGGGGAAGAATAGGAAATAATTAATGGTGTAGGGGCAGTATAGGAAATAATTAATTTGAGGGGCAGTATAGGAAATAATTAATGGTGAGGGGCAGCATAGGAAATAATTAATGGTGGGGGCAGTATAGGAAATAATTAATGGTGGGGGCAGTATAGGAAATAATTAATGGTGGAGGGGCAGCATAGGATATATTTAATGGTGGAGGGGCAGTATAGGAAATATTTAATTTGAGGGGAAGTATAGGAAATAATTAATTTGAGGGGAAGTATAGGAAATAATTAATGGTGGAGGGGCAGTATAGGAAATAATTAATGGTGGAGAAGCAGTATAGGAAATAATTAATTTTAGGGGAAGTATAGGAAATAATTAATTTGAGGGGAAGAATAGGAAATAATTAATGGTGTAGGGGCAGTATAGGAAATAATTAATTTGAGGGGCAGTATAGGAAATAATTAATGGTGAGGGGCAGCATAGGAAATAATTAAGTATGAGGGGCAGTATAGGAGATAATTAATTTGAGGGGCAACATAGGGAATAATTATGAGGGGCAGTATAGGAAATAATTAATGGTGGAGGGGCAGCATAGGAAATATTTAATGGTGGGGGGCAGTATAGGAAATAATTAATGGTGTGGAGGCAGAATAGGGAATAATTAATGGTGAGGGGCAGCATAGGAAATAATTAATGGTGAGGGGCAGTATAGGAAATAATTAATGGTGGAGGGGCAGCATAGGAAATATTAAATGGTGGAGGGGCAGTATAGGAAATAATTAATTTGAGGGGAAGTATAGGAAATAATTAATGGTGGAGGGGCAGTATAGGAAATAATTAATGGTGGAGGGGCAGTATAGGAAATAATTAATTTGAGGGGCAGTATAGGAAATAATTAATGGTGAAGGGCAGCATAGGAAATAAATAATGGTGGGGGGCAGTATAGGAAATAATTAATTATGAGGGGCAGTATAGGAAATAATTAATGGTGTAGAGGCAGCATAGGAAATAATTAATGGTGGAGGGGAAGTATAGGAAATAATTAATTTGAGGGGCAGTATAGGAAATAATTAATTTGAGGGGAAGTAAAGGAAATAAATAATTTGAGGGGAAGTATAGGAAATAATTAATGGTGGAGGGGCAGCATAGGAAATAATTAATTATGAGGGGCAGTATAGGAGATAATTAATTTGAGGGGCAACATAGGGAATAATTATGAGGGGCAGTATAGGAAATAATTAATTTGAGGGGAAGTATAGGAAATAATTAATTAGAGGGGAAGTATAGGAAATAATTAATGGTGGAGGGGCAGTATAGGAAATAATTAATTTGATGGGCAGTATAGGAAATAATTAATGGTGAGGGGCAGCATAGGGAATAATTAATTATGAGGGGCAGTATAGGAAATAATTATGAGGGGCAGTATAGGAAATAATTAATTTGAGGGGAAGTATAGGAAATAATTAATTATGAGGGGCAGAATAGGAAATAATTAATTATGAGGGGCAGTATAGGAAATAATTATGAGGGGCAGTATAGGAAATAATTAATTTGAGGGGAAGTATAGGAAATAATTAATGGTTGAGAAGCGGTATAGGAAATAATTAATTTGAGGGGAAGTATAGGAAATAATTAATGGTGGGGGGCAGTATAGGAAATAATTAATTTGAGGGGAAGTATAGGAAATAATTAATTTGAGGGGAAGTATAGGAAATAATAAATGGTGTAGAGGCAGTATAGGAAATAATTAATTTGAGGGGCAGTATAGGAAATAATTAATGGTGAGGGTCAGCATAGGAAATAATTAATTATGAGGGGCAGTATAGGAAATAATTAATTATGAGGGGCAGTATAGGAAACAATTAATTATGAGGGGCAGAATAGGGAATAATTAATTATGAGGGGCAGAATAGGAAATAATTAATTATGAGGGGCAGTATAGGAAATAATTAATGGTGAGGGGCAGCATAGGAAATAATTAATTTGAGGGGCAGTATAGCAAATAATTAATGGTGAGGGGAAGTATAGGAAATAATTAATTTGAGGGGCAGTATAGGAAATAATTAAGTATGAGGGGCAGTATAGGAGATAATTATGAGGGGCAGTATAGGAAATAATTATGAGAGGCAGCATAGGAAATAATTAAGTATGAGGGGCAGTATAGGGAATAATTATGAGGGGCAACATAGGGAATAATTATGAGGGGCAGTATAGGAAATAATTAATTTGAGGGGAAGTAGAGGAAATAATTAATGGTGTAGAGGCAGTATAGGAAATAATTAATTATGAGGGGCAGTATAGGAAATAATTAATTATGAGGGCCAGTATAGGAAATAATTAATGGTGAGAGGCAGCATAGGGAATAATTAATGGTGAGGGGCAGCATAGGAAATAATTAATGGTGGAGGGGAAGTATAGGAAATAATTAATGGTGGAGGGGCAGTATAGGAAATAATTAATTTCAGGGCCAACATAGGGAATAATTATGAGGGGCAGTATAGGAAATAATTATGAGGGGCAGTATAGGAAATAATTAATTTGAGGGAAAGTATAGGAAATAATTAATGGTTGAAAAGCGGTATAAGAAAAAATTAATTTGAGGGGAAGTATAGGAAATAATTAATGGTGTAGGGGCAGTATAGGAAATAATTAATTTGAGGGGCAGTATAGGAAATAATTAATGGTGAGGGGCAGAATAGGAAATAATTAATGGTAAGGGGCAGCATAGGGAATAATTAATTATGAGGGGCAGTATAGGAAATAATTATGAGGGGCAGTATAGGAAATAATTAATTTGAGGGGAAGTATAGGAAATAATTAATGGTGTAGAGGCAGTATAGGAAATAATTAATTATGAGGGGCAGTATAGGAAATAATTAATTATGAGGGCCAGTATAGGAAATAATTAATGGTGAGGGGCAGCATAGGGAATAATTAATGGTGAGGGGAAGCATAGGAAATAATTAATGGTGGAGGGGAAGTATAGGAAATAATTAATGGTGGAGGGGCAGTATAGGAAATAATTTATTTCAGGGCCAACATAGGGAATAATTATGAGGGGCAGTATAGGAAATAATTAATTTGAGGGGAAGTATAGGAAATAATTAATGGTGTAGAGGCAGTATAGGAAATAATTAATTATGAGGGGCAGTATAGGAAATAATTAATTATGAGGGCCAGTATAGGAAATAATTAATGGTGAGGGGCAGCATAGGGAATAATTAATGGTGAGGGGCAGCATAGGAAATAATTAATGGTGGAGGGGAAGTATAGGAAATAATTAATGGTGGAGGGGCAGTATAGGAAATAATTAATTTGAGGGGAAGTATAGGAAATAATTAATGGTGAGGGTCAGCATAGGAAATAATTAATTATGAGGGGCAGTATAGGAAATAATTAATTATGAGGGGCAGTATAGGAAATAATTAATTATGAGGGGCAGTATAGGGAATAATTAATTATGAGGGGCAGTATAGGAAATAATTATGAGGGGCAGTATAGGAAATAATTAATTTGAGGGGAAGTATAGGAAATAATTAATGGTTGAAAAGCGGTATAAGAAAAAAATAATTTGAGGGGAAGTATAGGAAATAATTAATGGTGTAGGGGCAGTATAGGAAATAATTAATGGTGAGGGGCAGTATAGGAAATAATTAATGGTGAGGGGCAGTATAGGAAATAATTAATGGTAAGGGGCAGCATAGGGAATAATTAATTATGAGGGGCAGTATAGGAAATAATTATGAGGGGCAGTATAGGAAATAATTAATTATGAGGGGCAGTATAGGAAATAATTGATGGTGTAGAGGCAGCATAGGGAATAATTAATGGTGAGTGGCAGCATAGGAAATAATTAATGGTGAGTGGCAGCATAGGAAATAATTAAGTATGAGGGGCAGTATAGGAGATAATTAATTTGAGGGGAAGTATAGGAAATAATTAATTTGAGCGGCAGTATAGGAAATAATTAATGGTGAGGGGCAGCATAGGAAATAATTAATGGTGGGGGGCAGTATAGGAAATAATTAATGGTGGAGGGGCAGCATAGGAAATATTTAATGGTGGAGGGGCAGTATAGGAAATAATTAATTAGAGGGGAAGTATAGGAAATAATTAATTTGAGGGGAAGTATAGGAAATAATAAATTTGAGGGGAAGTATAGGAAATAATTAATGGTGAGGGGCAGCATAGGAAATAATTAATGGTGGGGGCAGTATAGGAAATAATTAATGGTGGGGGCAGTATAGGAAATAATTAATGGTGGAGGGGCAGCATAGGATATATTTAATGGTGGAGGGGCAGTATAGGAAATATTTAATTTGAGGGGAAGTATAGGAAATAATTAATTTGAGGGGAAGTATAGGAAATAATTAATGGTGGAGGGGCAGTATAGGAAATAATTAATTTGAGGGGCAGTATAGGAAATAATTAATGGTGAGGGGCAGCATAGGAAATAATTAATGGTGGGGGCAGTATAGGAAATAATTAATGGTGGGGGCAGTATAGGAAATAATTAATGGTGGAGGGGCAGCATAGGATATATTTAATGGTGGAGGGGCAGTATAGGAAATATTTAATTTGAGGGGAAGTATAGGAAATAATTAATTTGAGGGGAAGTATAGGAAATAATTAATGGTGGAGGGGCAGTATAGGAAATAATTAATGGTGGAGAAGCAGTATAGGAAATAATTAATTTTAGGGGAAGTATAGGAAATAATTAATTTGAGGGGAAGAATAGGAAATAATTAATGGTGAGGGGCAGCATAGGAAATAATTAAGTATGAGGGGCAGTATAGGAGATAATTAATTTGAGGGGCAACATAGGGAATAATTATGAGGGGCAGTATAGGAAATAATTAATGGTGGAGGGGCAGCATAGGAAATATTTAATGGTGGGGGGCAGTATAGGAAATAATTAATGGTGTGGAGGCAGAATAGGGAATAATTAATGGTGAGGGGCAGCATAGGAAATAATTAATGGTGAGGGGCAGTATAGGAAATATTAAATGGTGGAGGGGCAGTATAGGAAATAATTAATTTGAGGGGAAGTATAGGAAATAATTAATGGTGTAGGGGCAGTATAGGAAATAATTAATTTGAGGGGCAGTATAGGAAATAATTAATTATGAGGGGCAGTATAGGAAATAATTAATTATGAGGGGCAGTATAGGAAATAATTAATGGTGAGGGGCAGCATAGGGAATAATTAATGGTGGAGGGGAAGTATAGAAAATAATTAATGGTGGAGGGGCAGTATAGGAAATAATTAATTATGAGGGGCAGTATAGGAAATAATTAATTATGAGGGGCAGTATAGGAAATAATTAATTTGAGGGGAAGTATAGGAAATAATTAATGGTTGAGAAGCGGTATAAGAAATAATTAATTTGAGGGGAAGTATAGGAAATAATTAATGGTGGGGGGCAGTATAGGAAATAATTAATTTGAGGGGAAGTATAGGAAATAATTAATTTGAGGGGAAGTATAGGAAATAATAAATGGTGTAGAGGCAGTTTAGGAAATAATTAATTTGAGGGGCAGTATAGGAAATAATTAATGGTGAGGGTCAGCATAGGAAATAATTAATTATGAGGGGCAGTATAGGAAACAATTAATTATGAGGGGCAGAATAGGGAATAATTAATTATGAGGGGCAGAATAGGAAATAATTAATTATGAGGGGCAGTATAGGAAATAATTAAGAGGGGCAGTTTAGGAAATAATTAATTTGAGGGGAAGTATAGAAAATAATAATGGTTGAGAAGCGGTATAGGAAATAATTAATTTGAGGGGAAGTATAGGAAGTAATTAATGGTGTAGGGGCAGTATAGGAAATAATTAATTTGAGGGGCAGTATAGGAAATAATTAATGGTGAGGGGCAGCATGGGAAATAATTAAGAATGAGGGGCAGTATAGGAGATAATTAATTTGAGGGGCAACATAGGGAATAATTATGAGGGGCAGTATAGGAAATAATTAATTTGAGGGGCAGTATAGGAAATAATTAATGGTGGGGGGAAACATAGGAAATAATTAATGGTGGGGGCAGTATAGGAACTAATTAATGGTGGAGGGGCAGCATAGGATATATTTAATGGTGGAGGGGCAGTATAGGAAATATTTAATTTGAGGGGAAGTATAGGAAATAATTAATTTGAGGGGAAGTATAGGAAATAATTAATGGTGGAGGGGCAGTATAAGAAATAATTAATGGTGGAGAAGCAGTATAGGAAATAATTAATTTTAGGGGAAGTATAGGAAATAATTAATTTGAGGGGAAGTATAGGAAATAATTAATGGTGTAGGGGCAGTATAGGAAATAATTAATTTGAGGGGCAGTATAGGAAATAATTAATTATGAGGGGCAGTATAGGAAATAATTAATTATGAGGGGCAGTATAGGAAATAATTAATGGTGAGGGGCAGCATACGAAATAATTAATGGTGGAGGGGAAGTATAGGAAATAATTAATGGTGGAGGGGCAGTATAGGAAATAATTAATTATGAGGGGCAGTATAGGAAATAATTAATTATGAGGGGCAGTATAGGAAATAATTAATTATGACGGGCAGTATAGGAAATAATTAATGGTGAGGGGCAGCATAGGGAATCATTCATGGTGGAGGGGAAGTATGGGAAATAATTAATGGTGGAGGGGCAGTATAGGAAATAATTAATGGTGGAGGGGCAGTATAGGAAATAATTAATGGTGGAGGGGCAGTATAGGAAATAATTATCGGTGGAGGGGCAGTATAGGAAATAATTATCGGTGGAGGGGCAGTATAGTAAATACTTAATTTGAGGGGAAGTATAGGAAATAATTAATTTGAGGGGCAGTATAGGAAATAATTAATTTGAGGGGCAGTATAGGAAATGATTAATGGTGGAGGGGCAATATAGGAAATAATTAATTTGAGGGGCAGTACAGGAAATGATTAATGGTGAGGGGCAGCATAGGAAATAATTAATGGTGGGGGGCAGTATAGGAAATAATTAATTTGAGGGGCAGTATAGGAAATAATTAATTTGAGGGGGAGTATAGGAAATAATAAATGGTGTAGAGGCAGTATAGGAAATAATTAATTTGAGGGGCAGTATAGGAAATAATTAATGGTGAGGGTCAGCATAGGAAATAATTAATTATGAGGGGCAGTATAGGAAATAATTAATTATGAGGGGCAGTATAGGAAACAATTAATTATGAGGGGCAGTATACGGAATAATTAATTATGAGGGGCAGAATAGGAAATAATTAATTATGAGGGGCAGTATAGGAAATAATTAAGAGGGGCAGTTTAGGAAATAATTAATTTGAGGGGAAGTATAGGAAATAATTAATGGTTGAGAAGCGGTATAGGAAATAATTAATTTGAGGGGAAGTATAGGAAATAATTAATGGTGTAGGGGCAGTATAGGAAATAATTAATTTGAGGGGCAGTATAGGAAATAATTAATGGTGAGGGGCAGCATGGGAAATAATTAAGAATGAGGGGCAGTATAGGAGATAATTAATTTGAGGGGCAACATAGGGAATAATTATGAGGGGCAGTATTGGAAATAATTAATTTGAGGGGCAGTATAGGAAATAATTAATGGTGAGGGGCAGCATAGGAAATAATTAATGGTGGGGGCAGTATAGGAACTAATTAATGGTGGAGGGGCAGCATAGGATATATTTAATGGTGGAGGGGCAGTATAGGAAATATTTAATTTGAGGGGAAGTATAGGAAATAATTAATTTGAGGGGAAGTATAGGAAATAATTAATGGTGGAGGGGCAGTATAGGAAATAATTAATGGTGGAGAAGCAGTATAGGAAATAATTAATTTTAGGGGAAATATAGGAAATAATTAATTTGAGGGGAAGTATAGGAAATAATTAATGGTGTAGGGGCAGTATAGGAAATAATTAATTTGAGGGGCAGTATAGGAAATAATTAATTATGAGGGGCAGTATAGGAAATAATTAATGGTGAGGGGCAGCATAGGGAATAATTAATGGTGGAGGGGAAGTATAGGAAATAATTAATGGTGGAGGGGCAGTATAGGAAATAATTAATTATGAGGGGCAGTATAGGAAATAATTAATTATGAGGGGCAGTATAGGAAATAATTAATTATGAGGGGCAGTATAGGAAATAATTAATGGTGAGGGGCAGCATAGGGAATAATTAATGGTGGAGGGGAAGTATAGGAAATAATTAATGGTGGAGGGGCAGTATAGGAAATAATTAATTATGAGGGGCAGTATAGGAAATAATTAATTATGAGGGGCAGTATAGGAAATAATTAATTATGAGGGGCAGTATAGGAAATAATTAATGGTGAGGGGCAGCATAGGGAATCATTTATGGTGGAGGGGAAGTATGGGAAATAAATAATGGTGGAGGGGCAGTATAGGAAATAATTAATGGTGGAGGGGCAGTATAGGAAATAATTAATGGTGGAGGGGCAGTATAGGAAATAATTATCGGTGGAGGGGCAGCTTAGGAAATAATTAATGGTGGAGGGGCAGTATAGTAAATACTTAATTTGAGGGGAAGTATAGGAAAAACTTAATTTGAGGGGCAGTATAGGAAATGATTAATGGTGGAGGGGCAATATAGGAAATAATTAATTTGAGGGGCAGTACAGGAAATGATTAATGGTGAGGGGCAGCATAGGAAATAATTAATGGTGGGGGGCAGTATAGGAAATAATTAATTTGAGGGGCAGTATAGGAAATAATTAATTTGAGGGGAAGTATAGGAAATAATTAATTATGAGGGGCAGTATAGGAAATAATTAATGGTGAGGGGCAGCATAGGGAATAATTAATTATGAGGGGCAGTATAGGAAATAATTATGAGGGGCAGTATAGGAAATAATTAATTTGAGGGGAAGTATAGGAAATAATTAATGGTTGAGAAGCAGTATAGGAAATAATTAATTTGAGGGGAAGTATAGGAAATAATTAATTAGAGGGGAAGTATAGGAAATAATTAATGGTGTAGGGGCAGTATAGGAAATAATTAATGGTGAGTGGCAGCATAGGAAATAATTAATGGTGAGTGGCAGCATAGGAAATAATTAAGTATGAGGGGCAGTATAGGAGATAATTAATTTGAGGGGCAACATAGGGAATAATTATGAGGGGCAGTGTAGGAAATAATTAATTTGAGCGGCAGTATAGGAAATAATTAATGGTGGGGGGCAGCATAGGAAATAATTAATGGTGGAGGGGAAGTATAGGAAATAATTAATGGTGGAGGGGCAGTATAGGAAATAATTAATGGTGGAGGGGCAGTATAGGAAATAATTAATGGTGGAGGGGCAGTAAAGGAAATAATTATGAGGGGCAGTATAGGAAATAAATTATGAGGTGCGGTATAGGAAATAATTAATGGTGAGGGGCAGCATAGGAAATAATTAATTTGAGGGGCAGTATAGGAAATAATTAATGGTGAGGGGAAGTATAGGAAATAATAAATTTGAGGGGCAGTATAGGAAATAATTAAGTATGAGGGGCAGTATAGGGAATAATTATGAGGGGCAACATAGGGAATAATTATGAGGGGCAGTATAGGAAATAATTAATTTGAGGGGAAGTATAGGAAATAATTAATTATGAGCGACAGTATAGGAAATAATTAATGGTAAGGGGCAGCATAGGGAATAATTAATGGTGAGGGGCAGCATAGGAAATAATTAATGGTGGAGGGGAAGTATAGGAAATAATTAATGGTGGAGGGGCAGTATAGGAAATAATTAATTTCAGGGCCAACATAGGGAATAATTATGAGGGGCAGTATAGGAAATAATTAATTTGAGGGGAAGTATAGGAAATAATTAATGGTGTAGAGGCAGTATAGGAAATAATTAATTTGAGGGGCAGTATAGGAAATAATTAATGGTGAGGGTCAGCATAGGAAATAATTAATTATGAGGGGCAGTATAGGAAATAATTAATTATGAGGGGCAGTATAGGAAATAATTAATTATGAGGGGCAGTATAGGAAATAATTAATTATGAGGGGCAGTATAGGAAATAATTAATGGTGTAGGGGCAGTATAGGAAATAATTAATTTGAGGGGCAGTATAGGAAATAATTAATGGTGAGGGGCAGTATAGGAAATAATTAATTATGAGGGGCAGTATAGGAAATAATTAATTATGAGGGGCAGTATAGGAAATAATTAATTATGAGGGGCAGTATAGGAAATAATTAATGGTGAGGGGCAGCATAGGGAATAATTAATGGTGGAGGGGAAGTATGGGAAATAATTAATGGTGGAGGGGCAGTATAGGAAATAATTAATGGTGGAGGGGCAGTATAGGAAATAATTAATGGTGGAGGGGCAGTATAGGAAATAATTATGAGGGGCAGTATAGGAAATAATTATGAGGTGCGGTATAGGAAATAATTAATGGTGAGGGGCAGCATAGGAAATAATTAATTTGAGGGGCAGTATAGCAAATAATTAATGGTGAGGGGAAGTATAGGAAATAATTAATTTGAGGGGCAGTATAGGAAATAATTAAGTATGAGGGGCAGTATAGGAGATAATTATGAGGGGCAGTATAGGAAATAATTATGAGAGGCAGCATAGGAAATAATTAAGTATGAGGGGCAGTATAGGGAATAATTATGAGGGGCAACATAGGGAATAATTATGAGGGGCAGTATAGGAAATAATTAATTTGAGGGGAAGTAGAGGAAATAATTAATGGTGTAGAGGCAGTATAGGAAATAATTAATTATGAGGGGCAGTATAGGAAATAATTAATTATGAGGGCCAGTATAGGAAATAATTAATGGTGAGAGGCAGCATAGGGAATAATTAATGGTGAGGGGCAGCATAGGAAATAATTAATGGTGGAGGGGAAGTATAGGAAATAATTAATGGTGGAGGGGCAGTATAGGAAATAATTAATTTCAGGGCCAACATAGGGAATAATTATGAGGGGCAGTATAGGAAATAATTATGAGGGGCAGTATAGGAAATAATTAATTTGAGGGAAAGTATAGGAAATAATTAATGGTTGAAAAGCGGTTTAAGAAAAAATTAATTTGAGGGGAAGTATAGGAAATAATTAATGGTGTAGGGGCAGTATAGGAAATAATTAATGGTGAGGGGCAGAATAGGAAATAATTAATGGTAAGGGGCAGCATAGGGAATAATTAATTATGAGGGGCAGTATAGGAAATAATTATGAGGGGCAGTATAGGAAATAATTAATTATGAGGGGCAGTATAGGAAATAATTGATGGTGTAGAGGCAGCATAGGGAATAATTAATGGTGAGTGGCAGCATAGGAAATAATTAATGGTGAGTGGCAGCATAGGAAATAATTAAGTATGAGGGGCAGTATAGGAGATAATTAATTTGAGGGGCAACATAGGGAATAATTATGAGGGGCAGTATAGGAAATAATTAATGGTGAGGGGCAGCATAGGGAATAATTAATTATGAGGGGCAGTATAGGAAATAATTAATTTGAGGGAAGTATAGGAAATAATTAATGAGGAGGGGCAGTATAGGAAATAATTAATTATGAGGGGCAGTATAGGAAATAATTAATGGTGGAGGGGAAGTATAGGAAATAATTAATTATGAGGGTCAGTAAAGGAAATAATTAATTATGAGGGGCAGTATAGGAAATAATTAATTATGAGGGGCAGTATAGGAAATAATTAATGGTGGAGGGGAAGTATAGGAAATAATTAATTATGAGGGTCAGTAAAGGAAATAATTAATTATGAGGGGCAGTATAGGAAATAATTAATTATGAGGGGCAGTATAGGAAATAATTAATGGTGGAGGGGCAGTATAGGAAATAATTAATGGTGAGGGGAAGTATAGGAAATAATTAATTTGAGGGGCAGTATAGGAAATAATTAAGTATGAGGGGCAGTATAGGAAATAATTATGAGGGGCAGTATAGGAAATAATTATGAGGGGCAGCATAGGAAATAATTAAGTATGAGGGGCAGTATAGGGAATAATTAATGGTGTAGAGGCAGTATAGGAAATAATTAATTTGAGGGGTAGTATAGGAAATAATTAATGGTGAGGGGCAGCATAGGGAATAATTAATTATGAGGGGCAGTATAGGAAATAATTATGAGGGGCAGTATAGGAAATAATTAATTTGAGGGAAGTATAGGAAATAATTAATGAGGAGGGGCAGTATAGGAAATAATGAATTATGAGGGGCAGTATAGGAAATAATTAATGGTGAGGGGCAGCATAGGGAATAATTAATGGTGAGGGGCAGCATAGGAAATAATTAATGGTGGAGGGGAAGTATAGGAAATAATTAATGGTGGAGGGGCAGTATAGGAAAGAATTAATTTCAGGGCCAACATAGGGAATAATTATGAGGGGCAGTATAGGAAATAATTAATTTGAGGGGAAGTATAGGAAATAATTAATGGTGTAGAGGCAGTATAGAAAATAATTAATTTGAGGTGCGGTATAGGAAATAATTAATGGTGAGGGGCAGCATAGGAAATAATTAATTTCAGGGCCAACATAGGGAATAATTATGAGGGGCAGTATAGGAAATAATTAATTTGAGGGAAAGTATAGGAAATAATTAACGGTGTAGAGGCAGTATAGGAAATAATTAATTTTAGGGGCAGTATAGGAAATAATTAATGGTGAGGGTCAGCATAGAAAATAATTAATTATGAGGGGCAGTATAGGAAATATTTTATTATGAGGGGCAGTATAGGAAATAATTAATTATGATGGGCAGTATAGGGAATAATTAATTATGAGGGGCAGTATAGGAAATAATTAACTATGAGGGGCAGTATAGGAAATAATTATGAGGGGCAGTATAGGAAATAATTAATTATGAGGGGCAGTATAGGAAATAATTAATGGTGAGTGGCAGCATAGGGAATAATTAATTATGAGGGGCAGTATAGGAAATAATTATGAGGGGCAGTATAGGAAATAATTAATTTGAGGGAAGTATAGGAAATAATTAATGGTGTAGGGGCAGTATAGGAAATAATTTATTTGAGGGGCAGTATAGGAAATAATTAATGGTGAGGGGCAGTATAGGAAATAATTAATGGTGAGGGTCAGCATAGGAAATAATTAATTATGAGGGGCAGTATAGGAAATAATTAATTATGAGGGGCAGTATAGGAAATAATTAATGGTAAGGGGCAGCATAGGGAATAATTAATTATGAGGGGCAGTATAGGAAATAATTATGAGGGGCAGTATAGGAAATAATTAATTATGAGGGGCAGTATAGGAAATAATTGATGGTGTAGAGGCAGCATAGGGAATAATTAATGGTGAGGGGCAGCATAGGAAATAATTAATGGTGGAGGGGAAGTATAGGAAATAATTAATGGTGGAGGGGCAGTATAAGAAATAATTAATTATGAGAGGCAGTATAGGAAATAATTATCGGAGGAGGGGCAGCTTAGGAAATAATTAATGGTGGGGGGGCAGTATAGGAAATAATTAATTTGAGGGGAAGTATAGGAAATAATTAATTTGAGGGGAAGTATAGGAAATAATTAATTTGAGGGGAAGTATAGGAAATAATTAATGGTGGGGGGCAGTATAGGAAATAATTATCGGTGGAGGGGCAGCTTAGGAAATAATTAATGGTGGGGGGGGCAGTATAGGAAATAATTAATTTGAGGGGAAGTATAGTAAATACTTAATTTGAGGGGAAGTATAGGAAATAATTATGAGGGGCAGTATAGGAAATAATTATGAGGGACAGAATAGGAAATAATTAACGGTGGAGGGGCAGCTTAGGAAATAATTAATGGTGGAGGGGCAGTATAGGAAATAATTAATTTGAGGGGAAGTATAGGAAATAATAAATGGTGTAGGGGCAGAATAGGAAATAATTAATTATGAGGGGCAGTATAAGAGATAATTAATTTGAGGGGCAACATAGGGAATAATTATGAGGGGCAGTATAGGAAATAATTAATTATGAGGGGCAGTATAGGAAATAATTAATTATGAGGGGCAGTATAGGAAATAATTAATGGTGAGGGGCAGCATAGGGAATAATTATGAGGGGCAGTATTGGAAATAATTATGAGGTGCGGTATGGGAAATAATTAATGGTGAGGGGCAGCATAGGAAATAATTAATTTGAGGGGCAGCATAGGAAATAATTAATGGTGAGGGGAAGTATAGGAAATAATTAATTTGAGGGGCAGTATAGGAAATAATTAAGTATGAGGGGCAGTATAGGAGATAATTATGAGGGGCAGTATAGGAAATAATTATGAGGGGCAGCATAGGAAATAATTAAGTATGAGGGGCAGTATAGGGAATAATTATGAGGGGCAACATAGGGAATAATTATGAGGGGCAGTATAGGAAATAATTAATTTGAGGGGAAGTATAGGAAATAATTAATGGTGTGGAGGCAGTATAGGAAATAATTAATTATGAGGGGCAGTATAGGAAATAATTAATTATGAGGGCCAGTATAGGAAATAATTAATGGTGAGGGGCAGCATAGGGAATAATTAATGGTGAGGGGCAGCATAGGAAATAATTAATGGTGGAGGGGAAGTATAGGAAATAATTAATGGTGGAGGGGCAGTATAGGAAATAATTTATTTCAGGGCCAACATAGGGAATAATTATGAGGGGCAGTATAGGAAATAATTAATTTGAGGGGAAGTATAGGAAATAATTAATGGTGTAGAGGCAGTATAGGAAATAATTAATTATGAGGGGCAGTATAGGAAATAATTAATTATGAGGGCCAGTATAGGAAATAATTAATGGTGAGGGGCAGCATAGGGAATAATTAATGGTGAGGGGCAGCATAGGAAATAATTAATGGTGGAGGGGAAGTATAGGAAATAATTAATGGTGGAGGGGCAGTATAGGAAATAATTTATTTCAGGGCCAACATAGGGAATAATTATGAGGGGCTGTATAGGAAATAATTAATTTGAGGGGAAGTATAGGAAATAATTAATGGTGTAGAGGCAGTATAGGAAATAATTAATTTGAGGGGCAGTATAGGAAATAATTAATGGTGAGGGTCAGCATAGGAAATAATTAATTATGAGGGGCAGTATAGGAAATAATTAATTATGAGGGGCAGTATAGGAAATAATTAATTATGAGGGGCAGTATAGGGAATAATTAATTATGAGGGACAGTATAGGAAATAATTATGAGGGGCAGTATAGGAAATAATTAATTTGAGGGGAAGTATAGGAAATAATTAATGGTTGAAAAGCGGTATAAGAAAAAAATAATTTGAGGGGAAGTATAGGAAATAATTAATGGTGTAGGGGCAGTATAGGAAATAATTAATGGTGAGGGGCAGTATAGGAAATAATTAATGGTGAGGGGCAGTATAGGAAATAATTAATGGTAAGGGGCAGCATAGGGAATAATTAATTATGAGGGGCAGTATAGGAAATAATTATGAGGGGCAGTATAGGAAATAATTAATTATGAGGGGCAGTATAGGAAATAATTGATGGTGTAGAGGCAGCATAGGGAATAATTAATGGTGAGTGGCAGCATAGGAAATAATTAATGGTGAGTGGCAGCATAGGAAATAATTAAGTATGAGGGGCAGTATAGGAGATAATTAATTTGAGGGGAAGTATAGGAAATAATTAATTTGAGCGGCAGTATAGGAAATAATTAATGGTGAGGGGCAGCATAGGAAATAATTAATGGTGGGGGGCAGTATAGGAAATAATTAATGGTGGAGGGGCAGCATAGGAAATATTTAATGGTGGAGGGGCAGTATAGGAAATAATTAATTAGAGGGGAAGTATAGGAAATAATTAATTTGAGGGGAAGTATAGGAAATAATAAATTTGAGGGGAAGTATAGGAAATAATTAATGGTGTAGGGGCAGTATAGGAAATAATTAATTTGAGGGGCAGTATAGGAAATAATTAATGGTGAGGGGCAGCATAGGAAATAATTAATGGTGGGGGCAGTATAGGAAATAATTAATGGTGGGGGCAGTATAGGAAATAATTAATGGTGGAGGGGCAGCATAGGATATATTTAATGGTGGAGGGGCAGTATAGGAAATATTTAATTTGAGGGGAAGTATAGGAAATAATTAATTTGAGGGGAAGTATAGGAAATAATTAATGGTGGAGGGGCAGTATAAGAAATAATTAATGGTGGAGAAGCAGTATAGGAAATAATTAATTTTAGGGGAAGTATAGGAAATAATTAATTTGAGGGGAAGAATAGGAAATAATTAATGGTGTAGGGGCAGTATAGGAAATAATTAATTTGAGGGGCAGTATAGGAAATAATTAATGGTGAGGGGCAGCATAGGAAATAATTAAGTATGAGGGGCAGTATAGGAGATAATTAATTTGAGGGGCAACATAGGGAATAATTATGAGGGGCAGTATAGGAAATAATTAATGGTGGAGGGGCAGCATAGGAAATATTTAATGGTGGGGGGCAGTATAGGAAATAATTAATGGTGTGGAGGCAGAATAGGGAATAATTAATGGTGAGGGGCAGCATAGGAAAAAATTAATGGTGAGGGGCAGTATAGGAAATAATTAATGGTGGAGGGGCAGCATAGGAAATATTAAATGGTGGAGGGGCAGTATAGGAAATAATTAATGGTGGAGGGGCAGTATAGGAAATAATTAATGGTGGAGGGGCAGTATAGGAAATAATTAATTTGAGGGGCAGTATAGGAAATAATTAATGGTGAAGGGCAGCATAGGAAATAATTAATTATGAGGGGCAGTATAGGAGATAATTAATTTGAGGGGCAACATAGGGAATAATTATGAGGGGCAGTATAGGAAATAATTAATTTGAGGGGAAGTATAGGAAATAATTAATTAGAGGGGAAGTATAGGAAATAATTAATGGTGGAGGGGCAGTATAGGAAATAATTAATTTGATGGGCAGTATAGGAAATAATTAATGGTGAGGGGCAGCATAGGGAATAATTAATTATGAGGGGCAGTATAGGAAATAATTATGAGGGGCAGTATAGGAAATAATTAATTTGAGGGGAAGTATAGGAAATAATTAATGGTTGAGAAGCAGTATAGGAAATAATTAATTATGAGGGGCAGTATAGGGAATAATTAATTATGAGGGGCAGAATAGGAAATAATTAATTATGAGGGGCAGTATAGGAAATAATTATGAGGGGCAGTATAGGAAATAATTAATTTGAGGGGAAGTATAGGAAATAATTAATGGTTGAGAAGCGGTATAGGAAATAATTAATTTGAGGGGAAGTATAGGAAATAATTAATGGTGGGGGGCAGTATAGGAAATAATTAATTTGAGGGGAAGTATAGGAAATAATTAATTTGAGGGGAAGTATAGGAAATAATAAATGGTGTAGAGGCAGTATAGGAAATAATTAATTTGAGGGGCAGTATAGGAAATAATTAATGGTGAGGGTCAGCATAGGAAATAATTAATTATGAGGGGCAGTATAGGAAATAATTAATTATGAGGGGCAGTATAGGAAACAATTAATTATGAGGGGCAGAATAGGGAATAATTAATTATGAGGGGCAGAATAGGAAATAATTAATTATGAGGGGCAGTATAGGAAATAATTAAGAGGGGCAGTTTAGGAAATAATTAATTTGAGGGGAAGTATAGGAAATAATTAATGGTTGAGAAGCGGTATAGGAAATAATTAATTTGAGGGGAAGTATAGGAAATAATTAATGGTGTAGGGGCAGTATAGGAAATAATTAATTTGAGGGGCAGTATAGGAAATAATTAATGGTGAGGGGCAGCATGGGAAATAATTAAGAATGAGGGGCAGTATAGGAGATAATTAATTTGAGGGGCAACATAGGGAATAATTATGAGGGGCAGTATAGGAAATAATTAATTTGAGGGGCAGTATAGGAAATAATTAATGGTGGGGGGAAACATAGGAAATAATTAATGGTGGGGGCAGTATAGGAACTAATTAATGGTGGAGGGGCAGCATAGGATATATTTAATGGTGGAGGGGCAGTATAGGAAATATTTAATTTGAGGGGAAGTATAGGAAATAATTAATTTGAGGGGAATTATAGGAAATAATTAATGGTGGAGGGGCAGTATAAGAAATAATTAATGGTGGAGAAGCAGTATAGGAAATAATTAATTTTAGGGGAAGTATAGGAAATAATTAATTTGAGGGGAAGTATAGGAAATAATTAATGGTGTAGGGGCAGTATAGGAAATAATTAATTTGAGGGGCAGTATAGGAAATAATTAATTATGAGGGGCAGTATAGGAAATAATTAATTATGAGGGGCAGTATAGGAAATAATTAATGGTGAGGGGCAGCATAGGGAATAATTAATGGTGGAGGGGAAGTATAGGAAATAATTAATGGTGGAGGGGCAGTATAGGAAATAATTAATTATGAGGGGCAGTATAGGAAATAATTAATTATGAGGGGCAGTATAGGAAATAATAATGAGGGGCAGTATAGGAAATAATTAATTTGAGGGGAAGTATAGGAAATAATTAATGGTTGAGAAGCGGTATAGGAAATAATTAATTTGAGGGGAAGTATAGGAAATAATTAATGGTGGGGGGCAGTATAGGAAATAATTAATTTGAGGGGAAGTATAGGAAATAATTAATTTGAGGGGAAGCATAGGAAATAATAAATGGTGTAGAGGCAGTATAGGAAATAATTAATTTGAGGGGCAGTATAGGAAATAATTAATGGTGAGGGTCAGCATAGGAAATAATTAATTATGAGGGGCAGTATAGGAAATAATTAATTATGAGGGGCAGTATAGGAAACAATTAATTATGAGGGGCAGAATAGGGAATAATTAATTATGAGGGGCAGAATAGGAAATAATTAAGAGGGGCAGTTTAGGAAATAATTAATTTGAGGGGAAGTATAGGAAATAATTAATGGTTGAGAAGCGGTATAGGAAATAATTAATTTGAGGGGAAGTATAGGAAATAATTAATGGTGTAGGGGCAGTATAGGAAATAATTAATTTGAGGGGCAGTATAGGAAATAATTAATGGTGAGGGGCAGCATGGGAAATAATTAAGAATGAGGGGCAGTATAGGAGATAATTAATTTGAGGGGCAACATAGGGAATAATTATGAGGGGCAGTATAGGAAATAATTAATTTGAGGGGCAGTATAGGAAATAATTAATGGTGGGGGGAAACATAGGAAATAATTAATGGTGGGGGCAGTATAGGAACTAATTAATGGTGGAGGGGCAGCATAGGATATATTTAATGGTGGAGGGGCAGTATAGGAAATATTTAATTTGAGGGGAAGTATAGGAAATAATTAATTTGAGGGGAAGTATAGGAAATAATTAATGGTGGAGGGGCAGTATAAGAAATAATTAATGGTGGAGAAGCAGTATAGGAAATAATTAATTTTAGGGGAAGTATAGGAAATAATTAATTTGAGGGGCAGTATAGGAAATAATTAATGGTGTAGGGGCAGTATAGGAAATAATTAATTTGAGGGGCAGTATAGGAAATAATTAATTATGAGGGGCAGTATAGGAAATAATTAATTATGAGGGGCAGTATAGGAAATAATTAATGGTGAGGGGCAGCATAGGGAATAATTAATGGTGGAGGGGAAGTATAGGAAATAATTAATGGTGGAGGGGCAGTATAGGAAATAATTAATTATGAGGGGCAGTATAGGAAATAATTAATTATGAGGGGCAGTATAGGAAATAATTAATTATGAGGGGCAGTATAGGAAATAATTAATTATGACGGGCAGTATAGGAAATAATTAATGGTGAGGGGCAGCATAGGGAATCATTAATGGTGGAGGGGAAGTATGGGAAATAAATAATGGTGGAGGGGCAGTATAGGAAATAATTAATGGTGGAGGGGCAGTATAGGAAATAATTAATGGTGGAGGGGCAGTATAGGAAATAATTATCGGTGGAGGGGCAGCTTAGGAAATAATTAATGGTGGAGGGGCAGTATAGTAAATACTTAATTTGAGGGGAAGTATAGGAAATAATTAATTTGAGGGGCAGTATAGGAAATGATTAATGGTGGAGGGGCAATATAGGAAATAATTAATTTGAGGGGCAGTACAGGAAATGATTAATGGTGAGGGGCAGCATAGGAAATAATTAATGGTGGGGGGCAGTATAGGAAATAATTAATTTGAGGGGCAGTATAGGAAATAATTAATTTGAGGGGAAGTATAGGAAATAATTAATTATGAGGGGCAGTATAGGAAATAATTAATGGTGAGGGGCAGCATAGGGAATAATTAATTATGAGGGGCAGTATAGGAAATAATTAAGAGGGGCAGTTTAGGAAATAATTAATTTGAGGGGAAGTATAGGAAATAATTAATGGTTGAGAAGCGGTATAGGAAATAATTAATTTGAGGGGAAGTATAGGAAATAATTAATGGTGTAGGGGCAGTATAGGAAATATTTAATTTGAGGGGCAGTAGAGGAAATAATTAATGGTGAGGGGCAGCATAGGAAATAATTAAGTATGAGGGGCAGTATAGGAGATAATTTATTTGAGGGGCAGCATAGGGAATAATTAATGGTGGAGGGGCAGTATAGGAAATAATTAATGGTGGAGGGGCAGTATAGGAAATAATTAATGGTGGAGGGGCAGTATAGGAAATAATTATGAGGGGCAGTATAGGAAATAATTATGAGGTGCGGTATAGGAAATAATTAATGGTGAGGGGCAGCATAGGAAATAATTAATTTCAGGGCCAACATAGGGAATAATTATGAGGGGCAGTATAGGGAATAATTAATTTGAGGGAAAGTATAGGAAATAATTAATGGTGTAGAGGCAGTATAGGAAATAATTAATTTTAGGGGCAGTATAGGAAATAATTAATGGTGAGGGTCAGCATAGAAAATAATTAATTATGAGGGGCAGTATAGGAAATATTTTATTATTAGGGGCAGTATAGGAAATAATTAATTATGATGGGCAGTATAGGGAATAATTAATTATGAGGGGCAGTATAGGAAATAATTAACTATGAGGGGCAGTATAGGAAATAATTAACTATGAGGGGCAGTATAGGAAATAATTAATTATGAGGGGCAGTATAGGAAATAATTAATGGTGAGTGGCAGCATAGGGAATAATTAATTATGAGGGACAGTATAGGAAATAATTATGAGGGGCAGTATAGGAAATAATTAATTTGAGGGAAGTATAGGAAATAATTAATGGTGTAGGGGCAGTATAGGAAATAATTAATTTGAGGGGCAGTATAGGAAATAATTAATGGTGAGGGGCAGTATAGGAAATAATTAATGGTGAGGGTCAGCATAGGAAATAATTAATTATGAGGGGCAGTATAGGAAATAATTAATTATGAGGGGCAGTATAGGAAATAATTAATGGTAAGGGGCAGCATAGGGAATAATTAATTATGAGGGGCAGTATAGGAAATAATTATGAGGGGCAGTATAGGAAATAATTAATTATGAGGGGCAGTATAGGAAATAATTGATGGTGTAGAGGCAGCATAGGGAATAATTAATGGTGAGGGGCAGCATAGGAAATAATTAATGGTGGAGGGGAAGTATAGGAAATAATTAATGGTGGAGGGGCAGTATAAGAAATAATTAATTATGAGAGGCAGTATAGGAAATAATTATCGGAGGAGGGGCAGCTTAGGAAATTATTAATGGTGGGGGGGCAGTATAGGAAATAATTAATTTGAGGGGAAGTATAGGAAATAATTAATTTGAGGGGAAGTATAGGAAATAATTAATGGTGGGGGGCAGTATAGGAAATAATTATCGGTGGAGGGGCAGCTTAGGAAATAATTAATGGTGGGGGGGCAGTATAGGAAATAATTAATTTGAGGGGAAGTATAGTAAATACTTAATTTGAGGGGAAGTATAGGAAATAATTATGAGGGGCAGTATAGGAAATAATTATGAGGGACAGAATAGGAAATAATTAACGGTGGAGGGGCAGCTTAGGAAATAATTAATGGTGGAGGGGCAGTATAGGAAATAATTAATTTGAGGGGAAGTATAGGAAATAATAAATGGTGTAGGGGCAGAATAGGAAATAATTAATTATGAGGGGCAGTATAAGAGATAATTAATTTGAGGGGCAACATAGGGAATAATTATGAGGGGCAGTATAGGAAATAATTAATTATGAGGGGCAGTATAGGAAATAATTAATTATGAGGGGCAGTATAGGAAATAATTAATGGTGAGGGGCAGCATAGGGAATAATTATGAGGGGCAGTATTGGAAATAATTATGAGGTGCGGTATGGGAAATAATTAATGGTGAGGGGCAGCATAGGAAATAATTAATTTGAGGGGCAGCATAGGAAATAATTAATGGTGAGGGGAAGTATAGGAAATAATTAATTTGAGGGGCAGTATAGGAAATAATTAAGTATGAGGGGCAGTATAGGAGATAATTATGAGGGGCAGTATAGGAAATAATTATGAGGGGCAGCATAGGAAATAATTAAGTATGAGGGGCAGTATAGGGAATAATTATGAGGGGCAACATAGGGAATAATTATGAGGGGCAGTATAGGAAATAATTAATTTGAGGGGAAGTATAGGAAATAATTAATGGTGTAGAGGCAGTATAGGAAATAATTAATTATGAGGGGCAGTATAGGAAATAATTAATTATGAGGGCCAGTATAGGAAATAATTAATGGTGAGGGGCAGCATAGGGAATAATTAATGGTGAGGGGCAGCATAGGAAATAATTAATGGTGGAGGGGAAGTATAGGAAATAATTAATGGTGGAGGGGCAGTATAGGAAATAATTTATTTCAGGGCCAACATAGGGAATAATTATGAGGGGCAGTATAGGAAATAATTAATTTGAGGGGAAGTATAGGAAATAATTAATGGTGTAGAGGCAGTATAGGAAATAATTAATTTGAGGGGCAGTATAGGAAATAATTAATGGTGAGGGTCAGCATAGGAAATAATTAATTATGAGGGGCAGTATAGGAAATAATTAATTATGAGGGGCAGTATAGGAAATAATTAATTATGAGGGGCAGTATAGGGAATAATTAATTATGAGGGACAGTATAGGAAATAATTATGAGGGGCAGTATAGGAAATAATTAATTTGAGGGGAAGTATAGGAAATAATTAATGGTTGAAAAGCGGTATAAGAAAAAAATAATTTGAGGGGAAGTATAGGAAATAATTAATGGTGTAGGGGCAGTATAGGAAATAATTAATGGTGAGGGGCAGTATAGGAAATAATTAATGGTGAGGGGCAGTATAGGAAATAATTAATGGTAAGGGGCAGCATAGGGAATAATTAATTATGAGGGGCAGTATAGGAAACAATTAATTATGAGGGGCAGAATAGGGAATAATTAATTATGAGGGGCAGAATAGGAAATAATTAATTATGAGGGGCAGTATAGGAAATAATTGATGGTGTAGAGGCAGCATAGGGAATAATTAATGGTGAGTGGCAGCATAGGAAATAATTAATGGTGAGTGGCAGCATAGGAAATAATTAAGTATGAGGGGCAGTATAGGAGATAATTAATTTGAGGGGAAGTATAGGAAATAATTAATTTGAGCGGAAGTATAGGAAATAATTAATGGTGAGGGGCAGCATAGGAAATAATTAATGGTGGGGGGCAGTATAGGAAATAATTAATGGTGGAGGGGCAGCATAGGAAATATTTAATGGTGGAGGGGCAGTATAGGAAATAATTAATTAGAGGGGAAGTATAGGAAATAATTAATTTGAGGGGAAGTATAGGAAATAATAAATTTGAGGGGAAGTATAGGAAATAATTAATGGTGTAGGGGCAGTATAGGAAATAATTAATTTGAGGGGCAGTATAGGAAATAATTAATGGTGAGGGGCAGCATAGGAAATAATTAATGGTGGGGGCAGTATAGGAAATAATTAATGGTGGGGGCAGTATAGGAAATAATTAATGGTGGAGGGGCAGCATAGGATATATTTAATGGTGGAGGGGCAGTATAGGAAATATTTAATTTGAGGGGAAGTATAGGAAATAATTAATTTGAGGGGAAGTATAGGAAATAATTAATGGTGGAGGGGCAGTATAAGAAATAATTAATGGTGGAGAAGCAGTATAGGAAATAATTAATTTTAGGGGAAGTATAGGAAATAATTAATTTGAGGGGAAGAATAGGAAATAATTAATGGTGTAGGGGCAGTATAGGAAATAATTAATTTGAGGGGCAGTATAGGAAATAATTAATGGTGAGGGGCAGCATAGGAAATAATTAAGTATGAGGGGCAGTATAGGAGATAATTAATTTGAGGGGCAACATAGGGAATAATTATGAGGGGCAGTATAGGAAATAATTAATGGTGGAGGGGCAGCATAGGAAATATTTAATGGTGGGGGGCAGTATAGGAAATAATTAATGGTGTGGAGGCAGAATAGGGAATAATTAATGGTGAGGGGCAGCATAGGAAATAATTAATGGTGAGGGGCAGTATAGGAAATAATTAATGGTGGAGGGGCAGCATAGGAAATATTAAATGGTGGAGGGGCAGTATAGGAAATAATTAATTTGAGGGGAAGTATAGGAAATAATTAATGGTGGAGGGGCAGTATAGGAAATAATTAATGGTGGAGGGGCAGTATAGGAAATAATTAATTTGAGGGGCAGTATAGGAAATAATTAATGGTGAAGGGCAGCATAGGAAATAAATAATGGTGGGGGGCAGTATAGGAAATTATTAATTATGAGGGGCAGTATAGGAAATAATTAATGGTGTAGAGGCAGCATAGGAAATAATTAATGGTGGAGGGGAAGTATAGGAAATAATTAATTTGAGGGGCAGTATAGGAAATAATTAATTTGAGGGGAAGTATAGGAAATAAATAATTTGAGGGGAAGTATAGGAAATAATTAATGGTGGAGGGGCAGCATAGGAAATAATTAATTATGAGGGGCAGTATAGGAGATAATTAATTTGAGGGGCAACATAGGGAATAATTATGAGGGGCAGTATAGGAAATAATTAATTATGAGGGCCAGTATAGGAAATAATTAATGGTGAGGGGCAGCATAGGGAATAATTAATGGTGAGGGGCAGCATAGGAAATAATTAATGGTGGAGGGGAAGTATAGGAAATAATTAATGGTGGAGGGGCAGTATAGGAAATAATTTATTTCAGGGCCAACATAGGGAATAATTATGAGGGGAAGTATAGGAAATAATTAATTAGAGGGGAAGTATAGGAAATAATTAATGGTGGAGGGGCAATATAGGAAATAATTAATTTGATGGGCAGTATAGGAAATAATTAATGGTGAGGGGCAGCATAAGGAATAATTAATTATGAAGGGCAGTATAGGAAATAATTATGAGGGGCAGTATAGGAAATAATTAATTTGAGGGGAAGTATAGGAAATAATTAATGGTTGAGAAGCGGTATAGGAAATAATTAATTTGAGGGGAAGTATAGGAAATAATTAATGGTGGGGGGCAGTATAGGAAATAATTAATTTGAGGGGAAGTATAGGAAATAATTAATTTGAGGGGAAGTATAGGAAATAATAAATGGTGTAGAGGCAGTATAGGAAATAATTAATTTGAGGGGCAGTATAGGAAATAATTAATGGTGAGGGTCAGCATAGGAAATAATTAATTATGAGGGGCAGTATAGGAAATAATTAATTATGAGGGGCAGTATAGGAAACAATTAATTATGAGGGGCAGAATAGGGAATAATTAATTATGAGGGGCAGAATAGGAAATAATTAATTATGAGGGGCAGTATAGGAAATAATTAAGAGGGGCAGTTTAGGAAATAATTAATTTGAGGGGAAGTATAGGAAATAATTAATGGTTGAGAAGCGGTATAGGAAATAATTAATTTGAGGGGAAGTATAGGAAATAATTAATGGTGTAGGGGCAGTATAGGAAATAATTAATTTGAGGGGCAGTATAGGAAATAATTAATGGTGAGGGGCAGCATGGGAAATAATTAAGAATGAGGGGCAGTATAGGAGATAATTAATTTGAGGGGCAACATAGGGAATAATTATGAGGGGCAGTATAGGAAATAATTAATTTGAGGGGCAGTATAGGAAATAATTAATGGTGGGGGGAAACATAGGAAATAATTAATGGTGGGGGCAGTATAGGAACTAATTAATGGTGGAGGGGCAGCATAGGATATATTTAATGGTGGAGGGGCAGTATAGGAAATATTTAATTTGAGGGGAAGTATAGGAAATAATTAATTTGAGGGGAATTATAGGAAATAATTAATGGTGGAGGGGCAGTATAAGAAATAATTAATGGTGGAGAAGCAGTATAGGAAATAATTAATTTTAGGGGAAGTATAGGAAATAATTAATTTGAGGGGAAGTATAGGAAATAATTAATGGTGTAGGGGCAGTATAGGAAATAATTAATTTGAGGGGCAGTATAGGAAATAATTAATTATGAGGGGCAGTATAGGAAATAATTAATTATGAGGGGCAGTATAGGAAATAATTAATTATGAGGGGCAGTATAGGAAATAATTAATTATGAGGGGCAGTATAGGAAATAATTAATGGTGAGTGGCAGCATAGGGAATAATTAATTATGAGGGGCAGTATAGGAAATAATTATGAGGGGCAGTATAGGAAATAATTAATTTGAGGGAAGTATAGGAAATAATTAATGGTGTAGGGGCAGTATAGGAAATAATTAATTTGAGGGGCAGTATAGGAAATAATTAATGGTGAGGGGCAGTATAGGAAATAATTAATGGTGAGGGTCAGCATAGGAAATAATTAATTATGAGGGGCAGTATAGGAAATAATTAATTATGAGGGGCAGTATAGGAAATAATTAATGGTAAGGGGCAGCATAGGGAATAATTAATTATGAGGGGCAGTATAGGAAATAATTATGAGGGGCAGTATAGGAAATAATTAATTATGAGGGGCAGTATAGGAAATAATTGATGGTGTAGAGGCAGCATAGGGAATAATTAATGGTGAGGGGCAGCATAGGAAATAATTAATGGTGGAGGGGAAGTATAGGAAATAATTAATGGTGGAGGGGCAGTATAAGAAATAATTAATTATGAGAGGCAGTATAGGAAATAATTATCGGAGGAGGGGCAGCTTAGGAAATAATTAATGGTGGGGGGGCAGTATAGGAAATAATTAATTTGAGGGGAAGTATAGGAAATAATTAATTTGAGGGGAAGTATAGGAAATAATTAATTTGAGGGGAAGTATAGGAAATAATTAATGGTGGGGGGCAGTATAGGAAATAATTATCGGTGGAGGGGCAGCTTAGGAAATAATTAATGGTGGGGGGGCAGTATAGGAAATAATTAATTTGAGGGGAAGTATAGTAAATACTTAATTTGAGGGGAAGTATAGGAAATAATTATGAGGGGCAGTATAGGAAATAATTATGAGGGGCAGAATAGGAAATAATTAACGGTGGAGGGGCAGCTTAGGAAATAATTAATGGTGGAGGGGCAGTATAGGAAATAATTAATTTGAGGGGAAGTATAGGAAATAATAAATGGTGTAGGGGCAGAATAGGAAATAATTAATTATGAGGGGCAGTATAAGAGATAATTAATTTGAGGGGCAACATAGGGAATAATTATGAGGGGCAGTATAGGAAATAATTAATTATGAGGGGCAGTATAGGAAATAATTAATTATGAGGGGCAGTATAGGAAATAATTAATGGTGAGGGGCAGCATAGGGAATAATTATGAGGGGCAGTATTGGAAATAATTATGAGGTGCGGTATGGGAAATAATTAATGGTGAGGGGCAGCATAGGAAATAATTAATTTGAGGGGCAGCATAGGAAATAATTAATGGTGAGGGGAAGTATAGGAAATAATTAATTTGAGGGGCAGTATAGGAAATAATTAAGTATGAGGGGCAGTATAGGAGATAATTATGAGGGGCAGTATAGGAAATAATTATGAGGGGCAGCATAGGAAATAATTAAGTATGAGGGGCAGTATAGGGAATAATTATGAGGGGCAACATAGGGAATAATTATGAGGGGCAGTATAGGAAATAATTAATTTGAGGGGAAGTATAGGAAATAATTAATGGTGTAGAGGCAGTATAGGAAATAATTAATTATGAGGGGCAGTATAGGAAATAATTAATTATGAGGGCCAGTATAGGAAATAATTAATGGTGAGGGGCAGCATAGGGAATAATTAATGGTGAGGGGCAGCATAGGAAATAATTAATGGTGGAGGGGAAGTATAGGAAATAATTAATGGTGGAGGGGCAGTATAGGAAATAATTTATTTCAGGGCCAACATAGGGAATAATTATGAGGGGCAGTATAGGAAATAATTAATTTGAGGGGAAGTATAGGAAATAATTAATGGTGTAGAGGCAGTATAGGAAATAATTAATTATGAGGGGCAGTATAGGAAATAATTAATTATGAGGGCCAGTATAGGAAATAATTAATGGTGAGGGGCAGCATAGGGAATAATTAATGGTGAGGGGCAGCATAGGAAATAATTAATGGTGGAGGGGAAGTATAGGAAATAATTAATGGTGGAGGGGCAGTATAGGAAATAATTTATTTCAGGGCCAACATAGGGAATAATTATGAGGGGCAGTATAGGAAATAATTAATTTGAGGGGAAGTATAGGAAATAATTAATGGTTGAAAAGCGGTATAAGAAAAAAATAATTTGAGGGGAAGTATAGGAAATAATTAATGGTGTAGGGGCAGCATAGGAAATAATTAATGGTGAGGGGCAGTATAGGAAATAATTAATGGTGAGGGGCAGTATAGGAAATAATTAATGGTAAGGGGCAGCATAGGGAATAATTAATTATGAGGGGCAGTATAGGAAATAATTATGAGGGGCAGTATAGGAAATAATTAATTATGAGGGGCAGTATAGGAAATAATTGATGGTGTAGAGGCAGCATAGGGAATAATTAATGGTGAGTGGCAGCATAGGAAATAATTAATGGTGAGTGGCAGCATAGGAAATAATTAAGTATGAGGGGCAGTATAGGAGATAATTAATTTGAGGGGAAGTATAGGAAATAATTAATTTGAGCGGCAGTATAGGAAATAATTAATGGTGAGGGGCAGCATAGGAAATAATTAATGGTGGGGGGCAGTATAGGAAATAATTAATGGTGGAGGGGCAGCATAGGAAATATTTAATGGTGGAGGGGCAGTATAGGAAATAATTAATTAGAGGGGAAGTATAGGAAATAATTAATTTGAGGGGAAGTATAGGAAATAATAAATTTGAGGGGAAGTATAGGAAATAATTAATGGTGTAGGGGCAGTATAGGAAATAATTAATTTGAGGGGCAGTATAGGAAATAATTAATGGTGAGGGGCAGCATAGGATATATTTAATGGTGGAGGGGCAGTATAGGAAATATTTAATTTGAGGGGAAGTATAGGAAATAATTAATTTGAGGAGAAGTATAGGAAATAATTAATGGTGGAGGGGCAGTATAGGAAATAATTAATGGTGGAGAAGCAGTATAGGAAATAATTAATTTTAGGGGAAGTATAGGAAATAATTAATTTGAGGGGAAGAATAGGAAATAATTAATGGTGTAGGGGCAGTATAGGAAATAATTAATTTGAGGGGCAGTATAGGAAATAATTAATGGTGAGGGGCAGCATAGGAAATAATTAAGTATGAGGGGCAGTATAGGAGATAATTAATTTGAGGGGCAACATAGGGAATAATTATGAGGGGCAGTATAGGAAATAATTAATGGTGGAGGGGCAGCATAGGAAATATTTAATGGTGGGGGGCAGTATAGGAAATAATTAATGGTGTGGAGGCAGAATAGGGAATAATTAATGGTGAGGGGCAGCATAGGAAATAATTAATGGTGAGGGGCAGTATAGGAAATAATTAATGGTGGAGGGGCAGCATAGGAAATATTAAATGGTGGAGGGGCAGTATAGGAAATAATTAATTTGAGGGGAAGTATAGGAAACAATTAATGGTGGAGGGGCAGTATAGGAAATAATTAATGGTGGAGGGGCAGTATAGGAAATAATTAATGGTGAAGGGCAGCATAGGAAATAAATAATGGTGGGGGGCAGTATAGGAAATAATTAATTATGAGGGGCAGTATAGGAAATAATTAATGGTGTAGAGGCAGCATAGGAAATAATTAATGGTGGAGGGGAAGTATAGGAAATAATTAATTTGAGGGGCAGTATAGGAAATAATTAATTTGAGGGGAAGTATAGGAAATAAATAATTTGAGGGGAAGTATAGGAAATAATTAATGGTGGAGGGGCAGCATAGGAAATAATTAATTATGAGGGGCAGTATAGGAGATAATTAATTTGAGGGGCAACATAGGGAATAATTATGAGGGGCAGTATAGGAAATAATTAATTTGAGTGGAAGTATAGGAAATAATTAATTAGAGGGGAAGTATAGGAAATAATTAATGGTGGAGGGGCAGTATAGGAAATAATTAATTTGATGGGCAGTATAGGAAATAATTAATGGTGAGGGGCAGCATAGGGAATAATTAATTATGAGGGGCAGTATAGGAAATAATTATGAGGGGCAGTATAGGAAATAATTAATTTGAGGGGAAGTATAGGAAATAATTAATGGTTGAGAAGCAGTATAGGAAATAATTAATTATGAGGGGCAGTATAGGGAATAATTAATTATGAGGGGCAGAATAGGAAATAATTAATTATGAGGGGCAGTATAGGAAATAATTATGAGGGGCAGTATAGGAAATAATTAATTTGAGGGGAAGTATAGGAAATAATTAATGGTTGAGAAGCGGTATAGGAAATAATTAATTTGAGGGGAAGTATAGGAAATAATTAATGGTGGGGGGCAGTATAGGAAATAATTAATTTGAGGGGAAGTATAGGAAATAATTAATTTGAGGGGAAGTATAGGAAATAATAAATGGTGTAGAGGCAGTATAGGAAATAATTAATTTGAGGGGCAGTATAGGAAATAATTAATGGTGAGGGTCAGCATAGGAAATAATTAATTATGAGGGGCAGTATAGGAAATAATTAATTATGAGGGGCAGTATAGGAAACAATTAATTATGAGGGGCAGAATAGGGAATAATTAATTATGAGGGGCAGAATAGGAAATAATTAATTATGAGGGGCAGTATAGGAAATAATTAAGAGGGGCAGTTTAGGAAATAATTAATTTGAGGGGAAGTATAGGAAATAATTAATGGTTGAGAAGCGGTATAGGAAATAATTAATTTGAGGGGAAGTATAGGAAATAATTAATGGTGTAGGGGCAGTATAGGAAATAATTAATTTGAGGGGCAGTATAGGAAATAATTAATGGTGAGGGGCAGCATGGGAAATAATTAAGAATGAGGGGCAGTATAGGAGATAATTAATTTGAGGGGCAACATAGGGAATAATTATGAGGGGCAGTATAGGAAATAATTAATTTGAGGGGCAGTATAGGAAATAATTAATGGTGGGGGGAAACATAGGAAATAATTAATGGTGGGGGCAGTATAGGAACTAATTAATGGTGGAGGGGCAGCATAGGATATATTTAATGGTGGAGGGGCAGTATAGGAAATATTTAATTTGAGGGGAAGTATAGGAAATAATTAATTTGAGGGGAATTATAGGAAATAATTAATGGTGGAGGGGCAGTATAAGAAATAATTAATGGTGGAGAAGCAGTATAGGAAATAATTAATTTTAGGGGAAGTATAGGAAATAATTAATTTGAGGGGAAGTATAGGAAATAATTAATGGTGTAGGGGCAGTATAGGAAATAATTAATTTGAGGGGCAGTATAGGAAATAATTAATTATGAGGGGCAGTATAGGAAATAATTAATTATGAGGGGCAGTATAGGAAATAATTAATGGTGAGGGGCAGCATAGGGAATAATTAATGGTGGAGGGGAAGTATAGGAAATAATTAATGGTGGGGGGCAGTATAGGAAATAATTAATTTGAGGGGAAGTATAGGAAATAATTAATTTGAGGGGAAGCATGAGGGGCAGTATAGGAAATAATTAATTTGAGGGGCAGTATAGGAAATAATTAATGGTGAGGGTCAGCATAGGAAATAATTAATTATGAGGGGCAGTATAGGAAATAATTAATTATGAGGGGCAGTATAGGAAACAATTAATTATGAGGGGCAGAATAGGGAATAATTAATTATGAGGGGCAGAATAGGAAATAATTAATTATGAGGGGCAGTATAGGAAATAATTAAGAGGGGCAGTTTAGGAAATAATTAATTTGAGGGGAAGTATAGGAAATAATTAATGGTTGAGAAGCGGTATAGGAAATAATTAATTTGAGGGGAAGTATAGGAAATAATTAATGGTGTAGGGGCAGTATAGGAAATAATTAATTTGAGGGGCAGTATAGGAAATAATTAATGGTGAGGGGCAGCATGGGAAATAATTAAGAATGAGGGGCAGTATAGGAGATAATTAATTTGAGGGGCAACATAGGGAATAATTATGAGGGGCAGTATAGGAAATAATTAATTTGAGGGGCAGTATAGGAAATAATTAATGGTGGGGGGAAACATAGGAAATAATTAATGGTGGGGGCAGTATAGGAACTAATTAATGGTGGAGGGGCAGCATAGGATATATTTAATGGTGGAGGGGCAGTATAGGAAATATTTAATTTGAGGGGAAGTATAGGAAATAATTAATTTAAGGGGAAGTATAGGAAATAATTAATGGTGGAGGGGCAGTATAAGAAATAATTAATGGTGGAGAAGCAGTATAGGAAATAATTAATTTTAGGGGAAGTATAGGAAATAATTAATTTGAGGGGAAGTATAGGAAATAATTAATGGTGTAGGGGCAGTATAGGAAATAATTAATTATGAGGGGCAGTATAGGAAATAATTAATGGTGAGGGGCAGCATAGGGAATAATTAATTGTGGAGGGGAAGTATAGGAAATAATTAATGGTGGAGGGGCAGTATAGGAAATAATTAATTATGAGGGGCAGTATAGGAAATAATTAATTATGAGGGGCAGTATAGGAAATAATTAATTATGACGGGCAGTATAGGAAATAATTAATGGTGAGGGGCAGCATAGGGAATCATTAATGGTGGAGGGGAAGTATGGGAAATAAATAATGGTGGAGGGGCAGTATAGGAAATAATTAATGGTGGAGGGGCAGTATAGGAAATAATTAATGGTGGAGGGGCAGTATAGGAAATAATTATCGGTGGAGGGGCAGCTTAGGAAATAATTAATGGTGGAGGGGCAGTATAGTAAATACTTAATTTGAGGGGAAGTATAGGAAATAATTAATTTGAGGGGCAGTATAGGAAATGATTAATGGTGGAGGGGCAATATAGGAAATAATTAATTTGAGGGGCAGTACAGGAAATGATTAATGGTGAGGGGCAGCATAGGAAATAATTAATGGTGGGGGGCAGTATAGGAAATAATTAATTTGAGGGGCAGTATAGGAAATAATTAATTTGAGGGGAAGTATAGGAAATAATTAATGGTGAGGGGCAGCATAGGGAATAATTAATTATGAGGGGCAGTATATGAAATAATTATGAGGGCAGTATAGGAAATAATTAATTTGAGGGGAAGTATAGGAAATAATTAATGGTTGAGAAGCAGTATAGGAAATAATTAATTTGAGGGGAAGTATAGGAAATAATTAATTAGAGGGGAAGTATAGGAAATAATTAATGGTGTAGGGGCAGTATAGGAAATAATTAATGGTGAGTGGCAGCATAGGAAATAATTAATGGTGAGTGGCAGCATAGGAAATAATTAAGTATGAGGGGCAGTATAGGAGATAATTAATTTGAGGGGCAACATAGGGAATAATTATGAGGGGCAGTGTAGGAAATAATTAATTTGAGCGGCAGTATAGGAAATAATTAATGGTGGGGGGCAGCATAGGAAATAATTAATGGTGGAGGGGAAGTATAGGAAATAATTAATGGTGGAGGGGCAGTATAGGAAATAATTAATGGTGGAGGGGCAGTAAAGGAAATAATTATGAGGGGCAGTATAGGAAATAAATTATGAGGTGCGGTATAGGAAATAATTAATGGTGAGGGGCAGCATAGGAAATAATTAATTTGAGGGGCAGTATAGGAAATAATTAATGGTGAGGGGAAGTATAGGAAATAATAAATTTGAGGGGCAGTATAGGAAATAATTAAGTATGAGGGGCAGTATAGGAGATAATTATGAGGGGCAGTATAGGAAATAATTATGAGGGGCAGCATAGGAAATAATTAAGTATGAGGGGCAGTATAGGGAATAATTATGAGGGGCAACATAGGGAATAATTATGAGGGGCAGTATAGGAAATAATTAATTTGAGGGGAAGTATAGGAAATAATTAATGGTGTAGAGGCAGTATAGGAAATAATTAATTATGAGGGGCAGTATAGGAAATAATTAATTATGAGCGACAGTATAGGAAATAATTAATGGTAAGGGGCAGCATAGGGAATAATTAATGGTGAGGGGCAGCATAGGAAATAATTAATGGTGGAGGGGAAGTATAGGAAATAATTAATGGTGGAGGGGCAGTATAGGAAATAATTAATTTCAGGGCCAACATAGGGAATAATTATGAGGGGCAGTATAGGAAATAATTAATTTGAGGGGAAGTATAGGAAATAATTAATGGTGTAGAGGCAGTATAGGAAATAATTAATTTGAGGGGCAGTATAGGAAATAATTAATGGTGAGGGTCAGCATAGGAAATAATTAATTATGAGGGGCAGTATAGGAAATAATTAATTATGAGGGGCAGTATAGGAAATAATTAATTATGAGGGGCAGTATAGGAAATAATTAATTAAGAGGGGCAGTATAGGAAATAATTAATGGTGTAGGGGCAGTATAGGAAATAATTAATGGTGTAGGGGCAGTATAGGAAATAATTAATGGTGAGGGGCAGTATAGGAAATAATTAATTATGAGGGGCAGTATAGGAAATAATTAATTATGAGGGGCAGTATAGGAAATAATTAATTATGAGGGGCAGTATAGGAAATAATTAATGGTGAGGGGCAGCATAGGGAATAATTAATGGTGGAGGGGAAGTATGGGAAATAATTAATGGTGGAGAGGCAGTATAGGAAATAATTAATGGTGGAGGGGCAGTATAGGAAATAATTATGAGGGGCAGTATAGGAAATAATTATGAGGTGCGGTATAGGAAATAATTAATGGTGAGGGGCAGCATAGGAAATAATTAATTTGAGGGGCAGTATAGGAAATAATTAATGGTGAGGGGAAGTATAGGAAATAATTAATTTGAGGGGCAGTATAGGAAATAATTAAGTATGAGGGGCAGTATAGGAGATAATTATGAGGGGCAGTATAGGAAATAATTATGAGAGGCAGCATAGGAAATAATTAAGTATGAGGGGCAGTATAGGGAATAATTATGAGGGGCAACATAGGGAATAATTATGAGGGGCAGTATAGGAAATAATTAATTTGAGGGGAAGTAGAGGAAATAATTAATGGTGTAGAGGCAGTATAGGAAATAATTAATTATGAGGGGCAGTATAGGAAATAATTAATTATGAGGGCCAGTATAGGAAATAATTAATGGTGAGAGGCAGCATAGGGAATAATTAATGGTGAGGGGCAGCATAGGAAATAATTAATGGTGGAGGGGAAGTATAGGAAATAATTAATGGTGGAGGGGCAGTATAGGAAATAATTAATTTCAGGGCCAACATAGGGAATAATTATGAGGGGCAGTATAGGAAATAATTATGAGGGGCAGTATAGGAAATAATTAATTTGAGGGGAAGTATAGGAAATAATTAATGGTTGAAAAGCGGTATAAGAAAAAATTAATTTGAGGGGAAGTATAGGAAATAATTAATGGTGTAGGGGCAGTATAGGAAATAATTAATTTGAGGGGCAGTATAGGAAATAATTAATGGTGAGGGGCAGAATAGGAAATAATTAATGGTAAGGGGCAGCATAGGGAATAATTAATTATGAGGGGCAGTATAGGAAATAATTATGAGGGGCAGTATAGGAAATAATTAATTATGAGGGGCAGTATAGGAAATAATTGATGGTGTAGAGGCAGCATAGGGAATAATTAATGGTGAGTGGCAGCATAGGAAATAATTAATGGTGAGTGGCAGCATAGGAAATAATTAAGTATGAGGGGCAGTATAGGAGATAATTAATTTGAGGGGCAACATAGGGAATAATTATGAGGGGCAGTATAGGAAATAATTAATGGTGAGGGGCAGCATAGGGAATAATTAATTATGAGGGGCAGTATAGGAAATAATTAATTTGAGGGAAGTATAGGAAATAATTAATGAGGAGGGGCAGTATAGGAAATAATTAATTATGAGGGGCAGTATAGGAAATAATTAATGGTGGAGGGGAAGTATAGGAAATAATTAATTATGAGGGTCAGTAAAGGAAATAATTAATTATGAGGGGCAGTATAGGAAATAATTAATGGTGGAGGGGCAGTATAGGAAATAATTAATGGTGGAGGGGCAGTAAAGGAAATAATTATGAGGGGCAGTATAGGAAATAATTATAAGGTGCGGTATAGGAAATAATTAATGGTGAGGGGCAGCATAGGAAATAATTAATTTGAGGGGCAGTATAGGAAATAATTAATGGTGAGGGGAAGTATAGGAAATAATTAATTTGAGGGGCAGTATAGGAAATAATTAAGTATGAGGGGCAGTATAGGAAATAATTATGAGGGGCAGTATAGGAAATAATTAATTTGAGGGGAAGTATAGGAAATAATTAATGGTGTAGAGGCAGTATAGGAAATAATTAATTTGAGGGGTAGTATAGGAAATAATTAATGGTGAGGGGCAGCATAGGGAATAATTAATTATGAGGGGCAGTATAGGAAATAATTATGAGGGGCAGTATAGGAAATAATTAATTTGAGGGAAGTATAGGAAATAATTAATTTGAGGGGAAGTATAGGAAATAATTAATGGTGTAGAGGCAGTATAGAAAATAATTAATTTGAGGGACAGTATAGGAAATAATTAATGGTGAGGGGCAGCATAGGGAATAATTAATTTGAGGGGCAGTATAGGAAATAATTAATGGTGAGGGGCAGTATAGGAAATAATTAATGGTGAGGGTCAGCATAGGAAATAATTAATTATGAGGGGCAGTAGAGGAAATAATTAATTATGAGGGGCAGTATAGGAAATAATTAATGGTAAGGGGCAGCATAGGGAATAATTAATTATGATGGGCAGTATAGGAAATAATTATGAGGGGCAGTATAGGAAATAATTAATTATGAGGGGCAGTATAGGAAATAATTGATGGTGTAGAGGCAGCATAGGGAATAATTAATGGTGAGGGGCAGCATAGGAAATAATTAATGGTGGAGGGGAAGTATAGGAAATAATTAATGGTGGAGGGGCAGTATAGGAAATAATTAATTATGAGGGGCAGTATAGGAAATAATTATCGGAGCAGGGGCAGCTTAGGAAATAATTAATGGTGGGGGGGGCAGTATAGGAAATAATTAATTTGAGGGGAAGTATAGGAAATAATTAATTTGAGGGGAAGTATAGGAAATAATTAATTTGAGGGGAAGTATAGGAAATAATTAATGGTGGGGGGCAGTATAGGAAATAATTATCGGTGGAGGGGCAGCTTAGGAAATAATTAATGGTGGGGGGGCAGTATAGGAAATAATTAATTTGAGGGGAAGTATAGTAAATACTTAATTTGAGGGGAAGTATAGGAAATAATTATGAGGGGCAGTATAGGAAATAATTATGAGGGGCAGAATAGGAAATAATTAACGGTGGAGGGGCAGCTTAGGAAATAATTAATGGTGGAGGGGCAGTATAGGAAATAATTAATTTGAGGGGAAGTATAGGAAATAATAAATGGTGTAGGGGCAGAATAGGAAATAATTAATTATGAGGGGCAGTATAGGAGATAATTAATTTGAGGGGCAACATAGGGAATAATTATGAGGGGCAGTATAGGAAATAATTAATTTGAGGGGAAGTATAGGAAATAATTAATTATGAGGGGCAAGTATAGGAAATAATTAATTATGAGGGGCAGTATAGGAAATAATTAATTATGAGGGGCAGTATAGGAAATAATTAATGGTGAGGGGCAGCATAGGGAATAATTAATGGTGGAGGGGCAGTATAGGAAATAATTAATGGTGGAGGGGCAGTATAGGAAATAATTATGAGGGGCAGTATAGGAAATAATTATGAGGTGCGGTATAGGAAATAATTAATGGTGAGGGGCAGCATAGGAAATAATTAATTTGAGGGGCAGCATAGGAAATAATTAATGGTGAGGGGAAGTATAGGAAATAATTAATTTGAGGGGCAGTATAGGAAATAATTAAGTATGAGGGGCAGTATAGGAGATAATTATGAGGGGCAGTATAGGAAATAATTATGAGGGGCAGCATAGGAAATAATTAAGTATGAGGGGCAGTATAGGGAATAATTATGAGGGGCAACATAGGGAATAATTATGAGGGGCAGTATAGGAAATAATTAATTTGAGGGGAAGTATAGGTAATAATTAATGGTGTAGAGGCAGTATAGGAAATAATTAATTGTGAGGGGCAGTATAGGAAATAATTAATTATGAGGGCCAGTATAGGAAATAATTAATGGTGAGGGGCAGCATAGGGAATAATTAATGGTGAGGGGCAGCATAGGAAATAATTAATGGTGGAGGGGAAGTATAGGAAATAATTAATGGTGGAGGGGCAGTATAGGAAATAATTAATTTCAGGGCCAACATAGGGAATAATTATGAGGGGCAGTATAGGAAATAATTATGAGGGGCAGCATAGGAAATAATTATGAGGGGCAGTATAGGAAATAATTATGAGGGACAGTATAGGAAATAATTAATGGTGGAGGGGCAGTATAGGAAATAATTAATTTGAGGGGCAGTATAGGAAATAATCAATGGTGAGGGGCAGCATAGGAAATATTTAATGGTGGAGGGGCAGTATAGGAAATAAATAATTTGAGGGGAAGTATAGGAAATAATTAATTTGAGGGGAAGTATAGGAAATAATTAATTTGAGGGGCAGTATAGGAAATAATTAATGGTGAGGGTCAGCACAGGAAATAATTAATTATGAGGGGCAGTATAGGAAATAATTAATTATGAGGGGCAGTATAGGAAATAATTAATTATGAGGGGCAGTATAGGAAATAATTAATTATGAGGGGCAGTATAGGGAATAATTAATTATGAGGGGCAGTATAGGAAATAATTAATTATGAGGGGCAGTATAGGAAATAATTAATTTGAGGGGAAGTATAGGAAATAATTAATGGTGTAGGGGCAGTATAGGAAATATTTAATTTGAGGGGCAGTATAGGAAATAATTAATGGTGAGGGGCAGCATAGGAAATAATTAAGTATGAGGGGCAGTATAGGAGATAATTAATTTGAGGGGCAGCATAGGGAATAATTAATGGTGGAGGGGAAGTATAGGAAATAATGAATGGTGGAGGGGCAGTATAGGAAATAATTAATGGCGGAGGGGCAGTATAGGAAATAATTAATGGTGGAGGGGCAGTATAGGAAATAATTATGAGGGGCAGTATAGGAAATAATTATGAGGTGCGGTATAGGAAATAATTAATGGTGAGGGGCAGCATAGGAAATAATTGATGGTGTAGAGGCAGCATAGGGAATAATTAATGGTGAGGGGCAGTATAGGAAATAATTATGAGGGGCAGTATAGGAAATAATTATGAGGTGCGGTATAGGAAATAATTAATGGTGAGGGGCAGCATAGGAAATAATTAATTTCAGGGCCAACATAGGGAATAATTATGAGGGGCAGTATAGGAAATAATTAATTTGAGGGGCAGTATAGGAAATAATTAATTTGAGGGGAAGTATAGGAAATAAATAATTTGAGGGGAAGTATAGGAAATAATTAATGGTGGAGGGGCAGCATAGGAAATAATTAATTATGAGGGGCAGTATAGGAGATAATTAATTTGAGGGGCAACATAGGGAATAATTATGAGGGGCAGTATAGGAAATAATTAATTTGAGTGGAAGTATAGGAAATAATTAATTAGAGGGGAAGTATAGGAAATAATTAATGGTGGAGGGGCAGTATAGGAAATAATTAATTTGATGGGCAGTATAGGAAATAATTAATGGTGAGGGGCAGCATAGGGAATAATTAATTATGAGGGGCAGTATAGGAAATAATTATGAGGGGCAGTATAGGAAATAATTAATTTGAGGGGAAGTATAGGAAATAATTAATGGTTGAGAAGCAGTATAGGAAATAATTAATTATGAGGGGCAGTATAGGGAATAATTAATTATGAGGGGCAGAATAGGAAATAATTAATTATGAGGGGCAGTATAGGAAATAATTATGAGGGGCAGTATAGGAAATAATTAATTTGAGGGGAAGTATAGGAAATAATTAATGGTTGAGAAGCGGTATAGGAAATAATTAATTTGAGGGGAAGTATAGGAAATAATTAATGGTGGGGGGCAGTATAGGAAATAATTAATTTGAGGGGAAGTATAGGAAATAATTAATTTGAGGGGAAGTATAGGAAATAATAAATGGTGTAGAGGCAGTATAGGAAATAATTAATTTGAGGGGCAGTATAGGAAATAATTAATGGTGAGGGTCAGCATAGGAAATAATTAATTATGAGGGGCAGTATAGGAAATAATTAATTATGAGGGGCAGTATAGGAAACAATTAATTATGAGGGGCAGAATAGGGAATAATTAATTATGAGGGGCAGAATAGGAAATAATTAATTATGAGGGGCAGTATAGGAAATAATTAAGAGGGGCAGTTTAGGAAATAATTAATTTGAGGGGAAGTATAGGAAATAATTAATGGTTGAGAAGCGGTATAGGAAATAATTAATTTGAGGGGAAGTATAGGAAATAATTAATGGTGTAGGGGCAGTATAGGAAATAATTAATTTGAGGGGCAGTATAGGAAATAATTAATGGTGAGGGGCAGCATGGGAAATAATTAAGAATGAGGGGCAGTATAGGAGATAATTAATTTGAGGGGCAACATAGGGAATAATTATGAGGGGCAGTATAGGAAATAATTAATTTGAGGGGCAGTATAGGAAATAATTAATGGTGGGGGGAAACATAGGAAATAATTAATGGTGGGGGCAGTATAGGAACTAATTAATGGTGGAGGGGCAGCATAGGATATATTTAATGGTGGAGGGGCAGTATAGGAAATATTTAATTTGAGGGGAAGTATAGGAAATAATTAATTTGAGGGGAATTATAGGAAATAATTAATGGTGGAGGGGCAGTATAAGAAATAATTAATGGTGGAGAAGCAGTATAGGAAATAATTAATTTTAGGGGAAGTATAGGAAATAATTAATTTGAGGGGAAGTATAGGAAATAATTAATGGTGTAGGGGCAGTATAGGAAATAATTAATTTGAGGGGCAGTATAGGAAATAATTAATTATGAGGGGCAGTATAGGAAATAATTAATTATGAGGGGCAGTATAGGAAATAATTAATGGTGAGGGGCAGCATAGGGAATAATTAATGGTGGAGGGGAAGTATAGGAAATAATTAATGGTGGGGGGCAGTATAGGAAATAATTAATTTGAGGGGAAGTATAGGAAATAATTAATTTGAGGGGAAGCATGAGGGGCAGTATAGGAAATAATTAATTTGAGGGGCAGTATAGGAAATAATTAATGGTGAGGGTCAGCATAGGAAATAATTAATTATGAGGGGCAGTATAGGAAATAATTAATTATGAGGGGCAGTATAGGAAACAATTAATTATGAGGGGCAGAATAGGGAATAATTAATTATGAGGGGCAGAATAGGAAATAATTAATTATGAGGGGCAGTATAGGAAATAATTAAGAGGGGCAGTTTAGGAAATAATTAATTTGAGGGGAAGTATAGGAAATAATTAATGGTTGAGAAGCGGTATAGGAAATAATTAATTTGAGGGGAAGTATAGGAAATAATTAATGGTGTAGGGGCAGTATAGGAAATAATTAATTTGAGGGGCAGTATAGGAAATAATTAATGGTGAGGGGCAGCATGGGAAATAATTAAGAATGAGGGGCAGTATAGGAGATAATTAATTTGAGGGGCAACATAGGGAATAATTATGAGGGGCAGTATAGGAAATAATTAATTTGAGGGGCAGTATAGGAAATAATTAATGGTGGGGGGAAACATAGGAAATAATTAATGGTGGGGGCAGTATAGGAACTAATTAATGGTGGAGGGGCAGCATAGGATATATTTAATGGTGGAGGGGCAGTATAGGAAATATTTAATTTGAGGGGAAGTATAGGAAATAATTAATTTAAGGGGAAGTATAGGAAATAATTAATGGTGGAGGGGCAGTATAAGAAATAATTAATGGTGGAGAAGCAGTATAGGAAATAATTAATTTTAGGGGAAGTATAGGAAATAATTAATTTGAGGGGAAGTATAGGAAATAATTAATGGTGTAGGGGCAGTATAGGAAATAATTAATTATGAGGGGCAGTATAGGAAATAATTAATGGTGAGGGGCAGCATAGGGAATAATTAATTGTGGAGGGGAAGTATAGGAAATAATTAATGGTGGAGGGGCAGTATAGGAAATAATTAATTATGAGGGGCAGTATAGGAAATAATTAATTATGAGGGGCAGTATAGGAAATAATTAATTATGACGGGCAGTATAGGAAATAATTAATGGTGAGGGGCAGCATAGGGAATCATTAATGGTGGAGGGGAAGTATGGGAAATAAATAATGGTGGAGGGGCAGTATAGGAAATAATTAATGGTGGAGGGGCAGTATAGGAAATAATTAATGGTGGAGGGGCAGTATAGGAAATAATTATCGGTGGAGGGGCAGCTTAGGAAATAATTAATGGTGGAGGGGCAGTATAGTAAATACTTAATTTGAGGGGAAGTATAGGAAATAATTAATTTGAGGGGCAGTATAGGAAATGATTAATGGTGGAGGGGCAATATAGGAAATAATTAATTTGAGGGGCAGTACAGGAAATGATTAATGGTGAGGGGCAGCATAGGAAATAATTAATGGTGGGGGGCAGTATAGGAAATAATTAATTTGAGGGGCAGTATAGGAAATAATTAATTTGAGGGGAAGTATAGGAAATAATTAATGGTGAGGGGCAGCATAGGGAATAATTAATTATGAGGGGCAGTATATGAAATAATTATGAGGGCAGTATAGGAAATAATTAATTTGAGGGGAAGTATAGGAAATAATTAATGGTTGAGAAGCAGTATAGGAAATAATTAATTTGAGGGGAAGTATAGGAAATAATTAATTAGAGGGGAAGTATAGGAAATAATTAATGGTGTAGGGGCAGTATAGGAAATAATTAATGGTGAGTGGCAGCATAGGAAATAATTAATGGTGAGTGGCAGCATAGGAAATAATTAAGTATGAGGGGCAGTATAGGAGATAATTAATTTGAGGGGCAACATAGGGAATAATTATGAGGGGCAGTGTAGGAAATAATTAATTTGAGCGGCAGTATAGGAAATAATTAATGGTGGGGGGCAGCATAGGAAATAATTAATGGTGGAGGGGAAGTATAGGAAATAATTAATGGTGGAGGGGCAGTATAGGAAATAATTAATGGTGGAGGGGCAGTAAAGGAAATAATTATGAGGGGCAGTATAGGAAATAAATTATGAGGTGCGGTATAGGAAATAATTAATGGTGAGGGGCAGCATAGGAAATAATTAATTTGAGGGGCAGTATAGGAAATAATTAATGGTGAGGGGAAGTATAGGAAATAATAAATTTGAGGGGCAGTATAGGAAATAATTAAGTATGAGGGGCAGTATAGGAGATAATTATGAGGGGCAGTATAGGAAATAATTATGAGGGGCAGCATAGGAAATAATTAAGTATGAGGGGCAGTATAGGGAATAATTATGAGGGGCAACATAGGGAATAATTATGAGGGGCAGTATAGGAAATAATTAATTTGAGGGGAAGTATAGGAAATAATTAATGGTGTAGAGGCAGTATAGGAAATAATTAATTATGAGGGGCAGTATAGGAAATAATTAATTATGAGCGACAGTATAGGAAATAATTAATGGTAAGGGGCAGCATAGGGAATAATTAATGGTGAGGGGCAGCATAGGAAATAATTAATGGTGGAGGGGAAGTATAGGAAATAATTAATGGTGGAGGGGCAGTATAGGAAATAATTAATTTCAGGGCCAACATAGGGAATAATTATGAGGGGCAGTATAGGAAATAATTAATTTGAGGGGAAGTATAGGAAATAATTAATGGTGTAGAGGCAGTATAGGAAATAATTAATTTGAGGGGCAGTATAGGAAATAATTAATGGTGAGGGTCAGCATAGGAAATAATTAATTATGAGGGGCAGTATAGGAAATAATTAATTATGAGGGGCAGTATAGGAAATAATTAATTATGAGGGGCAGTATAGGAAATAATTAATTAAGAGGGGCAGTATAGGAAATAATTAATGGTGTAGGGGCAGTATAGGAAATAATTAATGGTGTAGGGGCAGTATAGGAAATAATTAATGGTGAGGGGCAGTATAGGAAATAATTAATTATGAGGGGCAGTATAGGAAATAATTAATTATGAGGGGCAGTATAGGAAATAATTAATTATGAGGGGCAGTATAGGAAATAATTAATGGTGAGGGGCAGCATAGGGAATAATTAATGGTGGAGGGGAAGTATGGGAAATAATTAATGGTGGAGAGGCAGTATAGGAAATAATTAATGGTGGAGGGGCAGTATAGGAAATAATTATGAGGGGCAGTATAGGAAATAATTATGAGGTGCGGTATAGGAAATAATTAATGGTGAGGGGCAGCATAGGAAATAATTAATTTGAGGGGCAGTATAGGAAATAATTAATGGTGAGGGGAAGTATAGGAAATAATTAATTTGAGGGGCAGTATAGGAAATAATTAAGTATGAGGGGCAGTATAGGAGATAATTATGAGGGGCAGTATAGGAAATAATTATGAGAGGCAGCATAGGAAATAATTAAGTATGAGGGGCAGTATAGGGAATAATTATGAGGGGCAACATAGGGAATAATTATGAGGGGCAGTATAGGAAATAATTAATTTGAGGGGAAGTAGAGGAAATAATTAATGGTGTAGAGGCAGTATAGGAAATAATTAATTATGAGGGGCAGTATAGGAAATAATTAATTATGAGGGCCAGTATAGGAAATAATTAATGGTGAGAGGCAGCATAGGGAATAATTAATGGTGAGGGGCAGCATAGGAAATAATTAATGGTGGAGGGGAAGTATAGGAAATAATTAATGGTGGAGGGGCAGTATAGGAAATAATTAATTTCAGGGCCAACATAGGGAATAATTATGAGGGGCAGTATAGGAAATAATTATGAGGGGCAGTATAGGAAATAATTAATTTGAGGGGAAGTATAGGAAATAATTAATGGTTGAAAAGCGGTATAAGAAAAAATTAATTTGAGGGGAAGTATAGGAAATAATTAATGGTGTAGGGGCAGTATAGGAAATAATTAATTTGAGGGGCAGTATAGGAAATAATTAATGGTGAGGGGCAGAATAGGAAATAATTAATGGTAAGGGGCAGCATAGGGAATAATTAATTATGAGGGGCAGTATAGGAAATAATTATGAGGGGCAGTATAGGAAATAATTAATTATGAGGGGCAGTATAGGAAATAATTGATGGTGTAGAGGCAGCATAGGGAATAATTAATGGTGAGTGGCAGCATAGGAAATAATTAATGGTGAGTGGCAGCATAGGAAATAATTAAGTATGAGGGGCAGTATAGGAGATAATTAATTTGAGGGGCAACATAGGGAATAATTATGAGGGGCAGTATAGGAAATAATTAATGGTGAGGGGCAGCATAGGGAATAATTAATTATGAGGGGCAGTATAGGAAATAATTAATTTGAGGGAAGTATAGGAAATAATTAATGAGGAGGGGCAGTATAGGAAATAATTAATTATGAGGGGCAGTATAGGAAATAATTAATGGTGGAGGGGAAGTATAGGAAATAATTAATTATGAGGGTCAGTAAAGGAAATAATTAATTATGAGGGGCAGTATAGGAAATAATTAATGGTGGAGGGGCAGTATAGGAAATAATTAATGGTGGAGGGGCAGTAAAGGAAATAATTATGAGGGGCAGTATAGGAAATAATTATAAGGTGCGGTATAGGAAATAATTAATGGTGAGGGGCAGCATAGGAAATAATTAATTTGAGGGGCAGTATAGGAAATAATTAATGGTGAGGGGAAGTATAGGAAATAATTAATTTGAGGGGCAGTATAGGAAATAATTAAGTATGAGGGGCAGTATAGGAAATAATTATGAGGGGCAGTATAGGAAATAATTAATTTGAGGGGAAGTATAGGAAATAATTAATGGTGTAGAGGCAGTATAGGAAATAATTAATTTGAGGGGTAGTATAGGAAATAATTAATGGTGAGGGGCAGCATAGGGAATAATTAATTATGAGGGGCAGTATAGGAAATAATTATGAGGGGCAGTATAGGAAATAATTAATTTGAGGGAAGTATAGGAAATAATTAATTTGAGGGGAAGTATAGGAAATAATTAATGGTGTAGAGGCAGTATAGAAAATAATTAATTTGAGGGACAGTATAGGAAATAATTAATGGTGAGGGGCAGCATAGGGAATAATTAATTTGAGGGGCAGTATAGGAAATAATTAATGGTGAGGGGCAGTATAGGAAATAATTAATGGTGAGGGTCAGCATAGGAAATAATTAATTATGAGGGGCAGTAGAGGAAATAATTAATTATGAGGGGCAGTATAGGAAATAATTAATGGTAAGGGGCAGCATAGGGAATAATTAATTATGATGGGCAGTATAGGAAATAATTATGAGGGGCAGTATAGGAAATAATTAATTATGAGGGGCAGTATAGGAAATAATTGATGGTGTAGAGGCAGCATAGGGAATAATTAATGGTGAGGGGCAGCATAGGAAATAATTAATGGTGGAGGGGAAGTATAGGAAATAATTAATGGTGGAGGGGCAGTATAGGAAATAATTAATTATGAGGGGCAGTATAGGAAATAATTATCGGAGCAGGGGCAGCTTAGGAAATAATTAATGGTGGGGGGGGCAGTATAGGAAATAATTAATTTGAGGGGAAGTATAGGAAATAATTAATTTGAGGGGAAGTATAGGAAATAATTAATTTGAGGGGAAGTATAGGAAATAATTAATGGTGGGGGGCAGTATAGGAAATAATTATCGGTGGAGGGGCAGCTTAGGAAATAATTAATGGTGGGGGGGCAGTATAGGAAATAATTAATTTGAGGGGAAGTATAGTAAATACTTAATTTGAGGGGAAGTATAGGAAATAATTATGAGGGGCAGTATAGGAAATAATTATGAGGGGCAGAATAGGAAATAATTAACGGTGGAGGGGCAGCTTAGGAAATAATTAATGGTGGAGGGGCAGTATAGGAAATAATTAATTTGAGGGGAAGTATAGGAAATAATAAATGGTGTAGGGGCAGAATAGGAAATAATTAATTATGAGGGGCAGTATAGGAGATAATTAATTTGAGGGGCAACATAGGGAATAATTATGAGGGGCAGTATAGGAAATAATTAATTTGAGGGGAAGTATAGGAAATAATTAATTATGAGGGGCAAGTATAGGAAATAATTAATTATGAGGGGCAGTATAGGAAATAATTAATTATGAGGGGCAGTATAGGAAATAATTAATGGTGAGGGGCAGCATAGGGAATAATTAATGGTGGAGGGGCAGTATAGGAAATAATTAATGGTGGAGGGGCAGTATAGGAAATAATTATGAGGGGCAGTATAGGAAATAATTATGAGGTGCGGTATAGGAAATAATTAATGGTGAGGGGCAGCATAGGAAATAATTAATTTGAGGGGCAGCATAGGAAATAATTAATGGTGAGGGGAAGTATAGGAAATAATTAATTTGAGGGGCAGTATAGGAAATAATTAAGTATGAGGGGCAGTATAGGAGATAATTATGAGGGGCAGTATAGGAAATAATTATGAGGGGCAGCATAGGAAATAATTAAGTATGAGGGGCAGTATAGGGAATAATTATGAGGGGCAACATAGGGAATAATTATGAGGGGCAGTATAGGAAATAATTAATTTGAGGGGAAGTAGAGGAAATAATTAATGGTGTAGAGGCAGTATAGGAAATAATTAATTATGAGGGGCAGTATAGGAAATAATTAATTATGAGGGCCAGTATAGGAAATAATTAATGGTGAGAGGCAGCATAGGGAATAATTAATGGTGAGGGGCAGCATAGGAAATAATTAATGGTGGAGGGGAAGTATAGGAAATAATTAATGGTGGAGGGGCAGTATAGGAAATAATTAATTTCAGGGCCAACATAGGGAATAATTATGAGGGGCAGTATAGGAAATAATTATGAGGGGCAGTATAGGAAATAATTAATTTGAGGGGAAGTATAGGAAATAATTAATGGTTGAAAAGCGGTATAAGAAAAAATTAATTTGAGGGGAAGTATAGGAAATAATTAATGGTGTAGGGGCAGTATAGGAAATAATTAATTTGAGGGGCAGTATAGGAAATAATTAATGGTGAGGGGCAGAATAGGAAATAATTAATGGTAAGGGGCAGCATAGGGAATAATTAATTATGAGGGGCAGTATAGGAAATAATTATGAGGGGCAGTATAGGAAATAATTAATTATGAGGGGCAGTATAGGAAATAATTGATGGTGTAGAGGCAGCATAGGGAATAATTAATGGTGAGTGGCAGCATAGGAAATAATTAATGGTGAGTGGCAGCATAGGAAATAATTAAGTATGAGGGGCAGTATAGGAGATAATTAATTTGAGGGGCAACATAGGGAATAATTATGAGGGGCAGTATAGGAAATAATTAATGGTGAGGGGCAGCATAGGGAATAATTAATTATGAGGGGCAGTATAGGAAATAATTAATTTGAGGGAAGTATAGGAAATAATTAATGAGGAGGGGCAGTATAGGAAATAATTAATTATGAGGGGCAGTATAGGAAATAATTAATGGTGGAGGGGAAGTATAGGAAATAATTAATTATGAGGGTCAGTAAAGGAAATAATTAATTATGAGGGGCAGTATAGGAAATAATTAATGGTGGAGGGGCAGTATAGGAAATAATTAATGGTGGAGGGGCAGTAAAGGAAATAATTATGAGGGGCAGTATAGGAAATAATTATAAGGTGCGGTATAGGAAATAATTAATGGTGAGGGGCAGCATAGGAAATAATTAATTTGAGGGGCAGTATAGGAAATAATTAATGGTGAGGGGAAGTATAGGAAATAATTAATTTGAGGGGCAGTATAGGAAATAATTAAGTATGAGGGGCAGTATAGGAAATAATTATGAGGGGCAGTATAGGAAATAATTAATTTGAGGGGAAGTATAGGAAATAATTAATGGTGTAGAGGCAGTATAGGAAATAATTAATTTGAGGGGTAGTATAGGAAATAATTAATGGTGAGGGGCAGCATAGGGAATAATTAATTATGAGGGGCAGTATAGGAAATAATTATGAGGGGCAGTATAGGAAATAATTAATTTGAGGGAAGTATAGGAAATAATTAATTTGAGGGGAAGTATAGGAAATAATTAATGGTGTAGAGGCAGTATAGAAAATAATTAATTTGAGGGACAGTATAGGAAATAATTAATGGTGAGGGGCAGCATAGGGAATAATTAATTTGAGGGGCAGTATAGGAAATAATTAATGGTGAGGGGCAGTATAGGAAATAATTAATGGTGAGGGTCAGCATAGGAAATAATTAATTATGAGGGGCAGTAGAGGAAATAATTAATTATGAGGGGCAGTATAGGAAATAATTAATGGTAAGGGGCAGCATAGGGAATAATTAATTATGATGGGCAGTATAGGAAATAATTATGAGGGGCAGTATAGGAAATAATTAATTATGAGGGGCAGTATAGGAAATAATTGATGGTGTAGAGGCAGCATAGGGAATAATTAATGGTGAGGGGCAGCATAGGAAATAATTAATGGTGGAGGGGAAGTATAGGAAATAATTAATGGTGGAGGGGCAGTATAGGAAATAATTAATTATGAGGGGCAGTATAGGAAATAATTATCGGAGCAGGGGCAGCTTAGGAAATAATTAATGGTGGGGGGGGCAGTATAGGAAATAATTAATTTGAGGGGAAGTATAGGAAATAATTAATTTGAGGGGAAGTATAGGAAATAATTAATTTGAGGGGAAGTATAGGAAATAATTAATGGTGGGGGGCAGTATAGGAAATAATTATCGGTGGAGGGGCAGCTTAGGAAATAATTAATGGTGGGGGGGCAGTATAGGAAATAATTAATTTGAGGGGAAGTATAGTAAATACTTAATTTGAGGGGAAGTATAGGAAATAATTATGAGGGGCAGTATAGGAAATAATTATGAGGGGCAGAATAGGAAATAATTAACGGTGGAGGGGCAGCTTAGGAAATAATTAATGGTGGAGGGGCAGTATAGGAAATAATTAATTTGAGGGGAAGTATAGGAAATAATAAATGGTGTAGGGGCAGAATAGGAAATAATTAATTATGAGGGGCAGTATAGGAGATAATTAATTTGAGGGGCAACATAGGGAATAATTATGAGGGGCAGTATAGGAAATAATTAATTTGAGGGGAAGTATAGGAAATAATTAATTATGAGGGGCAAGTATAGGAAATAATTAATTATGAGGGGCAGTATAGGAAATAATTAATTATGAGGGGCAGTATAGGAAATAATTAATGGTGAGGGGCAGCATAGGGAATAATTAATGGTGGAGGGGCAGTATAGGAAATAATTAATGGTGGAGGGGCAGTATAGGAAATAATTATGAGGGGCAGTATAGGAAATAATTATGAGGTGCGGTATAGGAAATAATTAATGGTGAGGGGCAGCATAGGAAATAATTAATTTGAGGGGCAGCATAGGAAATAATTAATGGTGAGGGGAAGTATAGGAAATAATTAATTTGAGGGGCAGTATAGGAAATAATTAAGTATGAGGGGCAGTATAGGAGATAATTATGAGGGGCAGTATAGGAAATAATTATGAGGGGCAGCATAGGAAATAATTAAGTATGAGGGGCAGTATAGGGAATAATTATGAGGGGCAACATAGGGAATAATTATGAGGGGCAGTATAGGAAATAATTAATTTGAGGGGAAGTATAGGTAATAATTAATGGTGTAGAGGCAGTATAGGAAATAATTAATTGTGAGGGGCAGTATAGGAAATAATTAATTATGAGGGCCAGTATAGGAAATAATTAATGGTGAGGGGCAGCATAGGGAATAATTAATGGTGAGGGGCAGCATAGGAAATAATTAATGGTGGAGGGGAAGTATAGGAAATAATTAATGGTGGAGGGGCAGTATAGGAAATAATTAATTTCAGGGCCAACATAGGGAATAATTATGAGGGGCAGTATAGGAAATAATTATGAGGGGCAGCATAGGAAATAATTATGAGGGGCAGTATAGGAAATAATTATGAGGGACAGTATAGGAAATAATTAATGGTGGAGGGGCAGTATAGGAAATAATTAATTTGAGGGGCAGTATAGGAAATAATCAATGGTGAGGGGCAGCATAGGAAATATTTAATGGTGGAGGGGCAGTATAGGAAATAAATAATTTGAGGGGAAGTATAGGAAATAATTAATTTGAGGGGAAGTATAGGAAATAATTAATTTGAGGGGCAGTATAGGAAATAATTAATGGTGAGGGTCAGCACAGGAAATAATTAATTATGAGGGGCAGTATAGGAAATAATTAATTATGAGGGGCAGTATAGGAAATAATTAATTATGAGGGGCAGTATAGGAAATAATTAATTATGAGGGGCAGTATAGGGAATAATTAATTATGAGGGGCAGTATAGGAAATAATTAATTATGAGGGGCAGTATAGGAAATAATTAATTTGAGGGGAAGTATAGGAAATAATTAATGGTGTAGGGGCAGTATAGGAAATATTTAATTTGAGGGGCAGTATAGGAAATAATTAATGGTGAGGGGCAGCATAGGAAATAATTAAGTATGAGGGGCAGTATAGGAGATAATTAATTTGAGGGGCAGCATAGGGAATAATTAATGGTGGAGGGGAAGTATAGGAAATAATGAATGGTGGAGGGGCAGTATAGGAAATAATTAATGGCGGAGGGGCAGTATAGGAAATAATTAATGGTGGAGGGGCAGTATAGGAAATAATTATGAGGGGCAGTATAGGAAATAATTATGAGGTGCGGTATAGGAAATAATTAATGGTGAGGGGCAGCATAGGAAATAATTGATGGTGTAGAGGCAGCATAGGGAATAATTAATGGTGAGGGGCAGTATAGGAAATAATTATGAGGGGCAGTATAGGAAATAATTATGAGGTGCGGTATAGGAAATAATTAATGGTGAGGGGCAGCATAGGAAATAATTAATTTCAGGGCCAACATAGGGAATAATTATGAGGGGCAGTATAGGAAATAATTAATTTGAGGGGCAGTATAGGAAATAATTAATTTGAGGGGAAGTATAGGAAATAAATAATTTGAGGGGAAGTATAGGAAATAATTAATGGTGGAGGGGCAGCATAGGAAATAATTAATTATGAGGGGCAGTATAGGAGATAATTAATTTGAGGGGCAACATAGGGAATAATTATGAGGGGCAGTATAGGAAATAATTAATTTGAGTGGAAGTATAGGAAATAATTAATTAGAGGGGAAGTATAGGAAATAATTAATGGTGGAGGGGCAGTATAGGAAATAATTAATTTGATGGGCAGTATAGGAAATAATTAATGGTGAGGGGCAGCATAGGGAATAATTAATTATGAGGGGCAGTATAGGAAATAATTATGAGGGGCAGTATAGGAAATAATTAATTTGAGGGGAAGTATAGGAAATAATTAATGGTTGAGAAGCAGTATAGGAAATAATTAATTATGAGGGGCAGTATAGGGAATAATTAATTATGAGGGGCAGAATAGGAAATAATTAATTATGAGGGGCAGTATAGGAAATAATTATGAGGGGCAGTATAGGAAATAATTAATTTGAGGGGAAGTATAGGAAATAATTAATGGTTGAGAAGCGGTATAGGAAATAATTAATTTGAGGGGAAGTATAGGAAATAATTAATGGTGGGGGGCAGTATAGGAAATAATTAATTTGAGGGGAAGTATAGGAAATAATTAATTTGAGGGGAAGTATAGGAAATAATAAATGGTGTAGAGGCAGTATAGGAAATAATTAATTTGAGGGGCAGTATAGGAAATAATTAATGGTGAGGGTCAGCATAGGAAATAATTAATTATGAGGGGCAGTATAGGAAATAATTAATTATGAGGGGCAGTATAGGAAACAATTAATTATGAGGGGCAGAATAGGGAATAATTAATTATGAGGGGCAGAATAGGAAATAATTAATTATGAGGGGCAGTATAGGAAATAATTAAGAGGGGCAGTTTAGGAAATAATTAATTTGAGGGGAAGTATAGGAAATAATTAATGGTTGAGAAGCGGTATAGGAAATAATTAATTTGAGGGGAAGTATAGGAAATAATTAATGGTGTAGGGGCAGTATAGGAAATAATTAATTTGAGGGGCAGTATAGGAAATAATTAATGGTGAGGGGCAGCATGGGAAATAATTAAGAATGAGGGGCAGTATAGGAGATAATTAATTTGAGGGGCAACATAGGGAATAATTATGAGGGGCAGTATAGGAAATAATTAATTTGAGGGGCAGTATAGGAAATAATTAATGGTGGGGGGAAACATAGGAAATAATTAATGGTGGGGGCAGTATAGGAACTAATTAATGGTGGAGGGGCAGCATAGGATATATTTAATGGTGGAGGGGCAGTATAGGAAATATTTAATTTGAGGGGAAGTATAGGAAATAATTAATTTGAGGGGAATTATAGGAAATAATTAATGGTGGAGGGGCAGTATAAGAAATAATTAATGGTGGAGAAGCAGTATAGGAAATAATTAATTTTAGGGGAAGTATAGGAAATAATTAATTTGAGGGGAAGTATAGGAAATAATTAATGGTGTAGGGGCAGTATAGGAAATAATTAATTTGAGGGGCAGTATAGGAAATAATTAATTATGAGGGGCAGTATAGGAAATAATTAATTATGAGGGGCAGTATAGGAAATAATTAATGGTGAGGGGCAGCATAGGGAATAATTAATGGTGGAGGGGAAGTATAGGAAATAATTAATGGTGGGGGGCAGTATAGGAAATAATTAATTTGAGGGGAAGTATAGGAAATAATTAATTTGAGGGGAAGCATGAGGGGCAGTATAGGAAATAATTAATTTGAGGGGCAGTATAGGAAATAATTAATGGTGAGGGTCAGCATAGGAAATAATTAATTATGAGGGGCAGTATAGGAAATAATTAATTATGAGGGGCAGTATAGGAAACAATTAATTATGAGGGGCAGAATAGGGAATAATTAATTATGAGGGGCAGAATAGGAAATAATTAATTATGAGGGGCAGTATAGGAAATAATTAAGAGGGGCAGTTTAGGAAATAATTAATTTGAGGGGAAGTATAGGAAATAATTAATGGTTGAGAAGCGGTATAGGAAATAATTAATTTGAGGGGAAGTATAGGAAATAATTAATGGTGTAGGGGCAGTATAGGAAATAATTAATTTGAGGGGCAGTATAGGAAATAATTAATGGTGAGGGGCAGCATGGGAAATAATTAAGAATGAGGGGCAGTATAGGAGATAATTAATTTGAGGGGCAACATAGGGAATAATTATGAGGGGCAGTATAGGAAATAATTAATTTGAGGGGCAGTATAGGAAATAATTAATGGTGGGGGGAAACATAGGAAATAATTAATGGTGGGGGCAGTATAGGAACTAATTAATGGTGGAGGGGCAGCATAGGATATATTTAATGGTGGAGGGGCAGTATAGGAAATATTTAATTTGAGGGGAAGTATAGGAAATAATTAATTTAAGGGGAAGTATAGGAAATAATTAATGGTGGAGGGGCAGTATAAGAAATAATTAATGGTGGAGAAGCAGTATAGGAAATAATTAATTTTAGGGGAAGTATAGGAAATAATTAATTTGAGGGGAAGTATAGGAAATAATTAATGGTGTAGGGGCAGTATAGGAAATAATTAATTATGAGGGGCAGTATAGGAAATAATTAATGGTGAGGGGCAGCATAGGGAATAATTAATTGTGGAGGGGAAGTATAGGAAATAATTAATGGTGGAGGGGCAGTATAGGAAATAATTAATTATGAGGGGCAGTATAGGAAATAATTAATTATGAGGGGCAGTATAGGAAATAATTAATTATGACGGGCAGTATAGGAAATAATTAATGGTGAGGGGCAGCATAGGGAATCATTAATGGTGGAGGGGAAGTATGGGAAATAAATAATGGTGGAGGGGCAGTATAGGAAATAATTAATGGTGGAGGGGCAGTATAGGAAATAATTAATGGTGGAGGGGCAGTATAGGAAATAATTATCGGTGGAGGGGCAGCTTAGGAAATAATTAATGGTGGAGGGGCAGTATAGTAAATACTTAATTTGAGGGGAAGTATAGGAAATAATTAATTTGAGGGGCAGTATAGGAAATGATTAATGGTGGAGGGGCAATATAGGAAATAATTAATTTGAGGGGCAGTACAGGAAATGATTAATGGTGAGGGGCAGCATAGGAAATAATTAATGGTGGGGGGCAGTATAGGAAATAATTAATTTGAGGGGCAGTATAGGAAATAATTAATTTGAGGGGAAGTATAGGAAATAATTAATGGTGAGGGGCAGCATAGGGAATAATTAATTATGAGGGGCAGTATATGAAATAATTATGAGGGCAGTATAGGAAATAATTAATTTGAGGGGAAGTATAGGAAATAATTAATGGTTGAGAAGCAGTATAGGAAATAATTAATTTGAGGGGAAGTATAGGAAATAATTAATTAGAGGGGAAGTATAGGAAATAATTAATGGTGTAGGGGCAGTATAGGAAATAATTAATGGTGAGTGGCAGCATAGGAAATAATTAATGGTGAGTGGCAGCATAGGAAATAATTAAGTATGAGGGGCAGTATAGGAGATAATTAATTTGAGGGGCAACATAGGGAATAATTATGAGGGGCAGTGTAGGAAATAATTAATTTGAGCGGCAGTATAGGAAATAATTAATGGTGGGGGGCAGCATAGGAAATAATTAATGGTGGAGGGGAAGTATAGGAAATAATTAATGGTGGAGGGGCAGTATAGGAAATAATTAATGGTGGAGGGGCAGTAAAGGAAATAATTATGAGGGGCAGTATAGGAAATAAATTATGAGGTGCGGTATAGGAAATAATTAATGGTGAGGGGCAGCATAGGAAATAATTAATTTGAGGGGCAGTATAGGAAATAATTAATGGTGAGGGGAAGTATAGGAAATAATAAATTTGAGGGGCAGTATAGGAAATAATTAAGTATGAGGGGCAGTATAGGAGATAATTATGAGGGGCAGTATAGGAAATAATTATGAGGGGCAGCATAGGAAATAATTAAGTATGAGGGGCAGTATAGGGAATAATTATGAGGGGCAACATAGGGAATAATTATGAGGGGCAGTATAGGAAATAATTAATTTGAGGGGAAGTATAGGAAATAATTAATGGTGTAGAGGCAGTATAGGAAATAATTAATTATGAGGGGCAGTATAGGAAATAATTAATTATGAGCGACAGTATAGGAAATAATTAATGGTAAGGGGCAGCATAGGGAATAATTAATGGTGAGGGGCAGCATAGGAAATAATTAATGGTGGAGGGGAAGTATAGGAAATAATTAATGGTGGAGGGGCAGTATAGGAAATAATTAATTTCAGGGCCAACATAGGGAATAATTATGAGGGGCAGTATAGGAAATAATTAATTTGAGGGGAAGTATAGGAAATAATTAATGGTGTAGAGGCAGTATAGGAAATAATTAATTTGAGGGGCAGTATAGGAAATAATTAATGGTGAGGGTCAGCATAGGAAATAATTAATTATGAGGGGCAGTATAGGAAATAATTAATTATGAGGGGCAGTATAGGAAATAATTAATTATGAGGGGCAGTATAGGAAATAATTAATTAAGAGGGGCAGTATAGGAAATAATTAATGGTGTAGGGGCAGTATAGGAAATAATTAATGGTGTAGGGGCAGTATAGGAAATAATTAATGGTGAGGGGCAGTATAGGAAATAATTAATTATGAGGGGCAGTATAGGAAATAATTAATTATGAGGGGCAGTATAGGAAATAATTAATTATGAGGGGCAGTATAGGAAATAATTAATGGTGAGGGGCAGCATAGGGAATAATTAATGGTGGAGGGGAAGTATGGGAAATAATTAATGGTGGAGAGGCAGTATAGGAAATAATTAATGGTGGAGGGGCAGTATAGGAAATAATTATGAGGGGCAGTATAGGAAATAATTATGAGGTGCGGTATAGGAAATAATTAATGGTGAGGGGCAGCATAGGAAATAATTAATTTGAGGGGCAGTATAGGAAATAATTAATGGTGAGGGGAAGTATAGGAAATAATTAATTTGAGGGGCAGTATAGGAAATAATTAAGTATGAGGGGCAGTATAGGAGATAATTATGAGGGGCAGTATAGGAAATAATTATGAGAGGCAGCATAGGAAATAATTAAGTATGAGGGGCAGTATAGGGAATAATTATGAGGGGCAACATAGGGAATAATTATGAGGGGCAGTATAGGAAATAATTAATTTGAGGGGAAGTAGAGGAAATAATTAATGGTGTAGAGGCAGTATAGGAAATAATTAATTATGAGGGGCAGTATAGGAAATAATTAATTATGAGGGCCAGTATAGGAAATAATTAATGGTGAGAGGCAGCATAGGGAATAATTAATGGTGAGGGGCAGCATAGGAAATAATTAATGGTGGAGGGGAAGTATAGGAAATAATTAATGGTGGAGGGGCAGTATAGGAAATAATTAATTTCAGGGCCAACATAGGGAATAATTATGAGGGGCAGTATAGGAAATAATTATGAGGGGCAGTATAGGAAATAATTAATTTGAGGGGAAGTATAGGAAATAATTAATGGTTGAAAAGCGGTATAAGAAAAAATTAATTTGAGGGGAAGTATAGGAAATAATTAATGGTGTAGGGGCAGTATAGGAAATAATTAATTTGAGGGGCAGTATAGGAAATAATTAATGGTGAGGGGCAGAATAGGAAATAATTAATGGTAAGGGGCAGCATAGGGAATAATTAATTATGAGGGGCAGTATAGGAAATAATTATGAGGGGCAGTATAGGAAATAATTAATTATGAGGGGCAGTATAGGAAATAATTGATGGTGTAGAGGCAGCATAGGGAATAATTAATGGTGAGTGGCAGCATAGGAAATAATTAATGGTGAGTGGCAGCATAGGAAATAATTAAGTATGAGGGGCAGTATAGGAGATAATTAATTTGAGGGGCAACATAGGGAATAATTATGAGGGGCAGTATAGGAAATAATTAATGGTGAGGGGCAGCATAGGGAATAATTAATTATGAGGGGCAGTATAGGAAATAATTAATTTGAGGGAAGTATAGGAAATAATTAATGAGGAGGGGCAGTATAGGAAATAATTAATTATGAGGGGCAGTATAGGAAATAATTAATGGTGGAGGGGAAGTATAGGAAATAATTAATTATGAGGGTCAGTAAAGGAAATAATTAATTATGAGGGGCAGTATAGGAAATAATTAATGGTGGAGGGGCAGTATAGGAAATAATTAATGGTGGAGGGGCAGTAAAGGAAATAATTATGAGGGGCAGTATAGGAAATAATTATAAGGTGCGGTATAGGAAATAATTAATGGTGAGGGGCAGCATAGGAAATAATTAATTTGAGGGGCAGTATAGGAAATAATTAATGGTGAGGGGAAGTATAGGAAATAATTAATTTGAGGGGCAGTATAGGAAATAATTAAGTATGAGGGGCAGTATAGGAAATAATTATGAGGGGCAGTATAGGAAATAATTAATTTGAGGGGAAGTATAGGAAATAATTAATGGTGTAGAGGCAGTATAGGAAATAATTAATTTGAGGGGTAGTATAGGAAATAATTAATGGTGAGGGGCAGCATAGGGAATAATTAATTATGAGGGGCAGTATAGGAAATAATTATGAGGGGCAGTATAGGAAATAATTAATTTGAGGGAAGTATAGGAAATAATTAATTTGAGGGGAAGTATAGGAAATAATTAATGGTGTAGAGGCAGTATAGAAAATAATTAATTTGAGGGACAGTATAGGAAATAATTAATGGTGAGGGGCAGCATAGGGAATAATTAATTTGAGGGGCAGTATAGGAAATAATTAATGGTGAGGGGCAGTATAGGAAATAATTAATGGTGAGGGTCAGCATAGGAAATAATTAATTATGAGGGGCAGTAGAGGAAATAATTAATTATGAGGGGCAGTATAGGAAATAATTAATGGTAAGGGGCAGCATAGGGAATAATTAATTATGATGGGCAGTATAGGAAATAATTATGAGGGGCAGTATAGGAAATAATTAATTATGAGGGGCAGTATAGGAAATAATTGATGGTGTAGAGGCAGCATAGGGAATAATTAATGGTGAGGGGCAGCATAGGAAATAATTAATGGTGGAGGGGAAGTATAGGAAATAATTAATGGTGGAGGGGCAGTATAGGAAATAATTAATTATGAGGGGCAGTATAGGAAATAATTATCGGAGCAGGGGCAGCTTAGGAAATAATTAATGGTGGGGGGGGCAGTATAGGAAATAATTAATTTGAGGGGAAGTATAGGAAATAATTAATTTGAGGGGAAGTATAGGAAATAATTAATTTGAGGGGAAGTATAGGAAATAATTAATGGTGGGGGGCAGTATAGGAAATAATTATCGGTGGAGGGGCAGCTTAGGAAATAATTAATGGTGGGGGGGCAGTATAGGAAATAATTAATTTGAGGGGAAGTATAGTAAATACTTAATTTGAGGGGAAGTATAGGAAATAATTATGAGGGGCAGTATAGGAAATAATTATGAGGGGCAGAATAGGAAATAATTAACGGTGGAGGGGCAGCTTAGGAAATAATTAATGGTGGAGGGGCAGTATAGGAAATAATTAATTTGAGGGGAAGTATAGGAAATAATAAATGGTGTAGGGGCAGAATAGGAAATAATTAATTATGAGGGGCAGTATAGGAGATAATTAATTTGAGGGGCAACATAGGGAATAATTATGAGGGGCAGTATAGGAAATAATTAATTTGAGGGGAAGTATAGGAAATAATTAATTATGAGGGGCAAGTATAGGAAATAATTAATTATGAGGGGCAGTATAGGAAATAATTAATTATGAGGGGCAGTATAGGAAATAATTAATGGTGAGGGGCAGCATAGGGAATAATTAATGGTGGAGGGGCAGTATAGGAAATAATTAATGGTGGAGGGGCAGTATAGGAAATAATTATGAGGGGCAGTATAGGAAATAATTATGAGGTGCGGTATAGGAAATAATTAATGGTGAGGGGCAGCATAGGAAATAATTAATTTGAGGGGCAGCATAGGAAATAATTAATGGTGAGGGGAAGTATAGGAAATAATTAATTTGAGGGGCAGTATAGGAAATAATTAAGTATGAGGGGCAGTATAGGAGATAATTATGAGGGGCAGTATAGGAAATAATTATGAGGGGCAGCATAGGAAATAATTAAGTATGAGGGGCAGTATAGGGAATAATTATGAGGGGCAACATAGGGAATAATTATGAGGGGCAGTATAGGAAATAATTAATTTGAGGGGAAGTATAGGTAATAATTAATGGTGTAGAGGCAGTATAGGAAATAATTAATTGTGAGGGGCAGTATAGGAAATAATTAATTATGAGGGCCAGTATAGGAAATAATTAATGGTGAGGGGCAGCATAGGGAATAATTAATGGTGAGGGGCAGCATAGGAAATAATTAATGGTGGAGGGGAAGTATAGGAAATAATTAATGGTGGAGGGGCAGTATAGGAAATAATTAATTTCAGGGCCAACATAGGGAATAATTATGAGGGGCAGTATAGGAAATAATTATGAGGGGCAGCATAGGAAATAATTATGAGGGGCAGTATAGGAAATAATTATGAGGGACAGTATAGGAAATAATTAATGGTGGAGGGGCAGTATAGGAAATAATTAATTTGAGGGGCAGTATAGGAAATAATCAATGGTGAGGGGCAGCATAGGAAATATTTAATGGTGGAGGGGCAGTATAGGAAATAAATAATTTGAGGGGAAGTATAGGAAATAATTAATTTGAGGGGAAGTATAGGAAATAATTAATTTGAGGGGCAGTATAGGAAATAATTAATGGTGAGGGTCAGCACAGGAAATAATTAATTATGAGGGGCAGTATAGGAAATAATTAATTATGAGGGGCAGTATAGGAAATAATTAATTATGAGGGGCAGTATAGGAAATAATTAATTATGAGGGGCAGTATAGGGAATAATTAATTATGAGGGGCAGTATAGGAAATAATTAATTATGAGGGGCAGTATAGGAAATAATTAATTTGAGGGGAAGTATAGGAAATAATTAATGGTGTAGGGGCAGTATAGGAAATATTTAATTTGAGGGGCAGTATAGGAAATAATTAATGGTGAGGGGCAGCATAGGAAATAATTAAGTATGAGGGGCAGTATAGGAGATAATTAATTTGAGGGGCAGCATAGGGAATAATTAATGGTGGAGGGGAAGTATAGGAAATAATGAATGGTGGAGGGGCAGTATAGGAAATAATTAATGGCGGAGGGGCAGTATAGGAAATAATTAATGGTGGAGGGGCAGTATAGGAAATAATTATGAGGGGCAGTATAGGAAATAATTATGAGGTGCGGTATAGGAAATAATTAATGGTGAGGGGCAGCATAGGAAATAATTGATGGTGTAGAGGCAGCATAGGGAATAATTAATGGTGAGGGGCAGTATAGGAAATAATTATGAGGGGCAGTATAGGAAATAATTATGAGGTGCGGTATAGGAAATAATTAATGGTGAGGGGCAGCATAGGAAATAATTAATTTCAGGGCCAACATAGGGAATAATTATGAGGGGCAGTATAGGAAATAATTAATTTGAGGGAAAGTATAGGAAATAATTAATGGTGTAGAGGCAGTATAGGAAATAATTAATTTTAGGGGCAGTATAGGAAATAATTAATGGTGAGGGTCAGCATAGAAAATAATTAATTATGAGGGGCAGTATAGGAAATATTTTATTATGAGGGGCAGTATAGGAAATAATTAATTATGATGGCCAGTATAGGGAATAATTAATTATGAGGGGCAGTATAGGAAATAATTAACTATGAGGGGCAGTATAGGAAATAATTATGAGGGGCAGTATAGGAAATAATTAATTATGAGGGGCAGTATAGGAAATAATTAATGGTGAGGGGCAGCATAGGGAATAATTAATTATGAGGGGCAGTATAGGAAATAATTATGAGGGGCAGTATAGGAAATAATTTATTTGAGGGAAGTATAGGAAATAATTAATGGTGTAGGGGCAGTATAGGAAATAATTAATTATGAGGGGCAGTATAGGAAATAATTAATTATGAGGGGCAGTATAGGAAATAATTATGAGGGGCAGTATAGGAAATAATTAATTATGAGGGGCAGTATAGGAAATAATTGATGGTGTAGAGGCAGCATAGGGAATAATTAATGGTGAGGGGCAGCATAGGAAATAATTAATGGTGGAGGGGAAGTATAGGAAATAATTAATGGTGGAGGGGCAGTATAAGAAATAATTAATTATGAGAGGCAGTATAGGAAATAATTATCGGAGGAGGGGCAGCTTAGGAAATAATTAATGGTGGGGGGGCAGTATAGGAAATAATTAATTTGAGGGGAAGTATAGTAAATACTTAATTTGAGGGGAAGTATAGGAAATAATAAATTTGAGGGGAAGTATAGGAAATAATTAATGGTGTAGGGGCAGTATAGGAAATAATTAATTTGAGGGACAGTATAGGAAATAATTAATGGCGAGGGGCAGCATAGGAAATAATTAATGGTGGGGGCAGTATAGGAAATAATTAATGAGGAGGGGCAGTATAGGAAATAATTAATTATGAGGGGCAGTATAGGAAATAATTAATTTGAGGGGAAGTATAGGAAATAATTAATGGCTGAGAAGCGGTATAGAAAATAATTAATTTGAGGGGAAGTATAGGAAATAATTAATGGTGTAGGGGCAGTATAGGAAATAATTAATGGTGGGGGCAGTATAGGAAATAATTAATGGTGGGGTCAGTATAGGAAATAATTAATGGTGGAGGGGCAGCATAGGATATATTTAATGGTGGAGGGGCAGTATAGGAAATATTTAATTTGAGGGGAAGTATAGGAAATAATTAATTTGAGGGGAAGTATAGGAAATAATTAATGGTGGAGGGGCAGTATAGGAAATAATTAATGGTGGAGAAGCAGTATAGGAAATAATTAATTTTAGGGCCAACATAGGGAATAATTATGAGGGGCAGTATAGGAAATAATTAATTTGAGGGAAAGTATAGGAAATAATGGTGTAGAGGCAGTATAGGAAATAATTAATTTTAGGGGCAGTATAGGAAATAATTAATGGTGAGGGTCAGCATAGAAAATAATTAATTATGAGGGGCAGTATAGGAAATATTTTATTATGAGGGGCAGTATAGGAAATAATTAATTATGATGGGCAGTATAGGGAATAATTAATTATGAGGGGCAGTATAGGAAATAATTAACTATGAGGGGCAGTATAGGAAATAATTATGAGGGGCAGTATAGGAAATAATTAATTATGAGGGGCAGTATAGGAAATAATTAATGGTGAGGGGCAGCATAGGGAATAATTAATTATGAGGGGCAGTATAGGAAATAATTATGAGGGGCAGTATAGGAAATAATTAATTTGAGGGAAGTATAGGAAATAATTAATGGTGTAGGGGCAGTATAGTAAATAATTAATTTAAAGGGGCAGTATAGGAAATAATTAATGGTGAGGGGCAGTATAGGAAATAATTAATGGTGAGGGTCAGCATAGGAAATAATTAATTATGAGGGGCAGTATAGGAAATAATTAATTATGAGGGGCAGTATAGGAAATAATTAATGGTAAGGGGCAGCATAGGGAATAATTAATTATGAGGGGCAGTATAGGAAATAATTATGAGGGGCAGTATAGGAAATAATTAATTATGAGGGGCAGTATAGGAAATAATTGATGGTGTAGAGGCAGCATAGGGAATAATTAATGGTGAGGGGCAGCATAGGAAATAATTAATGGTGGAGGGGAAGTATAGGAAATAATTAATGGTGGAGGGGCAGTATAAGAAATAATTAATTATGAGAGGCAGTATAGGAAATAATTATCGGAGGAGGGGCAGCTTAGGAAATAATTAATTGTGGGGGGGGAGTATAGGAAATAATTAATTTGAGGGGAAGTATAGTAAATACTTAATTTGAGGGGAAGTATAGGAAATAATAAATTTGAGGGGAAGTATAGGAAATAATTAATGGTGTAGGGGCAGTATAGGAAATAATTAATTTGAGGGACAGTATAGGAAATAATTAATGGTGAGGGGCAGCATAGGAAATAATTAATGGTGGGGGCAGTATAGGAAATAATTAATGAGGAGGGGCAGTATAGGAAATAATTAATTATGAGGGGCAGTATAGGAAATAATTATGAGGGGCAGTATAGGAAATAATTAATTTGAGGGGAAGTATAGGAAATAATTAATGGTTGAGAAGCGGTATAGAAAATAATAAATTTGAGGGGAAGTATAGGAAATAATTAATGGTGTAGGGGCAGTATAGGAAATAATTAATGGTGGGGGCAGTATAGGAAATAATTAATGGTGGGGTCAGTATAGGAAATAATTAATGGTGGAGGGGCAGCATAGGATATATTTAATGGTGGAGGGGCAGTATAGGAAATATTTAATTTGAGGGGAAGTATAGGAAATAATTAATTTGAGGGGAAGTATAGGAAATAATTAATGGTGGAGGGGCAGTATAGGAAATAATTAATGGTGGAGAAGCAGTATAGGAAATAATTAATTTTAGGGGAAGTATAGGAAATAATTAATTTGAGGGGAAGTATAGGAAATAATTAATGGTGTAGGGGCAGTATAGGAAATAATTAATTTGAGGGGCAGTATAGGAAATAATTAATGGTGGAGGGGCAGCATAGGAAATATTTAATGGTGGGGGGCAGTATAGGAAATAATTAATGGTGTGGAGGCAGCATAGGGAATAATTAATGGTGAGGGGCAGCATAGGAAATAATTAATGGTGAGGGGCAGCATAGGAAATAATTAATGGTGGGGGGCAGTATAGGAAATAATTAATGGTGGAGGGGCAGCATAGGAAATATTAAATGGTGGAGGGGCAGTATAGGAAATAATTAATTTGAGGGGAAGTATAGGAAATAATTAATGGTGGAGGGGCAGTATAGGAAATAATTAATGGTGGAGGGGCAGTATAGGAAATAATTAATTTGAGGGGCAGTATAGGAAATAATTAATGGTGAAGGGCAGCATAGGAAATAAATAATGGTGGGGGGCAGTATAGGAAATAATTAATTATGAGAGGCAGCATAGGAAATAATTAATGGTGGAGGGGCAGCATAGGAAATAATTAATTATGAGGGGCAGTATAGGAGATAATTAATTTGAGGGGCAACATAGGGAATAATTATGAGGGGCAGTATAGGAAATAATTAATTTGAGGGGAAGTATAGGAAATAATTAATTAGAGGGGAAGTATAGGAAATAATTAATGGTGGAGGGGCAGTATAGGAAATAATTAATTTGATGGGCAGTATAGGAAATAATTAATGGTGAGGGGCAGCATAGGGAATAATTAATTATGAGGGGCAGTATAGGAAATAATTATGAGGGGCAGTATAGGAAATAATTAATTTGAGGGGAAGTATAGGAAATAATTAATGGTTGAGAAGCAGTATAGGAAATAATTAATTATGAGGGGCAGTATAGGGAATAATTAATTATGAGGGGCAGAATAGGAAATAATTAATTATGAGGGGCAGTATAGGAAATAATTAAGAGGGGCAGTTTAGGAAATAATTAATTTGAGGGGAAGTATAGGAAATAATTAATGGTTGAGAAGCGGTATAGGAAATAATTAATTTGAGGGGAAGTATAGGAAATAATTAATGGTGTAGGGGCAGTATAGGAAATAATTAATTTGAGGGGCAGTATAGGAAATAATTAATGGTGAGGGGCAGCATGGGAAATAATTAAGAATGAGGGGCAGTATAGGAGATAATTAATTTGAGGGGCAACATAGGGAATAATTATGAGGGGCAGTATAGGAAATAATTAATTTGAGGGGCAGTATAGGAAATAATTAATGGTGAGGGGCAGCATAGGAAATAATTAATGGTGGGGGCAGTATAGGAACTAATTAATGGTGGAGGGGCAGCATAGGATATATTTAATGGTGGAGGGGCAGTATAGGAAATATTTAATTTGAGGGGAAGTATAGGAAATAATTAATTTGAGGGGAAGTATAGGAAATAATTAATGGTGGAGGGGCAGTATAGGAAATAATTAATTTGAGGGGCAGTATAGGAAATAATTAATGGTGAGGGGCAGAATAGGAAATAATTAATGGTAAGGGGCAGCATAGGGAATAATTAATTATGAGGGGCAGTATAGGAAATAATTATGAGGGGCAGTATAGGAAATAATTAATTATGAGGGGCAGTATAGGAAATAATTGATGGTGTAGAGGCAGCATAGGGAATAATTAATGGTGAGTGGCAGCATAGGAAATAATTAATGGTGAGTGGCAGCATAGGAAATAATTAAGTATGAGGGGCAGTATAGGAGATAATTAATTTGAGGGGCAACATAGGGAATAATTATGAGGGGCAGTATAGGAAATAATTAATGGTGAGGGGCAGCATAGGGAATAATTAATTATGAGGGGCAGTATAGGAAATAATTAATTTGAGGGAAGTATAGGAAATAATTAATGAGGAGGGGCAGTATAGGAAATAATTAATTATGAGGGGCAGTATAGGAAATAATTAATGGTGGAGGGGAAGTATAGGAAATAATTAATTATGAGGGTCAGTAAAGGAAATAATTAATTATGAGGGGCAGTATAGGAAATAATTAATTATGAGGGGCAGTATAGGAAATAATTAATGGTGGAGGGGAAGTATAGGAAATAATTAATTATGAGGGTCAGTAAAGGAAATAATTAATTATGAGGGGCAGTATAGGAAATAATTAATTATGAGGGGCAGTATAGGAAATAATTAATGGTGGAGGGGCAGTATAGGAAATAATTAATGGTGAGGGGAAGTATAGGAAATAATTAATTTGAGGGGCAGTATAGGAAATAATTAAGTATGAGGGGCAGTATAGGAAATAATTATGAGGGGCAGTATAGGAAATAATTATGAGGGGCAGCATAGGAAATAATTAAGTATGAGGGGCAGTATAGGGAATAATTAATGGTGTAGAGGCAGTATAGGAAATAATTAATTTGAGGGGTAGTATAGGAAATAATTAATGGTGAGGGGCAGCATAGGGAATAATTAATTATGAGGGGCAGTATAGGAAATAATTATGAGGGGCAGTATAGGAAATAATTAATTTGAGGGAAGTATAGGAAATAATTAATGAGGAGGGGCAGTATAGGAAATAATGAATTATGAGGGGCAGTATAGGAAATAATTAATGGTGAGGGGCAGCATAGGGAATAATTAATGGTGAGGGGCAGCATAGGAAATAATTAATGGTGGAGGGGAAGTATAGGAAATAATTAATGGTGGAGGGGCAGTATAGGAAAGAATTAATTTCAGGGCCAACATAGGGAATAATTATGAGGGGCAGTATAGGAAATAATTAATTTGAGGGGAAGTATAGGAAATAATTAATGGTGTAGAGGCAGTATAGAAAATAATTAATTTGAGGTGCGGTATAGGAAATAATTAATGGTGAGGGGCAGCATAGGAAATAATTAATTTCAGGGCCAACATAGGGAATAATTATGAGGGGCAGTATAGGAAATAATTAATTTGAGGGAAAGTATAGGAAATAATTAACGGTGTAGAGGCAGTATAGGAAATAATTAATTTTAGGGGCAGTATAGGAAATAATTAATGGTGAGGGTCAGCATAGAAAATAATTAATTATGAGGGGCAGTATAGGAAATATTTTATTATGAGGGGCAGTATAGGAAATAATTAATTATGATGGGCAGTATAGGGAATAATTAATTATGAGGGGCAGTATAGGAAATAATTAACTATGAGGGGCAGTATAGGAAATAATTATGAGGGGCAGTATAGGAAATAATTAATTATGAGGGGCAGTATAGGAAATAATTAATGGTGAGTGGCAGCATAGGGAATAATTAATTATGAGGGGCAGTATAGGAAATAATTATGAGGGGCAGTATAGGAAATAATTAATTTGAGGGAAGTATAGGAAATAATTAATGGTGTAGGGGCAGTATAGGAAATAATTAATTTGAGGGGCAGTATAGGAAATAATTAATGGTGAGGGGCAGTATAGGAAATAATTAATGGTGAGGGTCAGCATAGGAAATAATTAATTATGAGGGGCAGTATAGGAAATAATTAATTATGAGGGGCAGTATAGGAAATAATTAATGGTAAGGGGCAGCATAGGGAATAATTAATTATGAGGGGCAGTATAGGAAATAATTATGAGGGGCAGTATAGGAAATAATTAATTATGAGGGGCAGTATAGGAAATAATTGATGGTGTAGAGGCAGCATAGGGAATAATTAATGGTGAGGGGCAGCATAGGAAATAATTAATGGTGGAGGGGAAGTATAGGAAATAATTAATGGTGGAGGGGCAGTATAAGAAATAATTAATTATGAGAGGCAGTATAGGAAATAATTATCGGAGGAGGGGCAGCTTAGGAATTAATTAATGGTGGGGGGGCAGTATAGGAAATAATTAATTTGAGGGGAAGTATAGGAAATAATTAATTTGAGGGGAAGTATAGGAAATAATTAATTTGAGGGGAAGTATAGGAAATAATTAATGGTGGGGGGCAGTATAGGAAATAATTATCGGTGGAGGGGCAGCTTAGGAAATAATTAATGGTGGGGGGGCAGTATAGGAAATAATTAATTTGAGGGGAAGTATAGTAAATACTTAATTTGAGGGGAAGTATAGGAAATAATTATGAGGGGCAGTATAGGAAATAATTATGAGGGGCAGAATAGGAAATAATTAACGGTGGAGGGGCAGCTTAGGAAATAATTAATGGTGGAGGGGCAGTATAGGAAATAATTAATTTGAGGGGAAGTATAGGAAATAATAAATGGTGTAGGGGCAGAATAGGAAATAATTAATTATGAGGGGCAGTATAAGAGATAATTAATTTGAGGGGCAACATAGGGAATAATTATGAGGGGCAGTATAGGAAATAATTAATTATGAGGGGCAGTATAGGAAATAATTAATTATGAGGGGCAGTATAGGAAATAATTAATGGTGAGGGGCAGCATAGGGAATAATTATGAGGGGCAGTATTGGAAATAATTATGAGGTGCGGTATGGGAAATAATTAATGGTGAGGGGCACCATAGGAAATAATTAATTTGAGGGGCAGCATAGGAAATAATTAATGGTGAGGGGAAGTATAGGAAATAATTAATTTGAGGGGCAGTATAGGAAATAATTAAGTATGAGGGGCAGTATAGGAGATAATTATGAGGGGCAGTATAGGAAATAATTATGAGGGGCAGCATAGGAAATAATTAAGTATGAGGGGCAGTATAGGGAATAATTATGAGGGGCAACATAGGGAATAATTATGAGGGGCAGTATAGGAAATAATTAATTTGAGGGGAAGTATAGGAAATAATTAATGGTGTAGAGGCAGTATAGGAAATAATTAATTATGAGGGGCAGTATAGGAAATAATTAATTATGAGGGCCAGTATAGGAAATAATTAATGGTGAGGGGCAGCATAGGGAATAATTAATGGTGAGGGGAAGCATAGGAAATAATTAATGGTGGAGGGGAAGTATAGGAAATAATTAATGGTGGAGGGGCAGTATAGGAAATAATTTATTTCAGGGCCAACATAGGGAATAATTATGAGGGGCAGTATAGGAAATAATTAATTTGAGGGGAAGTATAGGAAATAATTAATGGTGTAGAGGCAGTATAGGAAATAATTAATTATGAGGGGCAGTATAGGAAATAATTAATTATGAGGGCCAGTATAGGAAATAATTAATGGTGAGGGGCAGCATAGGGAATAATTAATGGTGAGGGGCAGCATAGGAAATAATTAATGGTGGAGGGGAAGTATAGGAAATAATTAATGGTGGAGGGGCAGTATAGGAAATAATTAATTTGAGGGGAAGTATAGGAAATAATTAATGGTGAGGGTCAGCATAGGAAATAATTAATTATGAGGGGCAGTATAGGAAATAATTAATTATGAGGGGCAGTATAGGAAATAATTAATTATGAGGGGCAGTATAGGGAATAATTAATTATGAGGGGCAGTATAGGAAATAATTATGAGGGGCAGTATAGGAAATAATTAATTTGAGGGGAAGTATAGGAAATAATTAATGGTTGAAAAGCGGTATAAGAAAAAAATAATTTGAGGGGAAGTATAGGAAATAATTAATGGTGTAGGGGCAGTATAGGAAATAATTAATGGTGAGGGGCAGTATAGGAAATAATTAATGGTGAGGGGCAGTATAGGAAATAATTAATGGTAAGGGGCAGCATAGGGAATAATTAATTATGAGGGGCAGTATAGGAAATAATTATGAGGGGCAGTATAGGAAATAATTAATTATGAGGGGCAGTATAGGAAATAATTGATGGTGTAGAGGCAGCATAGGGAATAATTAATGGTGAGTGGCAGCATAGGAAATAATTAATGGTGAGTGGCAGCATAGGAAATAATTAAGTATGAGGGGCAGTATAGGAGATAATTAATTTGAGGGAAAGTATAGGAAATAATTAATTTGAGCGGCAGTATAGGAAATAATTAATGGTGAGGGGCAGCATAGGAAATAATTAATGGTGGGGGGCAGTATAGGAAATAATTAATGGTGGAGGGGCAGCATAGGAAATATTTAATGGTGGAGGGGCAGTATAGGAAATAATTAATTAGAGGGGAAGTATAGGAAATAATTAATTTGAGGGGAAGTATAGGAAATAATAAATTTGAGGGGAAGTATAGGAAATAATTAATGGTGAGGGGCAGCACAGGAAATAATTAATGGTGGGGGCAGTATAGGAAATAATTAATGGTGGGGGCAGTATAGGAAATAATTAATGGTGGAGGGGCAGCATAGGATATATTTAATGGTGGAGGGGCAGTATAGGAAATATTTAATTTGAGGGGAAGTATAGGAAATAATTAATTTGAGGGGAAGTATAGGAAATAATTAATGGTGGAGGGGCAGTATAGGAAATAATTAATGGTGGAGAAGCAGTATAGGAAATAATTAATTTTAGGGGAAGTATAGGAAATAATTAATTTGAGGGGAAGAATAGGAAATAATTAATGGTGTAGGGGCAGTATAGGAAATAATTAATTTGAGGGGCAGTATAGGAAATAATTAATGGTGAGGGGCAGCATAGGAAATAATTAATGGTGGGGGCAGTATAGGAAATAATTAATGGTGGGGGCAGTATAGGAAATAATTAATGGTGGAGGGGCAGCATAGGATATATTTAATGGTGGAGGGGCAGTATAGGAAATATTTAATTTGAGGGGAAGTATAGGAAATAATTAATTTGAGGGGAAGTATAGGAAATAATTAATGGTGGAGGGGCAGTATAGGAAATAATTAATGGTGGAGAAGCAGTATAGGAAATAATTAATTTTAGGGGAAGTATAGGAAATAATTAATTTGAGGGGAAGAATAGGAAATAATTAATGGTGTAGGGGCAGTATAGGAAATAATTAATTTGAGGGGCAGTATAGGAAATAATTAATGGTGAGGGGCAGTATAGGAAATAATTAATGGTGAGGGGCAGTATAGGAGATAATTAATTTGAGGGGCAACATAGGGAATAATTAATTATGAGGGGCAGTATAGGAAATAATTAATGGTAAGGGGCAGCATAGGGAATAATTAATTATGAGGGGCAGTATAGGAAATAATTATGAGGGGCAGTATAGGAAATAATTAATTATGAGGGGCAGTATAGGAAATAATTGATGGTGTAGAGGCAGCATAGGGAATAATTAATGGTGAGGGGCAGCATAGGAAATAATTAATGGTGGAGGGGAAGTATAGGAAATAATTAATGGTGGAGGGGCAGTATAAGAAATAATTAATTATGAGAGGCAGTATAGGAAATAATTATCGGAGGAGGGGCAGCTTAGGAAATAATTAATGGTGGGGGGGCAGTATAGGAAATAATTAATTTGAGGGGAAGTATAGGAAATAATTAATTTGAGGGGAAGTATAGGAAATAATTAATTTGAGGGGAAGTATAGGAAATAATTAATGGTGGGGGGCAGTATAGGAAATAATTATCGGTGGAGGGGCAGCTTAGGAAATAATTAATGGTGGGGGGGCAGTATAGGAAATAATTAATTTGAGGGGAAGTATAGTAAATACTTAATTTGAGGGGAAGTATAGGAAATAATTATGAGGGGCAGTATAGGAAATAATTATGAGGGGCAGAATAGGAAATAATTAACGGTGGAGGGGCAGCTTAGGAAATAATTAATGGTGGAGGGGCAGTATAGGAAATAATTAATTTGAGGGGAAGTATAGGAAATAATAAATGGTGTAGGGGCAGAATAGGAAATAATTAATTATGAGGGGCAGTATAAGAGATAATTAATTTGAGGGGCAACATAGGGAATATTTATGAGGGGCAGTATAGGAAATAATTAATTATGAGGGGCAGTATAGGAAATAATTAATTATGAGGGGCAGTATAGGAAATAATTAATGGTGAGGGGCAGCATAGGGAATAATTATGAGGGGCAGTATTGGAAATAATTATGAGGTGCGGTATGGGAAATAATTAATGGTGAGGGGCACCATAGGAAATAATTAATTTGAGGGGCAGCATAGGAAATAATTAATGGTGAGGGGAAGTATAGGAAATAATTAATTTGAGGGGCAGTATAGGAAATAATTAAGTATGAGGGGCAGTATAGGAGATAATTATGAGGGGCAGTATAGGAAATAATTATGAGGGGCAGCATAGGAAATAATTAAGTATGAGGGGCAGTATAGGGAATAATTATGAGGGGCAACATAGGGAATAATTATGAGGGGCAGTATAGGAAATAATTAATTTGAGGGGAAGTATAGGAAATAATTAATGGTGTAGAGGCAGTATAGGAAATAATTAATTATGAGGGGCAGTATAGGAAATAATTAATTATGAGGGCCAGTATAGGAAATAATTAATGGTGAGGGGCAGCATAGGGAATAATTAATGGTGAGGGGAAGCATAGGAAATAATTAATGGTGGAGGGGAAGTATAGGAAATAATTAATGGTGGAGGGGCAGTATAGGAAATAATTTATTTCAGGGCCAACATAGGGAATAATTATGAGGGGCAGTATAGGAAATAATTAATTTGAGGGGAAGTATAGGAAATAATTAATGGTGTAGAGGCAGTATAGGAAATAATTAATTATGAGGGGCAGTATAGGAAATAATTAATTATGAGGGCCAGTATAGGAAATAATTAATGGTGAGGGGCAGCATAGGGAATAATTAATGGTGAGGGGCAGCATAGGAAATAATTAATGGTGGAGGGGAAGTATAGGAAATAATTAATGGTGGAGGGGCAGTATAGGAAATAATTAATTTGAGGGGAAGTATAGGAAATAATTAATGGTGAGGGTCAGCATAGGAAATAATTAATTATGAGGGGCAGTATAGGAAATAATTAATTATGAGGGGCAGTATAGGGAATAATTAATTATGAGGGGCAGTATAGGAAATAATTATGAGGGGCAGTATAGGAAATAATTAATTTGAGGGGAAGTATAGGAAATAATTAATGGTTGAAAAGCGGTATAAGAAAAAAATAATTTGAGGGGAAGTATAGGAAATAATTAATGGTGTAGGGGCAGTATAGGAAATAATTAATGGTGAGGGGCAGTATAGGAAATAATTAATGGTGAGGGGCAGTATAGGAAATAATTAATGGTAAGGGGCAGCATAGGGAATAATTAATTATGAGGGGCAGTATAGGAAATAATTATGAGGGGCAGTATAGGAAATAATTAATTATGAGGGGCAGTATAGGAAATAATTGATGGTGTAGAGGCAGCATAGGGAATAATTAATGGTGAGTGGCAGCATAGGAAATAATTAATGGTGAGTGGCAGCATAGGAAATAATTAAGTATGAGGGGCAGTATAGGAGATAATTAATTTGAGGGGAAGTATAGGAAATAATTAATTTGAGCGGCAGTATAGGAAATAATTAATGGTGAGGGGCAGCATAGGAAATAATTAATGGTGGGGGGCAGTATAGGAAATAATTAATGGTGGAGGGGCAGCATAGGAAATATTTAATGGTGGAGGGGCAGTATAGGAAATAATTAATTAGAGGGGAAGTATAGGAAATAATTAATTTGAGGGGAAGTATAGGAAATAATAAATTTGAGGGGAAGTATAGGAAATAATTAATGGTGAGGGGCAGCATAGGAAATAATTAATGGTGGGGGCAGTATAGGAAATAATTAATGGTGGGGGCAGTATAGGAAATAATTAATGGTGGAGGGGCAGCATAGGATATATTTAATGGTGGAGGGGCAGTATAGGAAATATTTAATTTGAGGGGAAGTATAGGAAATAATTAATTTGAGGGGAAGTATAGGAAATAATTAATGGTGGAGGGGCAGTATAGGAAATAAATAATGGTGGAGAAGCAGTATAGGAAATAATTAATTTTAGGGGAAGTATAGGAAATAATTAATTTGAGGGGAAGAATAGGAAATAATTAATGGTGTAGGGGCAGTATAGGAAATAATTAATTTGAGGGGCAGTATAGGAAATAATTAATGGTGAGGGGCAGCATAGGAAATAATTAATGGTGGGGGCAGTATAGGAAATAATTAATGGTGGGGGCAGTATAGGAAATAATTAATGGTGGAGGGGCAGCATAGGATATATTTAATGGTGGAGGGGCAGTATAGGAAATATTTAATTTGAGGGGAAGTATAGGAAATAATTAATTTGAGGGGAAGTATAGGAAATAATTAATGGTGGAGGGGCAGTATAGGAAATAATTAATGGTGGAGAAGCAGTATAGGAAATAATTAATTTTAGGGGAAGTATAGGAAATAATTAATTTGAGGGGAAGAATAGGAAATAATTAATGGTGTAGGGGCAGTATAGGAAATAATTAATTTGAGGGGCAGTATAGGAAATAATTAATGGTGAGGGGCAGCATAGGAAATAATTAAGTATGAGGGGCAGTATAGGAGATAATTAATTTGAGGGGCAACATAGGGAATAATTATGAGGGGCAGTATAGGAAATAATTAATGGTGGAGGGGCAGCATAGGAAATATTTAATGGTGGGGGGCAGTATAGGAAATAATTAATGGTGTGGAGGCAGAATAGGGAATAATTAATGGTGAGGGGCAGCATAGGAAATAATTAATGGTGAGGGGCAGTATAGGAAATAATTAATGGTGGAGGGGCAGCATAGGAAATATTAAATGGTGGAGGGGCAGTATAGGAAATAATTAATTTGAGGGGAAGTATAGGAAATAATTAATGGTGGAGGGGCAGTATAGGAAATAATTAATGGTGGAGGGGCAGTATAGGAAATAATTAATTTGAGGGGCAGTATAGGAAATAATTAATGGTGAAGGGCAGCATAGGAAATAAATAATGGTGGGGGGCAGTATAGGAAATAATTAATTATGAGGGGCAGTATAGGAAATAATTAATGGTGTAGAGGCAGCATAGGAAATAATTAATGGTGGAGGGGAAGTATAGGAAATAATTAATTTGAGGGGCAGTATAGGAAATAATTAATTTGAGGGGAAGTAAAGGAAATAAATAATTTGAGGGGAAGTATAGGAAATAATTAATGGTGGAGGGGCAGCATAGGAAATAATTAATTATGAGGGGCAGTATAGGAGATAATTAATTTGAGGGGCAACATAGGGAATAATTATGAGGGGCAGTATAGGAAATAATTAATTTGAGGGGAAGTATAGGAAATAATTAATTAGAGGGGAAGTATAGGAAATAATTAATGGTGGAGGGGCAGTATAGGAAATAATTAATTTGATGGGCAGTATAGGAAATAATTAATGGTGAGGGGCAGCATAGGGAATAATTAATTATGAGGGGCAGTATAGGAAATAATTATGAGGGGCAGTATAGGAAATAATTAATTTGAGGGGAAGTATAGGAAATAATTAATTATGAGGGGCAGAATAGGAAATAATTAATTATGAGGGGCAGTATAGGAAATAATTATGAGGGGCAGTATAGGAAATAATTAATTTGAGGGGAAGTATAGGAAATAATTAATGGTTGAGAAGCGGTATAGGAAATAATTAATTTGAGGGGAAGTATAGGAAATAATTAATGGTGGGGGGCAGTATAGGAAATAATTAATTTGAGGGGAAGTATAGGAAATAATTAATTTGAGGGGAAGTATAGGAAATAATAAATGGTGTAGAGGCAGTATAGGAAATAATTAATTTGAGGGGCAGTATAGGAAATAATTAATGGTGAGGGTCAGCATAGGAAATAATTAATTATGAGGGGCAGTATAGGAAATAATTAATTATGAGGGGCAGTATAGGAAACAATTAATTATGAGGGGCAGAATAGGGAATAATTAATTATGAGGGGCAGAATAGGAAATAATTAATTATGAGGGGCAGTATAGGAAATAATTAATGGTGAGGGGCAGCATAGGAAATAATTAATTTGAGGGGCAGTATAGCAAATAATTAATGGTGAGGGGAAGTATAGGAAATAATTAATTTGAGGGGCAGTATAGGAAATAATTAAGTATGAGGGGCAGTATAGGAGATAATTATGAGGGGCAGTATAGGAAATAATTATGAGAGGCAGCATAGGAAATAATTAAGTATGAGGGGCAGTATAGGGAATAATTATGAGGGGCAACATAGGGAATAATTATGAGGGGCAGTATAGGAAATAATTAATTTGAGGGGAAGTAGAGGAAATAATTAATGGTGTAGAGGCAGTATAGGAAATAATTAATTATGAGGGGCAGTATAGGAAATAATTAATTATGAGGGCCAGTATAGGAAATAATTAATGGTGAGAGGCAGCATAGGGAATAATTAATGGTGAGGGGCAGCATAGGAAATAATTAATGGTGGAGGGGAAGTATAGGAAATAATTAATGGTGGAGGGGCAGTATAGGAAATAATTAATTTCAGGGCCAACATAGGGAATAATTATGAGGGGCAGTATAGGAAATAATTATGAGGGGCAGTATAGGAAATAATTAATTTGAGGGAAAGTATAGGAAATAATTAATGGTTGAAAAGCGGTATAAGAAAAAATTAATTTGAGGGGAAGTATAGGAAATAATTAATGGTGTAGGGGCAGTATAGGAAATAATTAATTTGAGGGGCAGTATAGGAAATAATTAATGGTGAGGGGCAGAATAGGAAATAATTAATGGTAAGGGGCAGCATAGGGAATAATTAATTATGAGGGGCAGTATAGGAAATAATTATGAGGGGCAGTATAGGAAATAATTAATTTGAGGGGAAGTATAGGAAATAATTAATGGTGTAGAGGCAGTATAGGAAATAATTAATTATGAGGGGCAGTATAGGAAATAATTAATTATGAGGGCCAGTATAGGAAATAATTAATGGTGAGGGGCAGCATAGGGAATAATTAATGGTGAGGGGAAGCATAGGAAATAATTAATGGTGGAGGGGAAGTATAGGAAATAATTAATGGTGGAGGGGCAGTATAGGAAATAATTTATTTCAGGGCCAACATAGGGAATAATTATGAGGGGCAGTATAGGAAATAATTAATTTGAGGGGAAGTATAGGAAATAATTAATGGTGTAGAGGCAGTATAGGAAATAATTAATTATGAGGGGCAGTATAGGAAATAATTAATTATGAGGGCCAGTATAGGAAATAATTAATGGTGAGGGGCAGCATAGGGAATAATTAATGGTGAGGGGCAGCATAGGAAATAATTAATGGTGGAGGGGAAGTATAGGAAATAATTAATGGTGGAGGGGCAGTATAGGAAATAATTAATTTGAGGGGAAGTATAGGAAATAATTAATGGTGAGGGTCAGCATAGGAAATAATTAATTATGAGGGGCAGTATAGGAAATAATTAATTATGAGGGGCAGTATAGGAAATAATTAATTATGAGGGGCAGTATAGGGAATAATTAATTATGAGGGGCAGTATAGGAAATAATTATGAGGGGCAGTATAGGAAATAATTAATTTGAGGGGAAGTATAGGAAATAATTAATGGTTGAAAAGCGGTATAAGAAAAAAATAATTTGAGGGGAAGTATAGGAAATAATTAATGGTGTAGGGGCAGTATAGGAAATAATTAATGGTGAGGGGCAGTATAGGAAATAATTAATGGTGAGGGGCAGTATAGGAAATAATTAATGGTAAGGGGCAGCATAGGGAATAATTAATTATGAGGGGCAGTATAGGAAATAATTATGAGGGGCAGTATAGGAAATAATTAATTATGAGGGGCAGTATAGGAAATAATTGATGGTGTAGAGGCAGCATAGGGAATAATTAATGGTGAGTGGCAGCATAGGAAATAATTAATGGTGAGTGGCAGCATAGGAAATAATTAAGTATGAGGGGCAGTATAGGAGATAATTAATTTGAGGGGAAGTATAGGAAATAATTAATTTGAGCGGCAGTATAGGAAATAATTAATGGTGAGGGGCAGCATAGGAAATAATTAATGGTGGGGGGCAGTATAGGAAATAATTAATGGTGGAGGGGCAGCATAGGAAATATTTAATGGTGGAGGGGCAGTATAGGAAATAATTAATTAGAGGGGAAGTATAGGAAATAATTAATTTGAGGGGAAGTATAGGAAATAATAAATTTGAGGGGAAGTATAGGAAATAATTAATGGTGAGGGGCAGCATAGGAAATAATTAATGGTGGGGGCAGTATAGGAAATAATTAATGGTGGGGGCAGTATAGGAAATAATTAATGGTGGAGGGGCAGCATAGGATATATTTAATGGTGGAGGGGCAGTATAGGAAATATTTAATTTGAGGGGAAGTATAGGAAATAATTAATTTGAGGGGAAGTATAGGAAATAATTAATGGTGGAGGGGCAGTATAGGAAATAATTAATTTGAGGGGCAGTATAGGAAATAATTAATGGTGAGGGGCAGCATAGGAAATAATTAATGGTGGGGGCAGTATAGGAAATAATTAATGGTGGGGGCAGTATAGGAAATAATTAATGGTGGAGGGGCAGCATAGGATATATTTAATGGTGGAGGGGCAGTATAGGAAATATTTAATTTGAGGGGAAGTATAGGAAATAATTAATTTGAGGGGAAGTATAGGAAATAATTAATGGTGGAGGGGCAGTATAGGAAATAATTAATGGTGGAGAAGCAGTATAGGAAATAATTAATTTTAGGGGAAGTATAGGAAATAATTAATTTGAGGGGAAGAATAGGAAATAATTAATGGTGAGGGGCAGCATAGGAAATAATTAAGTATGAGGGGCAGTATAGGAGATAATTAATTTGAGGGGCAACATAGGGAATAATTATGAGGGGCAGTATAGGAAATAATTAATGGTGGAGGGGCAGCATAGGAAATATTTAATGGTGGGGGGCAGTATAGGAAATAATTAATGGTGTGGAGGCAGAATAGGGAATAATTAATGGTGAGGGGCAGCATAGGAAATAATTAATGGTGAGGGGCAGTATAGGAAATATTAAATGGTGGAGGGGCAGTATAGGAAATAATTAATTTGAGGGGAAGTATAGGAAATAATTAATGGTGTAGGGGCAGTATAGGAAATAATTAATTTGAGGGGCAGTATAGGAAATAATTAATTATGAGGGGCAGTATAGGAAATAATTAATTATGAGGGGCAGTATAGGAAATAATTAATGGTGAGGGGCAGCATAGGGAATAATTAATGGTGGAGGGGAAGTATAGAAAATAATTAATGGTGGAGGGGCAGTATAGGAAATAATTAATTATGAGGGGCAGTATAGGAAATAATTAATTATGAGGGGCAGTATAGGAAATAATTAATTTGAGGGGAAGTATAGGAAATAATTAATGGTTGAGAAGCGGTATAAGAAATAATTAATTTGAGGGGAAGTATAGGAAATAATTAATGGTGGGGGGCAGTATAGGAAATAATTAATTTGAGGGGAAGTATAGGAAATAATTAATTTGAGGGGAAGTATAGGAAATAATAAATGGTGTAGAGGCAGTTTAGGAAATAATTAATTTGAGGGGCAGTATAGGAAATAATTAATGGTGAGGGTCAGCATAGGAAATAATTAATTATGAGGGGCAGTATAGGAAACAATTAATTATGAGGGGCAGAATAGGGAATAATTAATTATGAGGGGCAGAATAGGAAATAATTAATTATGAGGGGCAGTATAGGAAATAATTAAGAGGGGCAGTTTAGGAAATAATTAATTTGAGGGGAAGTATAGAAAATAATAATGGTTGAGAAGCGGTATAGGAAATAATTAATTTGAGGGGAAGTATAGGAAGTAATTAATGGTGTAGGGGCAGTATAGGAAATAATTAATTTGAGGGGCAGTATAGGAAATAATTAATGGTGAGGGGCAGCATGGGAAATAATTAAGAATGAGGGGCAGTATAGGAGATAATTAATTTGAGGGGCAACACAGGGAATAATTATGAGGGGCAGTATAGGAAATAATTAATTTGAGGGGCAGTATAGGAAATAATTAATGGTGGGGGGAAACATAGGAAATAATTAATGGTGGGGGCAGTATAGGAACTAATTAATGGTGGAGGGGCAGCATAGGATATATTTAATGGTGGAGGGGCAGTATAGGAAATATTTAATTTGAGGGGAAGTATAGGAAATAATTAATTTGAGGGGAAGTATAGGAAATAATTAATGGTGGAGGGGCAGTATAAGAAATAATTAATGGTGGAGAAGCAGTATAGGAAATAATTAATTTTAGGGGAAGTATAGGAAATAATTAATTTGAGGGGAAGTATAGGAAATAATTAATGGTGTAGGGGCAGTATAGGAAATAATTAATTTGAGGGGCAGTATAGGAAATAATTAATTATGAGGGGCAGTATAGGAAATAATTAATTATGAGGGGCAGTATAGGAAATAATTAATGGTGAGGGGCAGCATACGAAATAATTAATGGTGGAGGGGAAGTATAGGAAATAATTAATGGTGGAGGGGCAGTATAGGAAATAATTAATTATGAGGGGCAGTATAGGAAATAATTAATTATGAGGGGCAGTATAGGAAATAATTAATTATGACGGGCAGTATAGGAAATAATTAATGGTGAGGGGCAGCATAGGGAATCATTCATGGTGGAGGGGAAGTATGGGAAATAATTAATGGTGGAGGGGCAGTATAGGAAATAATTAATGGTGGAGGGGCAGTATAGGAAATAATTAATGGTGGAGGGGCAGTATAGGAAATAATTATCGGTGGAGGGGCAGTATAGGAAATAATTATCGGTGGAGGGGCAGTATAGTAAATACTTAATTTGAGGGGAAGTATAGGAAATAATTAATTTGAGGGGCAGTATAGGAAATAATTAATTTGAGGGGCAGTATAGGAAATGATTAATGGTGGAGGGGCAATATAGGAAATAATTAATTTGAGGGGCAGTACAGGAAATGATTAATGGTGAGGGGCAGCATAGGAAATAATTAATGGTGGGGGGCAGTATAGGAAATAATTAATTTGAGGGGCAGTATAGGAAATAATTAATTTGAGGGGGAGTATAGGAAATAATAAATGGTGTAGAGGCAGTATAGGAAATAATTAATTTGAGGGGCAGTATAGGAAATAATTAATGGTGAGGGTCAGCATAGGAAATAATTAATTATGAGGGGCAGTATAGGAAATAATTAATTATGAGGGGCAGTATAGGAAACAATTAATTATGAGGGGCAGTATACGGAATAATTAATTATGAGGGGCAGAATAGGAAATAATTAATTATGAGGGGCAGTATAGGAAATAATTAAGAGGGGCAGTTTAGGAAATAATTAATTTGAGGGGAAGTATAGGAAATAATTAATGGTTGAGAAGCGGTATAGGAAATAATTAATTTGAGGGGAAGTATAGGAAATAATTAATGGTGTAGGGGCAGTATAGGAAATAATTAATTTGAGGGGCAGTATAGGAAATAATTAATGGTGAGGGGCAGCATGGGAAATAATTAAGAATGAGGGGCAGTATAGGAGATAATTAATTTGAGGGGCAACATAGGGAATAATTATGAGGGGCAGTATAGGAAATAATTAATTTGAGGGGCAGTATAGGAAATAATTAATGGTGAGGGGCAGCATAGGAAATAATTAATGGTGGGGGCAGTATAGGAACTAATTAATGGTGGAGGGGCAGCATAGGATATATTTAATGGTGGAGGGGCAGTATAGGAAATATTTAATTTGAGGGGAAGTATAGGAAATAATTAATTTGAGGGGAAGTATAGGAAATAATTAATGGTGGAGGGGCAGTATAGGAAATAATTAATGGTGGAGAAGCAGTATAGGAAATAATTAATTTTAGGGGAAATATAGGAAATAATTAATTTGAGGGGAAGTATAGGAAATAATTAATGGTGTAGGGGCAGTATAGGAAATAATTAATTTGAGGGGCAGTATAGGAAATAATTAATTATGAGGGGCAGTATAGGAAATAATTAATGGTGAGGGGCAGCATAGGGAATAATTAATGGTGGAGGGGAAGTATAGGAAATAATTAATGGTGGAGGGGCAGTATAGGAAATAATTAATTATGAGGGGCAGTATAGGAAATAATTAATTATGAGGGGCAGTATAGGAAATAATTAATTATGAGGGGCAGTATAGGAAATAATTAATGGTGAGGGGCAGCATAGGGAATAATTAATGGTGGAGGGGAAGTATAGGAAATAATTAATGGTGGAGGGGCAGTATAGGAAATAATTAATTATGAGGGGCAGTATAGGAAATAATTAATTATGAGGGGCAGTATAGGAAATAATTAATTATGAGGGGCAGTATAGGAAATAATTAATTATGAGGGGCAGCATAGGGAATCATTTATGGTGGAGGGGAAGTATGGGAAATAAATAATGGTGGAGGGGCAGTATAGGAAATAATTAATGGTGGAGGGGCAGTATAGGAAATAATTAATGGTGGAGGGGCAGTATAGGAAATAATTATCGGTGGAGGGGCAGCTTAGGAAATAATTAATGGTGGAGGGGCAGTATAGTAAATACTTAATTTGAGGGGAAGTATAGGAAAAACTTAATTTGAGGGGCAGTATAGGAAATGATTAATGGTGGAGGGGCAATATAGGAAATAATTAATTTGAGGGGCAGTACAGGAAATGATTAATGGTGAGGGGCAGCATAGGAAATAATTAATGGTGGGGGGCAGTATAGGAAATAATTAATTTGAGGGGCAGTATAGGAAATAATTAATTTGAGGGGAAGTATAGGAAATAATTAATTATGAGGGGCAGTATAGGAAATAATTAATGGTGAGGGGCAGCATAGGGAATAATTAATTATGAGGGGCAGTATAGGAAATAATTATGAGGGGCAGTATAGGAAATAATTAATTTGAGGGGAAGTATAGGAAATAATTAATGGTTGAGAAGCAGTATAGGAAATAATTAATTTGAGGGGAAGTATAGGAAATAATTAATTAGAGGGGAAGTATAGGAAATAATTAATGGTGTAGGGGCAGTATAGGAAATAATTAATGGTGAGTGGCAGCATAGGAAATAATTAATGGTGAGTGGCAGCATAGGAAATAATTAAGTATGAGGGGCAGTATAGGAGATAATTAATTTGAGGGGCAACATAGGGAATAATTATGAGGGGCAGTGTAGGAAATAATTAATTTGAGCGGCAGTATAGGAAATAATTAATGGTGGGGGGCAGCATAGGAAATAATTAATGGTGGAGGGGAAGTATAGGAAATAATTAATGGTGGAGGGGCAGTATAGGAAATAATTAATGGTGGAGGGGCAGTATAGGAAATAATTAATGGTGGAGGGGCAGTAAAGGAAATAATTATGAGGGGCAGTATAGGAAATAAATTATGAGGTGCGGTATAGGAAATAATTAATGGTGAGGGGCAGCATAGGAAATAATTAATTTGAGGGGCAGTATAGGAAATAATTAATGGTGAGGGGAAGTATAGGAAATAATAAATTTGAGGGGCAGTATAGGAAATAATTAAGTATGAGGGGCAGTATAGGGAATAATTATGAGGGGCAACATAGGGAATAATTATGAGGGGCAGTATAGGAAATAATTAATTTGAGGGGAAGTATAGGAAATAATTAATTATGAGCGACAGTATAGGAAATAATTAATGGTAAGGGGCAGCATAGGGAATAATTAATGGTGAGGGGCAGCATAGGAAATAATTAATGGTGGAGGGGAAGTATAGGAAATAATTAATGGTGGAGGGGCAGTATAGGAAATAATTAATTTCAGGGCCAACATAGGGAATAATTATGAGGGGCAGTATAGGAAATAATTAATTTGAGGGGAAGTATAGGAAATAATTAATGGTGTAGAGGCAGTATAGGAAATAATTAATTTGAGGGGCAGTATAGGAAATAATTAATGGTGAGGGTCAGCATAGGAAATAATTAATTATGAGGGGCAGTATAGGAAATAATTAATTATGAGGGGCAGTATAGGAAATAATTAATTATGAGGGGCAGTATAGGAAATAATTAATTATGAGGGGCAGTATAGGAAATAATTAATGGTGTAGGGGCAGTATAGGAAATAATTAATTTGAGGGGCAGTATAGGAAATAATTAATGGTGAGGGGCAGTATAGGAAATAATTAATTATGAGGGGCAGTATAGGAAATAATTAATTATGAGGGGCAGTATAGGAAATAATTAATTATGAGGGGCAGTATAGGAAATAATTAATGGTGAGGGGCAGCATAGGGAATAATTAATGGTGGAGGGGAAGTATGGGAAATAATTAATGGTGGAGGGGCAGTATAGGAAATAATTAATGGTGGAGGGGCAGTATAGGAAATAATTAATGGTGGAGGGGCAGTATAGGAAATAATTATGAGGGGCAGTATAGGAAATAATTATGAGGTGCGGTATAGGAAATAATTAATGGTGAGGGGCAGCATAGGAAATAATTAATTTGAGGGGCAGTATAGCAAATAATTAATGGTGAGGGGAAGTATAGGAAATAATTAATTTGAGGGGCAGTATAGGAAATAATTAAGTATGAGGGGCAGTATAGGAGATAATTATGAGGGGCAGTATAGGAAATAATTATGAGAGGCAGCATAGGAAATAATTAAGTATGAGGGGCAGTATAGGGAATAATTATGAGGGGCAACATAGGGAATAATTATGAGGGGCAGTATAGGAAATAATTAATTTGAGGGGAAGTAGAGGAAATAATTAATGGTGTAGAGGCAGTATAGGAAATAATTAATTATGAGGGGCAGTATAGGAAATAATTAATTATGAGGGCCAGTATAGGAAATAATTAATGGTGAGAGGCAGCATAGGGAATAATTAATGGTGAGGGGCAGCATAGGAAATAATTAATGGTGGAGGGGAAGTATAGGAAATAATTAATGGTGGAGGGGCAGTATAGGAAATAATTAATTTCAGGGCCAACATAGGGAATAATTATGAGGGGCAGTATAGGAAATAATTATGAGGGGCAGTATAGGAAATAATTAATTTGAGGGAAAGTATAGGAAATAATTAATGGTTGAAAAGCGGTATAAGAAAAAATTAATTTGAGGGGAAGTATAGGAAATAATTAATGGTGTAGGGGCAGTATAGGAAATAATTAATTTGAGGGGCAGTATAGGAAATAATTAATGGTGAGGGGCAGAATAGGAAATAATTAATGGTAAGGGGCAGCATAGGGAATAATTAATTATGAGGGGCAGTATAGGAAATAATTATGAGGGGCAGTATAGGAAATAATTAATTATGAGGGGCAGTATAGGAAATAATTGATGGTGTAGAGGCAGCATAGGGAATAATTAATGGTGAGTGGCAGCATAGGAAATAATTAATGGTGAGTGGCAGCATAGGAAATAATTAAGTATGAGGGGCAGTATAGGAGATAATTAATTTGAGGGGCAACATAGGGAATAATTATGAGGGGCAGTATAGGAAATAATTAATGGTGAGGGGCAGCATAGGGAATAATTAATTATGAGGGGCAGTATAGGAAATAATTAATTTGAGGGAAGTATAGGAAATAATTAATGAGGAGGGGCAGTATAGGAAATAATTAATTATGAGGGGCAGTATAGGAAATAATTAATGGTGGAGGGGAAGTATAGGAAATAATTAATTATGAGGGTCAGTAAAGGAAATAATTAATTATGAGGGGCAGTATAGGAAATAATTAATTATGAGGGGCAGTATAGGAAATAATTAATGGTGGAGGGGAAGTATAGGAAATAATTAATTATGAGGGTCAGTAAAGGAAATAATTAATTATGAGGGGCAGTATAGGAAATAATTAATTATGAGGGGCAGTATAGGAAATAATTAATGGTGGAGGGGCAGTATAGGAAATAATTAATGGTGAGGGGAAGTATAGGAAATAATTAATTTGAGGGGCAGTATAGGAAATAATTAAGTATGAGGGGCAGTATAGGAAATAATTATGAGGGGCAGTATAGGAAATAATTATGAGGGGCAGCATAGGAAATAATTAAGTATGAGGGGCAGTATAGGGAATAATTAATGGTGTAGAGGCAGTATAGGAAATAATTAATTTGAGGGGTAGTATAGGAAATAATTAATGGTGAGGGGCAGCATAGGGAATAATTAATTATGAGGGGCAGTATAGGAAATAATTATGAGGGGCAGTATAGGAAATAATTAATTTGAGGGAAGTATAGGAAATAATTAATGAGGAGGGGCAGTATAGGAAATAATGAATTATGAGGGGCAGTATAGGAAATAATTAATGGTGAGGGGCAGCATAGGGAATAATTAATGGTGAGGGGCAGCATAGGAAATAATTAATGGTGGAGGGGAAGTATAGGAAATAATTAATGGTGGAGGGGCAGTATAGGAAAGAATTAATTTCAGGGCCAACATAGGGAATAATTATGAGGGGCAGTATAGGAAATAATTAATTTGAGGGGAAGTATAGGAAATAATTAATGGTGTAGAGGCAGTATAGAAAATAATTAATTTGAGGTGCGGTATAGGAAATAATTAATGGTGAGGGGCAGCATAGGAAATAATTAATTTCAGGGCCAACATAGGGAATAATTATGAGGGGCAGTATAGGAAATAATTAATTTGAGGGAAAGTATAGGAAATAATTAACGGTGTAGAGGCAGTATAGGAAATAATTAATTTTAGGGGCAGTATAGGAAATAATTAATGGTGAGGGTCAGCATAGAAAATAATTAATTATGAGGGGCAGTATAGGAAATATTTTATTATGAGGGGCAGTATAGGAAATAATTAATTATGATGGGCAGTATAGGGAATAATTAATTATGAGGGGCAGTATAGGAAATAATTAACTATGAGGGGCAGTATAGGAAATAATTATGAGGGGCAGTATAGGAAATAATTAATTATGAGGGGCAGTATAGGAAATAATTAATGGTGAGTGGCAGCATAGGGAATAATTAATTATGAGGGGCAGTATAGGAAATAATTATGAGGGGCAGTATAGGAAATAATTAATTTGAGGGAAGTATAGGAAATAATTAATGGTGTAGGGGCAGTATAGGAAATAATTTATTTGAGGGGCAGTATAGGAAATAATTAATGGTGAGGGGCAGTATAGGAAATAATTAATGGTGAGGGTCAGCATAGGAAATAATTAATTATGAGGGGCAGTATAGGAAATAATTAATTATGAGGGGCAGTATAGGAAATAATTAATGGTAAGGGGCAGCATAGGGAATAATTAATTATGAGGGGCAGTATAGGAAATAATTATGAGGGGCAGTATAGGAAATAATTAATTATGAGGGGCAGTATAGGAAATAATTGATGGTGTAGAGGCAGCATAGGGAATAATTAATGGTGAGGGGCAGCATAGGAAATAATTAATGGTGGAGGGGAAGTATAGGAAATAATTAATGGTGGAGGGGCAGTATAAGAAATAATTAATTATGAGAGGCAGTATAGGAAATAATTATCGGAGGAGGGGCAGCTTAGGAAATAATTAATGGTGGGGGGGCAGTATAGGAAATAATTAATTTGAGGGGAAGTATAGGAAATAATTAATTTGAGGGGAAGTATAGGAAATAATTAATTTGAGGGGAAGTATAGGAAATAATTAATGGTGGGGGGCAGTATAGGAAATAATTATCGGTGGAGGGGCAGCTTAGGAAATAATTAATGGTGGGGGGGCAGTATAGGAAATAATTAATTTGAGGGGAAGTATAGTAAATACTTAATTTGAGGGGAAGTATAGGAAATAATTATGAGGGGCAGTATAGGAAATAATTATGAGGGGCAGAATAGGAAATAATTAACGGTGGAGGGGCAGCTTAGGAAATAATTAATGGTGGAGGGGCAGTATAGGAAATAATTAATTTGAGGGGAAGTATAGGAAATAATAAATGGTGTAGGGGCAGAATAGGAAATAATTAATTATGAGGGGCAGTATAAGAGATAATTAATTTGAGGGGCAACATAGGGAATAATTATGAGGGGCAGTATAGGAAATAATTAATTATGAGGGGCAGTATAGGAAATAATTAATTATGAGTGGCAGTATAGGAAATAATTAATGGTGAGGGGCAGCATAGGGAATAATTATGAGGGGCAGTATTGGAAATAATTATGAGGTGCGGTATGGGAAATAATTAATGGTGAGGGGCACCATAGGAAATAATTAATTTGAGGGGCAGCATAGGAAATAATTAATGGTGAGGGGAAGTATAGGAAATAATTAATTTGAGGGGCAGTATAGGAAATAATTAAGTATGAGGGGCAGTATAGGAGATAATTATGAGGGGCAGTATAGGAAATAATTATGAGGGGCAGCATAGGAAATAATTAAGTATGAGGGGCAGTATAGGGAATAATTATGAGGGGCAACATAGGGAATAATTATGAGGGGCAGTATAGGAAATAATTAATTTGAGGGGAAGTATAGGAAATAATTAATGGTGTAGAGGCAGTATAGGAAATAATTAATTATGAGGGGCAGTATAGGAAATAATTAATTATGAGGGCCAGTATAGGAAATAATTAATGGTGAGGGGCAGCATAGGGAATAATTAATGGTGAGGGGAAGCATAGGAAATAATTAATGGTGGAGGGGAAGTATAGGAAATAATTAATGGTGGAGGGGCAGTATAGGAAATAATTTATTTCAGGGCCAACATAGTGAATAATTATGAGGGGCAGTATAGGAAATAATTAATTTGAGGGGAAGTATAGGAAATAATTAATGGTGTAGAGGCAGTATAGGAAATAATTAATTATGAGGGGCAGTATAGGAAATAATTAATTATGAGGGCCAGTATAGGAAATAATTAATGGTGAGGGGCAGCATAGGGAATAATTAATGGTGAGGGGCAGCATAGGAAATAATTAATGGTGGAGGGGAAGTATAGGAAATAATTAATGGTGGAGGGGCAGTATAGGAAATAATTAATTTGAGGGGAAGTATAGGAAATAATTAATGGTGAGGGTCAGCATAGGAAATAATTAATTATGAGGGGCAGTATAGGAAATAATTAATTATGAGGGGCAGTATAGGAAATAATTAATTATGAGGGGCAGTATAGGGAATAATTAATTATGAGGGGCAGTATAGGAAATAATTATGAGGGGCAGTATAGGAAATAATTAATTTGAGGGGAAGTATAGGAAATAATTAATGGTTGAAAAGCGGTATAAGAAAAAAATAATTTGAGGGGAAGTATAGGAAATAATTAATGGTGTAGGGGCAGTATAGGAAATAATTAATGGTGAGGGGCAGTATAGGAAATAATTAATGGTGAGGGGCAGTATAGGAAATAATTAATGGTAAGGGGCAGCATAGGGAATAATTAATTATGAGGGGCAGTATAGGAAATAATTATGAGGGGCAGTATAGGAAATAATTAATTATGAGGGGCAGTATAGGAAATAATTGATGGTGTAGAGGCAGCATAGGGAATAATTAATGGTGAGTGGCAGCATAGGAAATAATTAATGGTGAGTGGCAGCATAGGAAATAATTAAGTATGAGGGGCAGTATAGGAGATAATTAATTTGAGGGGAAGTATAGGAAATAATTAATTTGAGCGGCAGTATAGGAAATAATTAATGGTGAGGGGCAGCATAGGAAATAATTAATGGTGGGGGGCAGTATAGGAAATAATTAATGGTGGAGGGGCAGCATAGGAAATATTTAATGGTGGAGGGGCAGTATAGGAAATAATTAATTAGAGGGGAAGTATAGGAAATAATTAATTTGAGGGGAAGTATAGGAAATAATAAATTTGAGGGGAAGTATAGGAAATAATTAATGGTGAGGGGCAGCATAGGAAATAATTAATGGTGGGGGCAGTATAGGAAATAATTAATGGTGGGGGCAGTATAGGAAATAATTAATGGTGGAGGGGCAGCATAGGATATATTTAATGGTGGAGGGGCAGTATAGGAAATATTTAATTTGAGAAGAAGTATAGGAAATAATTAATTTGAGGGGAAGTATAGGAAATAATTAATGGTGGAGGGGCAGTATAGGAAATAATTAATGGTGGAGAAGCAGTATAGGAAATAATTAATTTTAGGGGAAGTATAGGAAATAATTAATTTGAGGGGAAGAATAGGAAATAATTAATGGTGTAGGGGCAGTATAGGAAATAATTAATTTGAGGGGCAGTATAGGAAATAATTAATGGTGAGGGGCAGCATAGGAAATAATTAATGGTGGGGGCAGTATAGGAAATAATTAATGGTGGGGGCAGTATAGGAAATAATTAATGGTGGAGGGGCAGCATAGGATATATTTAATGGTGGAGGGGCAGTATAGGAAATATTTAATTTGAGGGGAAGTATAGGAAATAATTAATTTGAGGGGAAGTATAGGAAATAATTAATGGTGGAGGGGCAGTATAGGAAATAATTAATGGTGGAGAAGCAGTATAGGAAATAATTAATTTTAGGGGAAGTATAGGAAATAATTAATTTGAGGGGAAGAATAGGAAATAATTAATGGTGTAGGGGCAGTATAGGAAATAATTAATTTGAGGGGCAGTATAGGAAATAATTAATGGTGAGGGGCAGTATAGGAAATAATTAATGGTGAGGGGCAGTATAGGAGATAATTAATTTGAGGGGCAACATAGGGAATAATTAATTATGAGGGGCAGTATAGGAAATAATTAATGGTAAGGGGCAGCATAGGGAATAATTAATTATGAGGGGCAGTATAGGAAATAATTATGAGGGGCAGTATAGGAAATAATTAATTATGAGGGGCAGTATAGGAAATAATTGATGGTGTAGAGGCAGCATAGGGAATAATTAATGGTGAGGGGCAGCATAGGAAATAATTAATGGTGGAGGGGAAGTATAGGAAATAATTAATGGTGGAGGGGCAGTATAAGAAATAATTAATTATGAGAGGCAGTATAGGAAATAATTATCGGAGGAGGGGCAGCTTAGGAAATAATTAATGGTGGGGGGGCAGTATAGGAAATAATTAATTTGAGGGGAAGTATAGGAAATAATTAATTTGAGGGGAAGTATAGGAAATAATTAATTTGAGGGGAAGTATAGGAAATAATTAATGGTGGGGGGCAGTATAGGAAATAATTATCGGTGGAGGGGCAGCTTAGGAAATAATTAATGGTGGGGGGGCAGTATAGGAAATAATTAATTTGAGGGGAAGTATAGTAAATACTTAATTTGAGGGGAAGTATAGGAAATAATTATGAGGGGCAGTATAGGAAATAATTATGAGGGGCAGAATAGGAAATAATTAACGGTGGAGGGGCAGCTTAGGAAATAATTAATGGTGGAGGGGCAGTATAGGAAATAATTAATTTGAGGGGAAGTATAGGAAATAATAAATGGTGTAGGGGCAGAATAGGAAATAATTAATTATGAGGGGCAGTATAAGAGATAATTAATTTGAGGGGCAACATAGGGAATAATTATGAGGGGCAGTATAGGAAATAATTAATTATGAGGGGCAGTATAGGAAATAATTAATTATGAGGGGCAGTATAGGAAATAATTAATGGTGAGGGGCAGCATAGGGAATAATTATGAGGGGCAGTATTGGAAATAATTATGAGGTGCGGTATGGGAAATAATTAATGGTGAGGGGCACCATAGGAAATAATTAATTTGAGGGGCAGCATAGGAAATAATTAATGGTGAGGGGAAGTATAGGAAATAATTAATTTGAGGGGCAGTATAGGAAATAATTAAGTATGAGGGGCAGTATAGGAGATAATTATGAGGGGCAGTATAGGAAATAATTATGAGGGGCAGCATAGGAAATAATTAAGTATGAGGGGCAGTATAGGGAATAATTATGAGGGGCAACATAGGGAATAATTATGAGGGGCAGTATAGGAAATAATTAATTTGAGGGGAAGTATAGGAAATAATTAATGGTGTAGAGGCAGTATAGGAAATAATTAATTATGAGGGGCAGTATAGGAAATAATTAATTATGAGGGCCAGTATAGGAAATAATTAATGGTGAGGGGCAGCATAGGGAATAATTAATGGTGAGGGGAAGCATAGGAAATAATTAATGGTGGAGGGGAAGTATAGGAAATAATTAATGGTGGAGGGGCAGTATAGGAAATAATTTATTTCAGGGCCAACATAGGGAATAATTATGAGGGGCAGTATAGGAAATAATTAATTTGAGGGGAAGTATAGGAAATAATTAATGGTGTAGAGGCAGTATAGGAAATAATTAATTATGAGGGGCAGTATAGGAAATAATTAATTATGAGGGCCAGTATAGGAAATAATTAATGGTGAGGGGCAGCATAGGGAATAATTAATGGTGAGGGGCAGCATAGGAAATAATTAATGGTGGAGGGGAAGTATAGGAAATAATTAATGGTGGAGGGGCAGTATAGGAAATAATTAATTTGAGGGGAAGTATAGGAAATAATTAATGGTGAGGGTCAGCATAGGAAATAATTAATTATGAGGGGCAGTATAGGAAATAATTAATTATGAGGGGCAGTATAGGAAATAATTAATTATGAGGGGCAGTATAGGGAATAATTAATTATGAGGGGCAGTATAGGAAATAATTATGAGGGGCAGTATAGGAAATAATTAATTTGAGGGGAAGTATAGGAAATAATTAATGGTTGAAAAGCGGTATAAGAAAAAAATAATTTGAGGGGAAGTATAGGAAATAATTAATGGTGTAGGGGCAGTATAGGAAATAATTAATGGTGAGGGGCAGTATAGGAAATAATTAATGGTGAGGGGCAGTATAGGAAATAATTAATGGTAAGGGGCAGCATAGGGAATAATTAATTATGAGGGGCAGTATAGGAAATAATTATGAGGGGCAGTATAGGAAATAATTAATTATGAGGGGCAGTATAGGAAATAATTGATGGTGTAGAGGCAGCATAGGGAATAATTAATGGTGAGTGGCAGCATAGGAAATAATTAATGGTGAGTGGCAGCATAGGAAATAATTAAGTATGAGGGGCAGTATAGGAGATAATTAATTTGAGGGGAAGTATAGGAAATAATTAATTTGAGCGGCAGTATAGGAAATAATTAATGGTGAGGGGCAGCATAGGAAATAATTAATGGTGGGGGGCAGTACAGGAAATAATTAATGGTGGAGGGGCAGCATAGGAAATATTTATTGGTGGAGGGGCAGTATAGGAAATAATTAATTAGAGGGGAAGTATAGGAAATAATTAATTTGAGGGGAAGTATAGGAAATAATAAATTTGAGGGGAAGTATAGGAAATAATTAATGGTGAGGGGCAGCATAGGAAATAATTAATGGTGGGGGCAGTATAGGAAATAATTAATGGTGGGGGCAGTATAGGAAATAATTAATGGTGGAGGGGCAGCATAGGATATATTTAATGGTGGAGGGGCAGTATAGGAAATATTTAATTTGAGGGGAAGTATAGGAAATAATTAATTTGAGGGGAAGTATAGGAAATAATTAATGGTGGAGGGGCAGTATAGGAAATAATTAATGGTGGAGAAGCAGTGTAGGAAATAATTAATTTTAGGGGAAGTATAGGAAATAATTAATTTGAGGGGAAGAATAGGAAATAATTAATGGTGTAGGGGCAGTATAGGAAATAATTAATTTGAGGGGCAGTATAGGAAATAATTAATGGTGAGGGGCAGCATAGGAAATAATTAATGGTGGGGGCAGTATAGGAAATAATTAATGGTGGGGGCAGTATAGGAAATAATTAATGGTGAGGGGCAGCATAGGAAATAATTAAGTATGAGGGGCAGTATAGGAGATAATTAATTTGAGGGGCAACATAGGGAATAATTATGAGGGGCAGTATAGGAAATAATTAATGGTGGAGGGGCAGCATAGGAAATATTTAATGGTGGGGGGCAGTATAGGAAATAATTAATGGTGTGGAGGCAGAATAGGGAATAATTAATGGTGAGGGGCAGCATAGGAAATAATTAATGGTGAGGGGCAGTATAGGAAATAATTAATGGTGGAGGGGCAGCATAGGAAATATTAAATGGTGGAGGGGCAGTATAGGAAATAATTAATTTGAGGGGAAGTATAGGAAATAATTAATGGTGGAGGGGCAGTATAGGAAATAATTAATGGTGGAGGGGCAGTATAGGAAATAATTAATTTGAGGGGCAGTATAGGAAATAATTAATGGTGAAGGGCAGCATAGGAAATAAATAATGGTGGGGGGCAGTATAGGAAATAATTAATTATGAGGGGCAGTATAGGAAATAATTAATGGTGTAGAGGCAGCATAGGAAATAATTAATGGTGGAGGGGAAGTATAGGAAATAATTAATTTGAGGGGCAGTATAGGAAATAATTAATTTGAGGGGAAGTAAAGGAAATAAATAATTTGAGGGGAAGTATAGGAAATAATTAATGGTGGAGGGGCAGCATAGGAAATAATTAATTATGAGGGGCAGTATAGGAGATAATTAATTTGAGGGGCAACATAGGGAATAATTATGAGGGGCAGTATAGGAAATAATTAATTTGAGGGGAAGTATAGGAAATAATTAATTAGAGGGGAAGTATAGGAAATAATTAATGGTGGAGGGGCAGTATAGGAAATAATTAATTTGATGGGCAGTATAGGAAATAATTAATGGTGAGGGGCAGCATAGGGAATAATTAATTATGAGGGGCAGTATAGGAAATAATTATGAGGGGCAGTATAGGAAATAATTAATTTGAGGGGAAGTATAGGAAATAATTAATGGTTGAGAAGCAGTATAGGAAATAATTAATTATGAGGGGCAGTATAGGGAATAATTAATTATGAGGGGCAGAATAGGAAATAATTAATTATGAGGGGCAGTATAGGAAATAATTATGAGGGGCAGTATAGGAAATAATTAATTTGAGGGGAAGTATAGGAAATAATTAATGGTTGAGAAGCGGTATAGGAAATAATTAATTTGAGGGGAAGTAAAGGAAATAATTAATGGTGGGGGGCAGTATAGGAAATAATTAATTTGAGGGGAAGTATAGGAAATAATTAATTTGAGGGGAAGTATAGGAAATAATAAATGGTGTAGAGGCAGTATAGGAAATAATTAATTTGAGGGGCAGTATAGGAAATAATTAATGGTGAGGGTCAGCATAGGAAATAATTAATTATGAGGGGCAGTATAGGAAATAATTAATTATGAGGGGCAGTATAGGAAACAATTAATTATGAGGGGCAGAATAGGGAATAATTAATTATGAGGGGCAGAATAGGAAATAATTAATTATGAGGGGCAGTATAGGAAATAATTAAGAGGGGCAGTTTAGGAAATAATTAATTTGAGGGGAAGTATAGGAAATAATTAATGGTTGAGAAGCGGTATAGGAAATAATTAATTTGAGGGGAAGTATAGGAAATAATTAATGGTGTAGGGGCAGTATAGGAAATAATTAATTTGAGGGGCAGTATAGGAAATAATTAATGGTGAGGGGCAGCATGGGAAATAATTAAGAATGAGGGGCAGTATAGGAGATAATTAATTTGAGGGGCAACATAGGGAATAATTATGAGGGGCAGTATAGGAAATAATTAATTTGAGGGGCAGTATAGGAAATAATTAATGGTGGGGGGAAACATAGGAAATAATTAATGGTGGGGGCAGTATAGGAACTAATTAATGGTGGAGGGGCAGCATAGGATATATTTAATGGTGGAGGGGCAGTATAGGAAATATTTAATTTGAGGGGAAGTATAGGAAATAATTAATTTGAGGGGAATTATAGGAAATAATTAATGGTGGAGGGGCAGTATAAGAAATAATTAATGGTGGAGAAGCAGTATAGGAAATAATTAATTTTAGGGGAAGTATAGGAAATAATTAATTTGAGGGGAAGTATAGGAAATAATTAATGGTGTAGGGGCAGTATAGGAAATAATTAATTTGAGGGGCAGTATAGGAAATAATTAATTATGAGGGGCAGTATAGGAAATAATTAATTATGAGGGGCAGTATAGGAAATAATTAATGGTGAGGGGCAGCATAGGGAATAATTAATGGTGGAGGGGAAGTATAGGAAATAATTAATGGTGGAGGGGCAGTATAGGAAATAATTAATTATGAGGGGCAGTATAGGAAATAATTAATTATGAGGGGCAGTATAGGAAATAATAATGAGGGGCAGTATAGGAAATAATTAATTTGAGGGGAAGTATAGGAAATAATTAATGGTTGAGAAGCGGTATAGGAAATAATTAATTTGAGGGGAAGTATAGGAAATAATTAATGGTGGGGGGCAGTATAGGAAATAATTAATTTGAGGGGAAGTATAGGAAATAATTAATTTGAGGGGAAGCATAGGAAATAATAAATGGTGTAGAGGCAGTATAGGAAATAATTAATTTGAGGGGCAGTATAGGAAATAATTAATGGTGAGGGTCAGCATAGGAAATAATTAATTATGAGGGGCAGTATAGGAAATAATTAATTATGAGGGGCAGTATAGGAAACAATTAATTATGAGGGGCAGAATAGGGAATAATTAATTATGAGGGGCAGAATAGGAAATAATTAAGAGGGGCAGTTTAGGAAATAATTAATTTGAGGGGAAGTATAGGAAATAATTAATGGTTGAGAAGCGGTATAGGAAATAATTAATTTGAGGGGAAGTATAGGAAATAATTAATGGTGTAGGGGCAGTATAGGAAATAATTAATTTGAGGGGCAGTATAGGAAATAATTAATGGTGAGGGGCAGCATGGGAAATAATTAAGAATGAGGGGCAGTATAGGAGATAATTAATTTGAGGGGCAACATAGGGAATAATTATGAGGGGCAGTATAGGAAATAATTAATTTGAGGGGCAGTATAGGAAATAATTAATGGTGGGGGGAAACATAGGAAATAATTAATGGTGGGGGCAGTATAGGAACTAATTAATGGTGGAGGGGCAGCATAGGATATATTTAATGGTGGAGGGGCAGTATAGGAAATATTTAATTTGAGGGGAAGTATAGGAAATAATTAATTTGAGGGGAAGTATAGGAAATAATTAATGGTGGAGGGGCAGTATAAGAAATAATTAATGGTGGAGAAGCAGTATAGGAAATAATTAATTTTAGGGGAAGTATAGGAAATAATTAATTTGAGGGGCAGTATAGGAAATAATTAATGGTGTAGGGGCAGTATAGGAAATAATTAATTTGAGGGGCAGTATAGGAAATAATTAATTATGAGGGGCAGTATAGGAAATAATTAATTATGAGGGGCAGTATAGGAAATAATTAATGGTGAGGGGCAGCATAGGGAATAATTAATGGTGGAGGGGAAGTATAGGAAATAATTAATGGTGGAGGGGCAGTATAGGAAATAATTAATTATGAGGGGCAGTATAGGAAATAATTAATTATGAGGGGCAGTATAGGAAATAATTAATTATGAGGGGCAGTATAGGAAATAATTAATTATGACGGGCAGTATAGGAAATAATTAATGGTGAGGGGCAGCATAGGGAATCATTAATGGTGGAGGGGAAGTATGGGAAATAAATAATGGTGGAGGGGCAGTATAGGAAATAATTAATGGTGGAGGGGCAGTATAGGAAATAATTAATGGTGGAGGGGCAGTATAGGAAATAATTATCGGTGGAGGGGCAGCTTAGGAAATAATTAATGGTGGAGGGGCAGTATAGTAAATACTTAATTTGAGGGGAAGTATAGGAAATAATTAATTTGAGGGGCAGTATAGGAAATGATTAATGGTGGAGGGGCAATATAGGAAATAATTAATTTGAGGGGCAGTACAGGAAATGATTAATGGTGAGGGGCAGCATAGGAAATAATTAATGGTGGGGGGCAGTATAGGAAATAATTAATTTGAGGGGCAGTATAGGAAATAATTAATTTGAGGGGAAGTATAGGAAATAATTAATTATGAGGGGCAGTATAGGAAATAATTAATGGTGAGGGGCAGCATAGGGAATAATTAATTATGAGGGGCAGTATAGGAAATAATTAAGAGGGGCAGTTTAGGAAATAATTAATTTGAGGGGAAGTATAGGAAATAATTAATGGTTGAGAAGCGGTATAGGAAATAATTAATTTGAGGGGAAGTATAGGAAATAATTAATGGTGTAGGGGCAGTATAGGAAATATTTAATTTGAGGGGCAGTAGAGGAAATAATTAATGGTGAGGGGCAGCATAGGAAATAATTAAGTATGAGGGGCAGTATAGGAGATAATTTATTTGAGGGGCAGCATAGGGAATAATTAATGGTGGAGGGGCAGTATAGGAAATAATTAATGGTGGAGGGGCAGTATAGGAAATAATTAATGGTGGAGGGGCAGTATAGGAAATAATTATGAGGGGCAGTATAGGAAATAATTATGAGGTGCGGTATAGGAAATAATTAATGGTGAGGGGCAGCATAGGAAATAATTAATTTCAGGGCCAACATAGGGAATAATTATGAGGGGCAGTATAGGGAATAATTAATTTGAGGGAAAGTATAGGAAATAATTAATGGTGTAGAGGCAGTATAGGAAATAATTAATTTTAGGGGCAGTATAGGAAATAATTAATGGTGAGGGTCAGCATAGAAAATAATTAATTATGAGGGGCAGTATAGGAAATATTTTATTATTAGGGGCAGTATAGGAAATAATTAATTATGATGGGCAGTATAGGGAATAATTAATTATGAGGGGCAGTATAGGAAATAATTAACTATGAGGGGCAGTATAGGAAATAATTAACTATGAGGGGCAGTATAGGAAATAATTAATTATGAGGGGCAGTATAGGAAATAATTAATGGTGAGTGGCAGCATAGGGAATAATTAATTATGAGGGACAGTATAGGAAATAATTATGAGGGGCAGTATAGGAAATAATTAATTTGAGGGAAGTATAGGAAATAATTAATGGTGTAGGGGCAGTATAGGAAATAATTAATTTGAGGGGCAGTATAGGAAATAATTAATGGTGAGGGGCAGTATAGGAAATAATTAATGGTGAGGGTCAGCATAGGAAATAATTAATTATGAGGGGCAGTATAGGAAATAATTAATTATGAGGGGCAGTATAGGAAATAATTAATGGTAAGGGGCAGCATAGGGAATAATTAATTATGAGGGGCAGTATAGGAAATAATTATGAGGGGCAGTATAGGAAATAATTAATTATGAGGGGCAGTATAGGAAATAATTGATGGTGTAGAGGCAGCATAGGGAATAATTAATGGTGAGGGGCAGCATAGGAAATAATTAATGGTGGAGGGGAAGTATAGGAAATAATTAATGGTGGAGGGGCAGTATAAGAAATAATTAATTATGAGAGGCAGTATAGGAAATAATTATCGGAGGAGGGGCAGCTTAGGAAATTATTAATGGTGGGGGGGCAGTATAGGAAATAATTAATTTGAGGGGAAGTATAGGAAATAATTAATTTGAGGGGAAGTATAGGAAATAATAAATGGTGTAGAGGCAGTATAGGAAATAATTAATTTGAGGGGCAGTATAGGAAATAATTAATGGTGAGGGTCAGCATAGGAAATAATTAATTATGAGGGGCAGTATAGGAAATAATTAATTATGAGGGGCAGTATAGGAAACAATTAATTATGAGGGGCAGAATAGGGAATAATTAATTATGAGGGGCAGAATAGGAAATAATTAATTATGAGGGGCAGTATAGGAAATAATTAAGAGGGGCAGTTTAGGAAATAATTAATTTGAGGGGAAGTATAGGAAATAATTAATGGTTGAGAAGCGGTATAGGAAATAATTAATTTGAGGGGAAGTATAGGAAATAATTAATGGTGTAGGGGCAGTATAGGAAATAATTAATTTGAGGGGCAGTATAGGAAATAATTAATGGTGAGGGGCAGCATGGGAAATAATTAAGAATGAGGGGCAGTATAGGAGATAATTAATTTGAGGGGCAACATAGGGAATAATTATGAGGGGCAGTATAGGAAATAATTAATTTGAGGGGCAGTATAGGAAATAATTAATGGTGGGGGGAAACATAGGAAATAATTAATGGTGGGGGCAGTATAGGAACTAATTAATGGTGGAGGGGCAGCATAGGATATATTTAATGGTGGAGGGGCAGTATAGGAAATATTTAATTTGAGGGGAAGTATAGGAAATAATTAATTTAAGGGGAAGTATAGGAAATAATTAATGGTGGAGGGGCAGTATAAGAAATAATTAATGGTGGAGAAGCAGTATAGGAAATAATTAATTTTAGGGGAAGTATAGGAAATAATTAATTTGAGGGGAAGTATAGGAAATAATTAATGGTGTAGGGGCAGTATAGGAAATAATTAATTATGAGGGGCAGTATAGGAAATAATTAATGGTGAGGGGCAGCATAGGGAATAATTAATTGTGGAGGGGAAGTATAGGAAATAATTAATGGTGGAGGGGCAGTATAGGAAATAATTAATTATGAGGGGCAGTATAGGAAATAATTAATTATGAGGGGCAGTATAGGAAATAATTAATTATGACGGGCAGTATAGGAAATAATTAATGGTGAGGGGCAGCATAGGGAATCATTAATGGTGGAGGGGAAGTATGGGAAATAAATAATGGTGGAGGGGCAGTATAGGAAATAATTAATGGTGGAGGGGCAGTATAGGAAATAATTAATGGTGGAGGGGCAGTATAGGAAATAATTATCGGTGGAGGGGCAGCTTAGGAAATAATTAATGGTGGAGGGGCAGTATAGTAAATACTTAATTTGAGGGGAAGTATAGGAAATAATTAATTTGAGGGGCAGTATAGGAAATGATTAATGGTGGAGGGGCAATATAGGAAATAATTAATTTGAGGGGCAGTACAGGAAATGATTAATGGTGAGGGGCAGCATAGGAAATAATTAATGGTGGGGGGCAGTATAGGAAATAATTAATTTGAGGGGCAGTATAGGAAATAATTAATTTGAGGGGAAGTATAGGAAATAATTAATGGTGAGGGGCAGCATAGGGAATAATTAATTATGAGGGGCAGTATATGAAATAATTATGAGGGCAGTATAGGAAATAATTAATTTGAGGGGAAGTATAGGAAATAATTAATGGTTGAGAAGCAGTATAGGAAATAATTAATTTGAGGGGAAGTATAGGAAATAATTAATTAGAGGGGAAGTATAGGAAATAATTAATGGTGTAGGGGCAGTATAGGAAATAATTAATGGTGAGTGGCAGCATAGGAAATAATTAATGGTGAGTGGCAGCATAGGAAATAATTAAGTATGAGGGGCAGTATAGGAGATAATTAATTTGAGGGGCAACATAGGGAATAATTATGAGGGGCAGTGTAGGAAATAATTAATTTGAGCGGCAGTATAGGAAATAATTAATGGTGGGGGGCAGCATAGGAAATAATTAATGGTGGAGGGGAAGTATAGGAAATAATTAATGGTGGAGGGGCAGTATAGAAAATAATTAATGGTGGAGGGGCAGTAAAGGAAATAATTATGAGGGGCAGTATAGGAAATAAATTATGAGGTGCGGTATAGGAAATAATTAATGGTGAGGGGCAGCATAGGAAATAATTAATTTGAGGGGCAGTATAGGAAATAATTAATGGTGAGGGGAAGTATAGGAAATAATAAATTTGAGGGGCAGTATAGGAAATAATTAAGTATGAGGGGCAGTATAGGAGATAATTATGAGGGGCAGTATAGGAAATAATTATGAGGGGCAGCATAGGAAATAATTAAGTATGAGGGGCAGTATAGGGAATAATTATGAGGGGCAACATAGGGAATAATTATGAGGGGCAGTATAGGAAATAATTAATTTGAGGGGAAGTATAGGAAATAATTAATGGTGTAGAGGCAGTATAGGAAATAATTAATTATGAGGGGCAGTATAGGAAATAATTAATTATGAGCGACAGTATAGGAAATAATTAATGGTAAGGGGCAGCATAGGGAATAATTAATGGTGAGGGGCAGCATAGGAAATAATTAATGGTGGAGGGGAAGTATAGGAAATAATTAATGGTGGAGGGGCAGTATAGGAAATAATTAATTTCAGGGCCAACATAGGGAATAATTATGAGGGGCAGTATAGGAAATAATTAATTTGAGGGGAAGTATAGGAAATAATTAATGGTGTAGAGGCAGTATAGGAAATAATTAATTTGAGGGGCAGTATAGGAAATAATTAATGGTGAGGGTCAGCATAGGAAATAATTAATTATGAGGGGCAGTATAGGAAATAATTAATTATGAGGGGCAGTATAGGAAATAATTAATTATGAGGGGCAGTATAGGAAATAATTAATTAAGAGGGGCAGTATAGGAAATAATTAATGGTGTAGGGGCAGTATAGGAAATAATTAATGGTGTAGGGGCAGTATAGGAAATAATTAATGGTGAGGGGCAGTATAGGAAATAATTAATTATGAGGGGCAGTATAGGAAATAATTAATTATGAGGGGCAGTATAGGAAATAATTAATTATGAGGGGCAGTATAGGAAATAATTAATGGTGAGGGGCAGCATAGGGAATAATTAATGGTGGAGGGGAAGTATGGGAAATAATTAATGGTGGAGAGGCAGTATAGGAAATAATTAATGGTGGAGGGGCAGTATAGGAAATAATTATGAGGGGCAGTATAGGAAATAATTATGAGGTGCGGTATAGGAAATAATTAATGGTGAGGGGCAGCATAGGAAATAATTAATTTGAGGGGCAGTATAGGAAATAATTAATGGTGAGGGGAAGTATAGGAAATAATTAATTTGAGGGGCAGTATAGGAAATAATTAAGTATGAGGGGCAGTATAGGAGATAATTATGAGGGGCAGTATAGGAAATAATTATGAGAGGCAGCATAGGAAATAATTAAGTATGAGGGGCAGTATAGGGAATAATTATGAGGGGCAACATAGGGAATAATTATGAGGGGCAGTATAGGAAATAATTAATTTGAGGGGAAGTAGAGGAAATAATTAATGGTGTAGAGGCAGTATAGGAAATAATTAATTATGAGGGGCAGTATAGGAAATAATTAATTATGAGGGCCAGTATAGGAAATAATTAATGGTGAGAGGCAGCATAGGGAATAATTAATGGTGAGGGGCAGCATAGGAAATAATTAATGGTGGAGGGGAAGTATAGGAAATAATTAATGGTGGAGGGGCAGTATAGGAAATAATTAATTTCAGGGCCAACATAGGGAATAATTATGAGGGGCAGTATAGGAAATAATTATGAGGGGCAGTATAGGAAATAATTAATTTGAGGGGAAGTATAGGAAATAATTAATGGTTGAAAAGCGGTATAAGAAAAAATTAATTTGAGGGGAAGTATAGGAAATAATTAATGGTGTAGGGGCAGTATAGGAAATAATTAATTTGAGGGGCAGTATAGGAAATAATTAATGGTGAGGGGCAGAATAGGAAATAATTAATGGTAAGGGGCAGCATAGGGAATAATTAATTATGAGGGGCAGTATAGGAAATAATTATGAGGGGCAGTATAGGAAATAATTAATTATGAGGGGCAGTATAGGAAATAATTGATGGTGTAGAGGCAGCATAGGGAATAATTAATGGTGAGTGGCAGCATAGGAAATAATTAATGGTGAGTGGCAGCATAGGAAATAATTAAGTATGAGGGGCAGTATAGGAGATAATTAATTTGAGGGGCAACATAGGGAATAATTATGAGGGGCAGTATAGGAAATAATTAATGGTGAGGGGCAGCATAGGGAATAATTAATTATGAGGGGCAGTATAGGAAATAATTAATTTGAGGGAAGTATAGGAAATAATTAATGAGGAGGGGCAGTATAGGAAATAATTAATTATGAGGGGCAGTATAGGAAATAATTAATGGTGGAGGGGAAGTATAGGAAATAATTAATTATGAGGGTCAGTAAAGGAAATAATTAATTATGAGGGGCAGTATAGGAAATAATTAATGGTGGAGGGGCAGTATAGGAAATAATTAATGGTGGAGGGGCAGTAAAGGAAATAATTATGAGGGGCAGTATAGGAAATAATTATAAGGTGCGGTATAGGAAATAATTAATGGTGAGGGGCAGCATAGGAAATAATTAATTTGAGGGGCAGTATAGGAAATAATTAATGGTGAGGGGAAGTATAGGAAATAATTAATTTGAGGGGCAGTATAGGAAATAATTAAGTATGAGGGGCAGTATAGGAAATAATTATGAGGGGCAGTATAGGAAATAATTAATTTGAGGGGAAGTATAGGAAATAATTAATGGTGTAGAGGCAGTATAGGAAATAATTAATTTGAGGGGTAGTATAGGAAATAATTAATGGTGAGGGGCAGCATAGGGAATAATTAATTATGAGGGGCAGTATAGGAAATAATTATGAGGGGCAGTATAGGAAATAATTAATTTGAGGGAAGTATAGGAAATAATTAATTTGAGGGGAAGTATAGGAAATAATTAATGGTGTAGAGGCAGTATAGAAAATAATTAATTTGAGGGACAGTATAGGAAATAATTAATGGTGAGGGGCAGTATAGGAAATAATTAATGGTGAGGGTCAGCATAGGAAATAATTAATTATGAGGGGCAGTAGAGGAAATAATTAATTATGAGGGGCAGTATAGGAAATAATTAATGGTAAGGGGCAGCATAGGGAATAATTAATTATGATGGGCAGTATAGGAAATAATTATGAGGGGCAGTATAGGAAATAATTAATTATGAGGGGCAGTATAGGAAATAATTGATGGTGTAGAGGCAGCATAGGGAATAATTAATGGTGAGGGGCAGCATAGGAAATAATTAATGGTGGAGGGGAAGTATAGGAAATAATTAATGGTGGAGGGGCAGTATAGGAAATAATTAATTATGAGGGGCAGTATAGGAAATAATTATCGGAGCAGGGGCAGCTTAGGAAATAATTAATGGTGGGGGGGGGCAGTATAGGAAATAATTAATTTGAGGGGAAGTATAGGAAATAATTAATTTGAGGGGAAGTATAGGAAATAATTAATTTGAGGGGAAGTATAGGAAATAATTAATGGTGGGGGGCAGTATAGGAAATAATTATCGGTGGAGGGGCAGCTTAGGAAATAATTAATGGTGGGGGGGCAGTATAGGAAATAATTAATTTGAGGGGAAGTATAGTAAATACTTAATTTGAGGGGAAGTATAGGAAATAATTATGAGGGGCAGTATAGGAAATAATTATGAGGGGCAGAATAGGAAATAATTAACGGTGGAGGGGCAGCTTAGGAAATAATTAATGGTGGAGGGGCAGTATAGGAAATAATTAATTTGAGGGGAAGTATAGGAAATAATAAATGGTGTAGGGGCAGAATAGGAAATAATTAATTATGAGGGGCAGTATAGGAGATAATTAATTTGAGGGGCAACATAGGGAATAATTATGAGGGGCAGTATAGGAAATAATTAATTTGAGGGGAAGTATAGGAAATAATTAATTATGAGGGGCAAGTATAGGAAATAATTAATTATGAGGGGCAGTATAGGAAATAATTAATTATGAGGGGCAGTATAGGAAATAATTAATGGTGAGGGGCAGCATAGGGAATAATTAATGGTGGAGGGGCAGTATAGGAAATAATTAATGGTGGAGGGGCAGTATAGGAAATAATTATGAGGGGCAGTATAGGAAATAATTATGAGGTGCGGTATAGGAAATAATTAATGGTGAGGGGCAGCATAGGAAATAATTAATTTGAGGGGCAGCATAGGAAATAATTAATGGTGAGGGGAAGTATAGGAAATAATTAATTTGAGGGGCAGTATAGGAAATAATTAAGTATGAGGGGCAGTATAGGAGATAATTATGAGGGGCAGTATAGGAAATAATTATGAGGGGCAGCATAGGAAATAATTAAGTATGAGGGGCAGTATAGGGAATAATTATGAGGGGCAACATAGGGAATAATTATGAGGGGCAGTATAGGAAATAATTAATTTGAGGGGAAGTATAGGTAATAATTAATGGTGTAGAGGCAGTATAGGAAATAATTAATTGTGAGGGGCAGTATAGGAAATAATTAATTATGAGGGCCAGTATAGGAAATAATTAATGGTGAGGGGCAGCATAGGGAATAATTAATGGTGAGGGGCAGCATAGGAAATAATTAATGGTGGAGGGGAAGTATAGGAAATAATTAATGGTGGAGGGGCAGTATAGGAAATAATTAATTTCAGGGCCAACATAGGGAATAATTATGAGGGGCAGTATAGGAAATAATTATGAGGGGCAGCATAGGAAATAATTATGAGGGGCAGTATAGGAAATAATTATGAGGGACAGTATAGGAAATAATTAATGGTGGAGGGGCAGTATAGGAAATAATTAATTTGAGGGGCAGTATAGGAAATAATCAATGGTGAGGGGCAGCATAGGAAATATTTAATGGTGGAGGGGCAGTATAGGAAATAAATAATTTGAGGGGAAGTATAGGAAATAATTAATTTGAGGGGAAGTATAGGAAATAATTAATTTGAGGGGCAGTATAGGAAATAATTAATGGTGAGGGTCAGCACAGGAAATAATTAATTATGAGGGGCAGTATAGGAAATAATTAATTATGAGGGGCAGTATAGGAAATAATTAATTATGAGGGGCAGTATAGGAAATAATTAATTATGAGGGGCAGTATAGGGAATAATTAATTATGAGGGGCAGTATAGGAAATAATTAATTATGAGGGGCAGTATAGGAAATAATTAATTTGAGGGGAAGTATAGGAAATAATTAATGGTGTAGGGGCAGTATAGGAAATATTTAATTTGAGGGGCAGTATAGGAAATAATTAATGGTGAGGGGCAGCATAGGAAATAATTAAGTATGAGGGGCAGTATAGGAGATAATTAATTTGAGGGGCAGCATAGGGAATAATTAATGGTGGAGGGGAAGTATAGGAAATAATGAATGGTGGAGGGGCAGTATAGGAAATAATTAATGGCGGAGGGGCAGTATAGGAAATAATTAATGGTGGAGGGGCAGTATAGGAAATAATTATGAGGGGCAGTATAGGAAATAATTATGAGGTGCGGTATAGGAAATAATTAATGGTGAGGGGCAGCATAGGAAATAATTAATTTCAGGGCCAACATAGGGAATAATTATGAGGGGCAGTATAGGAAATAATTAATTTGAGGGAAAGTATAGGAAATAATTAATGGTGTAGAGGCAGTATAGGAAATAATTAATTTTAGGGGCAGTATAGGAAATAATTAATGGTGAGGGTCAGCATAGAAAATAATTAATTATGAGGGGCAGTATAGGAAATATTTTATTATGAGGGGCAGTATAGGAAATAATTAATTATGATGGCCAGTATAGGGAATAATTAATTATGAGGGGCAGTATAGGAAATAATTAACTATGAGGGGCAGTATAGGAAATAATTATGAGGGGCAGTATAGGAAATAATTAATTATGAGGGGCAGTATAGGAAATAATTAATGGTGAGGGGCAGCATAGGGAATAATTAATTATGAGGGGCAGTATAGGAAATAATTATGAGGGGCAGTATAGGAAATAATTTATTTGAGGGAAGTATAGGAAATAATTAATGGTGTAGGGGCAGTATAGGAAATAATTAATTATGAGGGGCAGTATAGGAAATAATTAATTATGAGGGGCAGTATAGGAAATAATTATGAGGGGCAGTATAGGAAATAATTAATTATGAGGGGCAGTATAGGAAATAATTGATGGTGTAGAGGCAGCATAGGGAATAATTAATGGTGAGGGGCAGCATAGGAAATAATTAATGGTGGAGGGGAAGTATAGGAAATAATTAATGGTGGAGGGGCAGTATAAGAAATAATTAATTATGAGAGGCAGTATAGGAAATAATTATCGGAGGAGGGGCAGCTTAGGAAATAATTAATGGTGGGGGGGCAGTATAGGAAATAATTAATTTGAGGGGAAGTATAGTAAATACTTAATTTGAGGGGAAGTATAGGAAATAATAAATTTGAGGGGAAGTATAGGAAATAATTAATGGTGTAGGGGCAGTATAGGAAATAATTAATTTGAGGGACAGTATAGGAAATAATTAATGGCGAGGGGCAGCATAGGAAATAATTAATGGTGGGGGCAGTATAGGAAATAATTAATGAGGAGGGGCAGTATAGGAAATAATTAATTATGAGGGGCAGTATAGGAAATAATTAATTTGAGGGGAAGTATAGGAAATAATTAATGGCTGAGAAGCGGTATAGAAAATAATTAATTTGAGGGGAAGTATAGGAAATAATTAATGGTGTAGGGGCAGTATAGGAAATAATTAATGGTGGGGGCAGTATAGGAAATAATTAATGGTGGGGTCAGTATAGGAAATAATTAATGGTGGAGGGGCAGCATAGGATATATTTAATGGTGGAGGGGCAGTATAGGAAATATTTAATTTGAGGGGAAGTATAGGAAATAATTAATTTGAGGGGAAGTATAGGAAATAATTAATGGTGGAGGGGCAGTATAGGAAATAATTAATGGTGGAGAAGCAGTATAGGAAATAATTAATTTTAGGGCCAACATAGGGAATAATTATGAGGGGCAGTATAGGAAATAATTAATTTGAGGGAAAGTATAGGAAATAATGGTGTAGAGGCAGTATAGGAAATAATTAATTTTAGGGGCAGTATAGGAAATAATTAATGGTGAGGGTCAGCATAGAAAATAATTAATTATGAGGGGCAGTATAGGAAATATTTTATTATGAGGGGCAGTATAGGAAATAATTAATTATGATGGGCAGTATAGGGAATAATTAATTATGAGGGGCAGTATAGGAAATAATTAACTATGAGGGGCAGTATAGGAAATAATTATGAGGGGCAGTATAGGAAATAATTAATTATGAGGGGCAGTATAGGAAATAATTAATGGTGAGGGGCAGCATAGGGAATAATTAATTATGAGGGGCAGTATAGGAAATAATTATGAGGGGCAGTATAGGAAATAATTAATTTGAGGGAAGTATAGGAAATAATTAATGGTGTAGGGGCAGTATAGTAAATAATTAATTTAAAGGGGCAGTATAGGAAATAATTAATGGTGAGGGGCAGTATAGGAAATAATTAATGGTGAGGGTCAGCATAGGAAATAATTAATTATGAGGGGCAGTATAGGAAATAATTAATTATGAGGGGCAGTATAGGAAATAATTAATGGTAAGGGGCAGCATAGGGAATAATTAATTATGAGGGGCAGTATAGGAAATAATTATGAGGGGCAGTATAGGAAATAATTAATTATGAGGGGCAGTATAGGAAATAATTGATGGTGTAGAGGCAGCATAGGGAATAATTAATGGTGAGGGGCAGCATAGGAAATAATTAATGGTGGAGGGGAAGTATAGGAAATAATTAATGGTGGAGGGGCAGTATAAGAAATAATTAATTATGAGAGGCAGTATAGGAAATAATTATCGGAGGAGGGGCAGCTTAGGAAATAATTAATTGTGGGGGGGGAGTATAGGAAATAATTAATTTGAGGGGAAGTATAGTAAATACTTAATTTGAGGGGAAGTATAGGAAATAATAAATTTGAGGGGAAGTATAGGAAATAATTAATGGTGTAGGGGCAGTATAGGAAATAATTAATTTGAGGGACAGTATAGGAAATAATTAATGGTGAGGGGCAGCATAGGAAATAATTAATGGTGGGGGCAGTATAGGAAATAATTAATGAGGAGGGGCAGTATAGGAAATAATTAATTATGAGGGGCAGTATAGGAAATAATTATGAGGGGCAGTATAGGAAATAATTAATTTGAGGGGAAGTATAGGAAATAATTAATGGTTGAGAAGCGGTATAGAAAATAATAAATTTGAGGGGAAGTATAGGAAATAATTAATGGTGTAGGGGCAGTATAGGAAATAATTAATGGTGGGGGCAGTATAGGAAATAATTAATGGTGGGGTCAGTATAGGAAATAATTAATGGTGGAGGGGCAGCATAGGATATATTTAATGGTGGAGGGGCAGTATAGGAAATATTTAATTTGAGGGGAAGTATAGGAAATAATTAATTTGAGGGGAAGTATAGGAAATAATTAATGGTGGAGGGGCAGTATAGGAAATAATTAATGGTGGAGAAGCAGTATAGGAAATAATTAATTTTAGGGGAAGTATAGGAAATAATTAATTTGAGGGGAAGTATAGGAAATAATTAATGGTGTAGGGGCAGTATAGGAAATAATTAATTTGAGGGGCAGTATAGGAAATAATTAATGGTGGAGGGGCAGCATAGGAAATATTTAATGGTGGGGGGCAGTATAGGAAATAATTAATGGTGTGGAGGCAGCATAGGGAATAATTAATGGTGAGGGGCAGCATAGGAAATAATTAATGGTGAGGGGCAGCATAGGAAATAATTAATGGTGGGGGGCAGTATAGGAAATAATTAATGGTGGAGGGGCAGCATAGGAAATATTAAATGGTGGAGGGGCAGTATAGGAAATAATTAATTTGAGGGGAAGTATAGGAAATAATTAATGGTGGAGGGGCAGTATAGGAAATAATTAATGGTGGAGGGGCAGTATAGGAAATAATTAATTTGAGGGGCAGTATAGGAAATAATTAATGGTGAAGGGCAGCATAGGAAATAAATAATGGTGGGGGGCAGTATAGGAAATAATTAATTATGAGAGGCAGCATAGGAAATAATTAATGGTGGAGGGGCAGCATAGGAAATAATTAATTATGAGGGGCAGTATAGGAGATAATTAATTTGAGGGGCAACATAGGGAATAATTATGAGGGGCAGTATAGGAAATAATTAATTTGAGGGGAAGTATAGGAAATAATTAATTAGAGGGGAAGTATAGGAAATAATTAATGGTGGAGGGGCAGTATAGGAAATAATTAATTTGATGGGCAGTATAGGAAATAATTAATGGTGAGGGGCAGCATAGGGAATAATTAATTATGAGGGGCAGTATAGGAAATAATTATGAGGGGCAGTATAGGAAATAATTAATTTGAGGGGAAGTATAGGAAATAATTAATGGTTGAGAAGCAGTATAGGAAATAATTAATTATGAGGGGCAGTATAGGGAATAATTAATTATGAGGGGCAGAATAGGAAATAATTAATTATGAGGGGCAGTATAGGAAATAATTATGAGGGGCAGTATAGGAAATAATTAATTTGAGGGGAAGTATAGGAAATAATTAATGGTTGAGAGGCGGTATAGGAAATAATTAATTTGAGGGGAAGTATAGGAAATAATTAATGGTGGGGGGCAGTATAGGAAATAATTAATTTGAGGGGAAGTATAGGAAATAATTAATTTGAGGGGAAGTATAGGAAATAATAAATGGTGTAGAGGCAGTATAGGAAATAATTAATTTGAGGGGCAGTATAGGAAATAATTAATGGTGAGGGTCAGCATAGGAAATAATTAATTATGAGGGGCAGTATAGGAAATAATTAATTATGAGGGGCAGTATAGGAAACAATTAATTATGAGGGGCAGTATAGGGAATAATTAATTATGAGGGGCAGAATAGGAAATAATTAATTATGAGGGGCAGTATAGGAAATAATTAAGAGGGGCAGTTTAGGAAATAATTAATTTGAGGGGAAGTATAGGAAATAATTAATGGTTGAGAAGCGGTATAGGAAATAATTAATTTGAGGGGAAGTATAGGAAATAATTAATGGTGTAGGGGCAGTATAGGAAATAATTAATTTGAGGGGCAGTATAGGAAATAATTAATGGTGAGGGGCAGCATGGGAAATAATTAAGAATGAGGGGCAGTATAGGAGATAATTAATTTGAGGGGCAACATAGGGAATAATTATGAGGGGCAGTATAGGAAATAATTAATTTGAGGGGCAGTATAGGAAATAATTAATGGTGAGGGGCAGCATAGGAAATAATTAATGGTGGGGGCAGTATAGGAACTAATTAATGGTGGAGGGGCAGCATAGGATATATTTAATGGTGGAGGGGCAGTATAGGAAATATTTAATTTGAGGGGAAGTATAGGAAATAATTAATTTGAGGGGAAGTATAGGAAATAATTAATGGTGGAGGGGCAGTATAGGAAATAATTAATTTGAGGGGCAGTATAGGAAATAATTAATGGTGAGGGGCAGAATAGGAAATAATTAATGGTAAGGGGCAGCATAGGGAATAATTAATTATGAGGGGCAGTATAGGAAATAATTATGAGGGGCAGTATAGGAAATAATTAATTATGAGGGGCAGTATAGGAAATAATTGATGGTGTAGAGGCAGCATAGGGAATAATTAATGGTGAGTGGCAGCATAGGAAATAATTAATGGTGAGTGGCAGCATAGGAAATAATTAAGTATGAGGGGCAGTATAGGAGATAATTAATTTGAGGGGCAACATAGGGAATAATTATGAGGGGCAGTATAGGAAATAATTAATGGTGAGGGGCAGCATAGGGAATAATTAATTATGAGGGGCAGTATAGGAAATAATTAATTTGAGGGAAGTATAGGAAATAATTAATGAGGAGGGGCAGTATAGGAAATAATTAATTATGAGGGGCAGTATAGGAAATAATTAATGGTGGAGGGGAAGTATAGGAAATAATTAATTATGAGGGTCAGTAAAGGAAATAATTAATTATGAGGGGCAGTATAGGAAATAATTAATTATGAGGGGCAGTATAGGAAATAATTAATGGTGGAGGGGAAGTATAGGAAATAATTAATTATGAGGGTCAGTAAAGGAAATAATTAATTATGAGGGGCAGTATAGGAAATAATTAATTATGAGGGGCAGTATAGGAAATAATTAATGGTGGAGGGGCAGTATAGGAAATAATTAATGGTGAGGGGAAGTATAGGAAATAATTAATTTGAGGGGCAGTATAGGAAATAATTAAGTATGAGGGGCAGTATAGGAAATAATTATGAGGGGCAGTATAGGAAATAATTATGAGGGGCAGCATAGGAAATAATTAAGTATGAGGGGCAGTATAGGGAATAATTAATGGTGTAGAGGCAGTATAGGAAATAATTAATTTGAGGGGTAGTATAGGAAATAATTAATGGTGAGGGGCAGCATAGGGAATAATTAATTATGAGGGGCAGTATAGGAAATAATTATGAGGGGCAGTATAGGAAATAATTAATTTGAGGGAAGTATAGGAAATAATTAATGAGGAGGGGCAGTATAGGAAATAATGAATTATGAGGGGCAGTATAGGAAATAATTAATGGTGAGGGGCAGCATAGGGAATAATTAATGGTGAGGGGCAGCATAGGAAATAATTAATGGTGGAGGGGAAGTATAGGAAATAATTAATGGTGGAGGGGCAGTATAGGAAAGAATTAATTTCAGGGCCAACATAGGGAATAATTATGAGGGGCAGTATAGGAAATAATTAATTTGAGGGGAAGTATAGGAAATAATTAATGGTGTAGAGGCAGTATAGAAAATAATTAATTTGAGGTGCGGTATAGGAAATAATTAATGGTGAGGGGCAGCATAGGAAATAATTAATTTCAGGGCCAACATAGGGAATAATTATGAGGGGCAGTATAGGAAATAATTAATTTGAGGGAAAGTATAGGAAATAATTAACGGTGTAGAGGCAGTATAGGAAATAATTAATTTTAGGGGCAGTATAGGAAATAATTAATGGTGAGGGTCAGCATAGAAAATAATTAATTATGAGGGGCAGTATAGGAAATATTTTATTATGAGGGGCAGTATAGGAAATAATTAATTATGATGGGCAGTATAGGGAATAATTAATTATGAGGGGCAGTATAGGAAATAATTAACTATGAGGGGCAGTATAGGAAATAATTATGAGGGGCAGTATAGGAAATAATTAATTATGAGGGGCAGTATAGGAAATAATTAATGGTGAGTGGCAGCATAGGGAATAATTAATTATGAGGGGCAGTATAGGAAATAATTATGAGGGGCAGTATAGGAAATAATTAATTTGAGGGAAGTATAGGAAATAATTAATGGTGTAGGGGCAGTATAGGAAATAATTAATTTGAGGGGCAGTATAGGAAATAATTAATGGTGAGGGGCAGTATAGGAAATAATTAATGGTGAGGGTCAGCATAGGAAATAATTAATTATGAGGGGCAGTATAGGAAATAATTAATTATGAGGGGCAGTATAGGAAATAATTAATGGTAAGGGGCAGCATAGGGAATAATTAATTATGAGGGGCAGTATAGGAAATAATTATGAGGGGCAGTATAGGAAATAATTAATTATGAGGGGCAGTATAGGAAATAATTGATGGTGTAGAGGCAGCATAGGGAATAATTAATGGTGAGGGGCAGCATAGGAAATAATTAATGGTGGAGGGGAAGTATAGGAAATAATTAATGGTGGAGGGGCAGTATAAGAAATAATTAATTATGAGAGGCAGTATAGGAAATAATTATCGGAGGAGGGGCAGCTTAGGAAATAATTAATGGTGGGGGGGCAGTATAGGAAATAATTAATTTGAGGGGAAGTATAGGAAATAATTAATTTGAGGGGAAGTATAGGAAATAATTAATTTGAGGGGAAGTATAGGAAATAATTAATGGTGGGGGGCAGTATAGGAAATAATTATCGGTGGAGGGGCAGCTTAGGAAATAATTAATGGTGGGGGGGCAGTATAGGAAATAATTAATTTGAGGGGAAGTATAGTAAATACTTAATTTGAGGGGAAGTATAGGAAATAATTATGAGGGGCAGTATAGGAAATAATTATGAGGGGCAGAATAGGAAATAATTAACGGTGGAGGGGCAGCTTAGGAAATAATTAATGGTGGAGGGGCAGTATAGGAAATAATTAATTTGAGGGGAAGTATAGGAAATAATAAATGGTGTAGGGGCAGAATAGGAAATAATTAATTATGAGGGGCAGTATAAGAGATAATTAATTTGAGGGGCAACATAGGGAATAATTATGAGGGGCAGTATAGGAAATAATTAATTATGAGGGGCAGTATAGGAAATAATTAATTATGAGGGGCAGTATAGGAAATAATTAATGGTGAGGGGCAGCATAGGGAATAATTATGAGGGGCAGTATTGGAAATAATTATGAGGTGCGGTATGGGAAATAATTAATGGTGAGGGGCACCATAGGAAATAATTAATTTGAGGGGCAGCATAGGAAATAATTAATGGTGAGGGGAAGTATAGGAAATAATTAATTTGAGGGGCAGTATAGGAAATAATTAAGTATGAGGGGCAGTATAGGAGATAATTATGAGGGGCAGTATAGGAAATAATTATGAGGGGCAGCATAGGAAATAATTAAGTATGAGGGGCAGTATAGGGAATAATTATGAGGGGCAACATAGGGAATAATTATGAGGGGCAGTATAGGAAATAATTAATTTGAGGGGAAGTATAGGAAATAATTAATGGTGTAGAGGCAGTATAGGAAATAATTAATTATGAGGGGCAGTATAGGAAATAATTAATTATGAGGGCCAGTATAGGAAATAATTAATGGTGAGGGGCAGCATAGGGAATAATTAATGGTGAGGGGAAGCATAGGAAATAATTAATGGTGGAGGGGAAGTATAGGAAATAATTAATGGTGGAGGGGCAGTATAGGAAATAATTTATTTCAGGGCCAACATAGGGAATAATTATGAGGGGCAGTATAGGAAATAATTAATTTGAGGGGAAGTATAGGAAATAATTAATGGTGTAGAGGCAGTATAGGAAATAATTAATTATGAGGGGCAGTATAGGAAATAATTAATTATGAGGGCCAGTATAGGAAATAATTAATGGTGAGGGGCAGCATAGGGAATAATTAATGGTGAGGGGCAGCATAGGAAATAATTAATGGTGGAGGGGAAGTATAGGAAATAATTAATGGTGGAGGGGCAGTATAGGAAATAATTAATTTGAGGGGAAGTATAGGAAATAATTAATGGTGAGGGTCAGCATAGGAAATAATTAATTATGAGGGGCAGTATAGGAAATAATTAATTATGAGGGGCAGTATAGGAAATAATTAATTATGAGGGGCAGTATAGGGAATAATTAATTATGAGGGGCAGTATAGGAAATAATTATGAGGGGCAGTATAGGAAATAATTAATTTGAGGGGAAGTATAGGAAATAATTAATGGTTGAAAAGCGGTATAAGAAAAAAATAATTTGAGGGGAAGTATAGGAAATAATTAATGGTGTAGGGGCAGTATAGGAAATAATTAATGGTGAGGGGCAGTATAGGAAATAATTAATGGTGAGGGGCAGTATAGGAAATAATTAATGGTAAGGGGCAGCATAGGGAATAATTAATTATGAGGGGCAGTATAGGAAATAATTATGAGGGGCAGTATAGGAAATAATTAATTATGAGGGGCAGTATAGGAAATAATTGATGGTGTAGAGGCAGCATAGGGAATAATTAATGGTGAGTGGCAGCATAGGAAATAATTAATGGTGAGTGGCAGCATAGGAAATAATTAAGTATGAGGGGCAGTATAGGAGATAATTAATTTGAGGGGAAGTATAGGAAATAATTAATTTGAGCGGCAGTATAGGAAATAATTAATGGTGAGGGGCAGCATAGGAAATAATTAATGGTGGGGGGCAGTATAGGAAATAATTAATGGTGGAGGGGCAGCATAGGAAATATTTAATGGTGGAGGGGCAGTATAGGAAATAATTAATTAGAGGGGAAGTATAGGAAATAATTAATTTGAGGGGAAGTATAGGAAATAATAAATTTGAGGGGAAGTATAGGAAATAATTAATGGTGAGGGGCAGCATAGGAAATAATTAATGGTGGGGGCAGTATAGGAAATAATTAATGGTGGGGGCAGTATAGGAAATAATTAATGGTGGAGGGGCAGCATAGGATATATTTAATGGTGGAGGGGCAGTATAGGAAATATTTAATTTGAGGGGAAGTATAGGAAATAATTAATTTGAGGGGAAGTATAGGAAATAATTAATGGTGGAGGGGCAGTATAGGAAATAATTAATGGTGGAGAAGCAGTATAGGAAATAATTAATTTTAGGGGAAGTATAGGAAATAATTAATTTGAGGGGAAGAATAGGAAATAATTAATGGTGTAGGGGCAGTATAGGAAATAATTAATGGTGTAGGGGCAGTATAGGAAATAATTAATGGTGAGGGGCAGCATAGGAAATAATTAATGGTGGGGGCAGTATAGGAAATAATTAATGGTGGGGGCAGTATAGGAAATAATTAATGGTGGAGGGGCAGCATAGGATATATTTAATGGTGGAGGGGCAGTATAGGAAATATTTAATTTGAGGGGAAGTATAGGAAATAATTAATTTGAGGGGAAGTATAGGAAATAATTAATGGTGGAGGGGCAGTATAGGAAATAATTAATGGTGGAGAAGCAGTATAGGAAATAATTAATTTTAGGGGAAGTATAGGAAATAATTAATTTGAGGGGAAGAATAGGAAATAATTAATGGTGTAGGGGCAGTATAGGAAATAATTAATTTGAGGGGCAGTATAGGAAATAATTAATGGTGAGGGGCAGTATAGGAAATAATTAATGGTGAGGGGCAGTATAGGAGATAATTAATTTGAGGGGCAACATAGGGAATAATTAATTATGAGGGGCAGTATAGGAAATAATTAATGGTAAGGGGCAGCATAGGGAATAATTAATTATGAGGGGCAGTATAGGAAATAATTATGAGGGGCAGTATAGGAAATAATTAATTATGAGGGGCAGTATAGGAAATAATTGATGGTGTAGAGGCAGCATAGGGAATAATTAATGGTGAGGGGCAGCATAGGAAATAATTAATGGTGGAGGGGAAGTATAGGAAATAATTAATGGTGGAGGGGCAGTATAAGAAATAATTAATTATGAGAGGCAGTATAGGAAATAATTATCGGAGGAGGGGCAGCTTAGGAAATAATTAATGGTGGGGGGGCAGTATAGGAAATAATTAATTTGAGGGGAAGTATAGGAAATAATTAATTTGAGGGGAAGTATAGGAAATAATTAATTTGAGGGGAAGTATAGGAAATAATTAATGGTGGGGGGCAGTATAGGAAATAATTATCGGTGGAGGGGCAGCTTAGGAAATAATTAATGGTGGGGGGGCAGTATAGGAAATAATTAATTTGAGGGGAAGTATAGTAAATACTTAATTTGAGGGGAAGTATAGGAAATAATTATGAGGGGCAGTATAGGAAATAATTATGAGGGGCAGAATAGGAAATAATTAACGGTGGAGGGGCAGCTTAGGAAATAATTAATGGTGGAGGGGCAGTATAGGAAATAATTAATTTGAGGGGAAGTATAGGAAATAATAAATGGTGTAGGGGCAGAATAGGAAATAATTAATTATGAGGGGCAGTATAAGAGATAATTAATTTGAGGGGCAACATAGGGAATAATTATGAGGGGCAGTATAGGAAATAATTAATTATGAGGGGCAGTATAGGAAATAATTAATTATGAGGGGCAGTATAGGAAATAATTAATGGTGAGGGGCAGCATAGGGAATAATTATGAGGGGCAGTATTGGAAATAATTATGAGGTGCGGTATGGGAAATAATTAATGGTGAGGGGCACCATAGGAAATAATTAATTTGAGGGGCAGCATAGGAAATAATTAATGGTGAGGGGAAGTATAGGAAATAATTAATTTGAGGGGCAGTATAGGAAATAATTAAGTATGAGGGGCAGTATAGGAGATAATTATGAGGGGCAGTATAGGAAATAATTATGAGGGGCAGCATAGGAAATAATTAAGTATGAGGGGCAGTATAGGGAATAATTATGAGGGGCAACATAGGGAATAATTATGAGGGGCAGTATAGGAAATAATTAATTTGAGGGGAAGTATAGGAAATAATTAATGGTGTAGAGGCAGTATAGGAAATAATTAATTATGAGGGGCAGTATAGGAAATAATTAATTATGAGGGCCAGTATAGGAAATAATTAATGGTGAGGGGCAGCATAGGGAATAATTAATGGTGAGGGGAAGCATAGGAAATAATTAATGGTGGAGGGGAAGTATAGGAAATAATTAATGGTGGAGGGGCAGTATAGGAAATAATTTATTTCAGGGCCAACATAGGGAATAATTATGAGGGGCAGTATAGGAAATAATTAATTTGAGGGGAAGTATAGGAAATAATTAATGGTGTAGAGGCAGTATAGGAAATAATTAATTATGAGGGGCAGTATAGGAAATAATTAATTATGAGGGCCAGTATAGGAAATAATTAATGGTGAGGGGCAGCATAGGGAATAATTAATGGTGAGGGGCAGCATAGGAAATAATTAATGGTGGAGGGGAAGTATAGGAAATAATTAATGGTGGAGGGGCAGTATAGGAAATAATTAATTTGAGGGGAAGTATAGGAAATAATTAATGGTGAGGGTCAGCATAGGAAATAATTAATTATGAGGGGCAGTATAGGAAATAATTAATTATGAGGGGCAGTATAGGAAATATTTAATTATGAGGGGCAGTATAGGGAATAATTAATTATGAGGGGCAGTATAGGAAATAATTATGAGGGGCAGTATAGGAAATAATTAATTTGAGGGGAAGTATAGGAAATAATTAATGGTTGAAAAGCGGTATAAGAAAAAAATAATTTGAGGGGAAGTATAGAAAATAATTAATGGTGTAGGGGCAGTATAGGAAATAATTAATGGTGAGGGGCAGTATAGGAAATAATTAATGGTGAGGGGCAGTATAGGAAATAATTAATGGTAAGGGGCAGCATAGGGAATAATTAATTATGAGGGGCAGTATAGGAAATAATTAATTATGAGGGGCAGTATAGGAAATAATTAAGAGGGGCAGTTTAGGAAATAATTAATTTGAGGGGAAGTATAGGAAATAATTAATGGTTGAGAAGCGGTATAGGAAATAATTAATTTGAGGGGAAGTATAGGAAATAATTAATGGTGTAGGGGCAGTATAGGAAATAATTAATTTGAGGGGCAGTATAGGAAATAATTAATGGTGAGGGGCAGCATGGGAAATAATTAAGAATGAGGGGCAGTATAGGAGATAATTAATTTGAGGGGCAACATAGGGAATAATTATGAGGGGCAGTATAGGAAATAATTAATTTGAGGGGCAGTATAGGAAATAATTAATGGTGAGGGGCAGCATAGGAAATAATTAATGGTGGGGGCAGTATAGGAACTAATTAATGGTGGAGGGGCAGCATAGGATATATTTAATGGTGGAGGGGCAGTATAGGAAATATTTAATTTGAGGGGAAGTATAGGAAATAATTAATTTGAGGGGAAGTATAGGAAATAATTAATGGTGGAGGGGCAGTATAGGAAATAATTAATGGTGGAGAAGCAGTATAGGAAATAATTAATTTTAGGGGAAATATAGGAAATAATTAATTTGAGGGGAAGTATAGGAAATAATTAATGGTGTAGGGGCAGTATAGGAAATAATTAATTTGAGGGGCAGTATAGGAAATAATTAATTATGAGGGGCAGTATAGGAAATAATTAATGGTGAGGGGCAGCATAGGGAATAATTAATGGTGGAGGGGAAGTATAGGAAATAATTAATGGTGGAGGGGCAGTATAGGAAATAATTAATTATGAGGGGCAGTATAGGAAATAATTAATTATGAGGGGCAGTATAGGAAATAATTAATTATGAGGGGCAGTATAGGAAATAATTAATGGTGAGGGGCAGCATAGGGAATAATTAATGGTGGAGGGGAAGTATAGGAAATAATTAATGGTGGAGGGGCAGTATAGGAAATAATTAATTATGAGGGGCAGTATAGGAAATAATTAATTATGAGGGGCAGTATAGGAAATAATTAATTATGAGGGGCAGTATAGGAAATAATTAATTATGAGGGGCAGCATAGGGAATCATTTATGGTGGAGGGGAAGTATGGGAAATAAATAATGGTGGAGGGGCAGTATAGGAAATAATTAATGGTGGAGGGGCAGTATAGGAAATAATTAATGGTGGAGGGGCAGTATAGGAAATAATTATCGGTGGAGGGGCAGCTTAGGAAATAATTAATGGTGGAGGGGCAGTATAGTAAATACTTAATTTGAGGGGAAGTATAGGAAAAACTTAATTTGAGGGGCAGTATAGGAAATGATTAATGGTGGAGGGGCAATATAGGAAATAATTAATTTGAGGGGCAGTACAGGAAATGATTAATGGTGAGGGGCAGCATAGGAAATAATTAATGGTGGGGGGCAGTATAGGAAATAATTAATTTGAGGGGCAGTATAGGAAATAATTAATTTGAGGGGAAGTATAGGAAATAATTAATTATGAGGGGCAGTATAGGAAATAATTAATGGTGAGGGGCAGCATAGGGAATAATTAATTATGAGGGGCAGTATAGGAAATAATTATGAGGGGCAGTATAGGAAATAATTAATTTGAGGGGAAGTATAGGAAATAATTAATGGTTGAGAAGCAGTATAGGAAATAATTAATTTGAGGGGAAGTATAGGAAATAATTAATTAGAGGGGAAGTATAGGAAATAATTAATGGTGTAGGGGCAGTATAGGAAATAATTAATGGTGAGTGGCAGCATAGGAAATAATTAATGGTGAGTGGCAGCATAGGAAATAATTAAGTATGAGGGGCAGTATAGGAGATAATTAATTTGAGGGGCAACATAGGGAATAATTATGAGGGGCAGTGTAGGAAATAATTAATTTGAGCGGCAGTATAGGAAATAATTAATGGTGGGGGGCAGCATAGGAAATAATTAATGGTGGAGGGGAAGTATAGGAAATAATTAATGGTGGAGGGGCAGTATAGGAAATAATTAATGGTGGAGGGGCAGTATAGGAAATAATTAATGGTGGAGGGGCAGTAAAGGAAATAATTATGAGGGGCAGTATAGGAAATAAATTATGAGGTGCGGTATAGGAAATAATTAATGGTGAGGGGCAGCATAGGAAATAATTAATTTGAGGGGCAGTATAGGAAATAATTAATGGTGAGGGGAAGTATAGGAAATAATAAATTTGAGGGGCAGTATAGGAAATAATTAAGTATGAGGGGCAGTATAGGGAATAATTATGAGGGGCAACATAGGGAATAATTATGAGGGGCAGTATAGGAAATAATTAATTTGAGGGGAAGTATAGGAAATAATTAATTATGAGCGACAGTATAGGAAATAATTAATGGTAAGGGGCAGCATAGGGAATAATTAATGGTGAGGGGCAGCATAGGAAATAATTAATGGTGGAGGGGAAGTATAGGAAATAATTAATGGTGGAGGGGCAGTATAGGAAATAATTAATTTCAGGGCCAACATAGGGAATAATTATGAGGGGCAGTATAGGAAATAATTAATTTGAGGGGAAGTATAGGAAATAATTAATGGTGTAGAGGCAGTATAGGAAATAATTAATTTGAGGGGCAGTATAGGAAATAATTAATGGTGAGGGTCAGCATAGGAAATAATTAATTATGAGGGGCAGTATAGGAAATAATTAATTATGAGGGGCAGTATAGGAAATAATTAATTATGAGGGGCAGTATAGGAAATAATTAATTATGAGGGGCAGTATAGGAAATAATTAATGGTGTAGGGGCAGTATAGGAAATAATTAATTTGAGGGGCAGTATAGGAAATAATTAATGGTGAGGGGCAGTATAGGAAATAATTAATTATGAGGGGCAGTATAGGAAATAATTAATTATGAGGGGCAGTATAGGAAATAATTAATTATGAGGGGCAGTATAGGAAATAATTAATGGTGAGGGGCAGCATAGGGAATAATTAATGGTGGAGGGGAAGTATGGGAAATAATTAATGGTGGAGGGGCAGTATAGGAAATAATTAATGGTGGAGGGGCAGTATAGGAAATAATTAATGGTGGAGGGGCAGTATAGGAAATAATTATGAGGGGCAGTATAGGAAATAATTATGAGGTGCGGTATAGGAAATAATTAATGGTGAGGGGCAGCATAGGAAATAATTAATTTGAGGGGCAGTATAGCAAATAATTAATGGTGAGGGGAAGTATAGGAAATAATTAATTTGAGGGGCAGTATAGGAAATAATTAAGTATGAGGGGCAGTATAGGAGATAATTATGAGGGGCAGTATAGGAAATAATTATGAGAGGCAGCATAGGAAATAATTAAGTATGAGGGGCAGTATAGGGAATAATTATGAGGGGCAACATAGGGAATAATTATGAGGGGCAGTATAGGAAATAATTAATTTGAGGGGAAGTAGAGGAAATAATTAATGGTGTAGAGGCAGTATAGGAAATAATTAATTATGAGGGGCAGTATAGGAAATAATTAATTATGAGGGCCAGTATAGGAAATAATTAATGGTGAGAGGCAGCATAGGGAATAATTAATGGTGAGGGGCAGCATAGGAAATAATTAATGGTGGAGGGGAAGTATAGGAAATAATTAATGGTGGAGGGGCAGTATAGGAAATAATTAATTTCAGGGCCAACATAGGGAATAATTATGAGGGGCAGTATAGGAAATAATTATGAGGGGCAGTATAGGAAATAATTAATTTGAGGGAAAGTATAGGAAATAATTAATGGTTGAAAAGCGGTATAAGAAAAAATTAATTTGAGGGGAAGTATAGGAAATAATTAATGGTGTAGGGGCAGTATAGGAAATAATTAATTTGAGGGGCAGTATAGGAAATAATTAATGGTGAGGGGCAGAATAGGAAATAATTAATGGTAAGGGGCAGCATAGGGAATAATTAATTATGAGGGGCAGTATAGGAAATAATTATGAGGGGCAGTATAGGAAATAATTAATTATGAGGGGCAGTATAGGAAATAATTGATGGTGTAGAGGCAGCATAGGGAATAATTAATGGTGAGTGGCAGCATAGGAAATAATTAATGGTGAGTGGCAGCATAGGAAATAATTAAGTATGAGGGGCAGTATAGGAGATAATTAATTTGAGGGGCAACATAGGGAATAATTATGAGGGGCAGTATAGGAAATAATTAATGGTGAGGGGCAGCATAGGGAATAATTAATTATGAGGGGCAGTATAGGAAATAATTAATTTGAGGGAAGTATAGGAAATAATTAATGAGGAGGGGCAGTATAGGAAATAATTAATTATGAGGGGCAGTATAGGAAATAATTAATGGTGGAGGGGAAGTATAGGAAATAATTAATTATGAGGGTCAGTAAAGGAAATGATTAATTATGAGGGGCAGTATAGGAAATAATTAATTATGAGGGGCAGTATAGGAAATAATTAATGGTGGAGGGGAAGTATAGGAAATAATTAATTATGAGGGTCAGTAAAGGAAATAATTAATTATGAGGGGCAGTATAGGAAATAATTAATTATGAGGGGCAGTATAGGAAATAATTAATGGTGGAGGGGCAGTATAGGAAATAATTAATGGTGAGGGGAAGTATAGGAAATAATTAATTTGAGGGGCAGTATAGGAAATAATTAAGTATGAGGGGCAGTATAGGAAATAATTATGAGGGGCAGTATAGGAAATAATTATGAGGGGCAGCATAGGAAATAATTAAGTATGAGGGGCAGTATAGGGAATAATTAATGGTGTAGAGGCAGTATAGGAAATAATTAATTTGAGGGGTAGTATAGGAAATAATTAATGGTGAGGGGCAGCATAGGGAATAATTAATTATGAGGGGCAGTATAGGAAATAATTATGAGGGGCAGTATAGGAAATAATTAATTTGAGGGAAGTATAGGAAATAATTAATGAGGAGGGGCAGTATAGGAAATAATGAATTATGAGGGGCAGTATAGGAAATAATTAATGGTGAGGGGCAGCATAGGGAATAATTAATGGTGAGGGGCAGCATAGGAAATAATTAATGGTGGAGGGGAAGTATAGGAAATAATTAATGGTGGAGGGGCAGTATAGGAAAGAATTAATTTCAGGGCCAACATAGGGAATAATTATGAGGGGCAGTATAGGAAATAATTAATTTGAGGGGAAGTATAGGAAATAATTAATGGTGTAGAGGCAGTATAGAAAATAATTAATTTGAGGTGCGGTATAGGAAATAATTAATGGTGAGGGGCAGCATAGGAAATAATTAATTTCAGGGCCAACATAGGGAATAATTATGAGGGGCAGTATAGGAAATAATTAATTTGAGGGAAAGTATAGGAAATAATTAACGGTGTAGAGGCAGTATAGGAAATAATTAATTTTAGGGGCAGTATAGGAAATAATTAATGGTGAGGGTCAGCATAGAAAATAATTAATTATGAGGGGCAGTATAGGAAATATTTTATTATGAGGGGCAGTATAGGAAATAATTAATTATGATGGGCAGTATAGGGAATAATTAATTATGAGGGGCAGTATAGGAAATAATTAACTATGAGGGGCAGTATAGGAAATAATTATGAGGGGCAGTATAGGAAATAATTAATTATGAGGGGCAGTATAGGAAATAATTAATGGTGAGTGGCAGCATAGGGAATAATTAATTATGAGGGGCAGTATAGGAAATAATTATGAGGGGCAGTATAGGAAATAATTAATTTGAGGGAAGTATAGGAAATAATTAATGGTGTAGGGGCAGTATAGGAAATAATTTATTTGAGGGGCAGTATAGGAAATAATTAATGGTGAGGGGCAGTATAGGAAATAATTAATGGTGAGGGTCAGCATAGGAAATAATTAATTATGAGGGGCAGTATAGGAAATAATTAATTATGAGGGGCAGTATAGGAAATAATTAATGGTAAGGGGCAGCATAGGGAATAATTAATTATGAGGGGCAGTATAGGAAATAATTATGAGGGGCAGTATAGGAAATAATTAATTATGAGGGGCAGTATAGGAAATAATTGATGGTGTAGAGGCAGCATAGGGAATAATTAATGGTGAGGGGCAGCATAGGAAATAATTAATGGTGGAGGGGAAGTATAGGAAATAATTAATGGTGGAGGGGCAGTATAAGAAATAATTAATTATGAGAGGCAGTATAGGAAATAATTATCGGAGGAGGGGCAGCTTAGGAAATAATTAATGGTGGGGGGGCAGTATAGGAAATAATTAATTTGAGGGGAAGTATAGGAAATAATTAATTTGAGGGGAAGTATAGGAAATAATTAATTTGAGGGGAAGTATAGGAAATAATTAATGGTGGGGGGCAGTATAGGAAATAATTATCGGTGGAGGGGCAGCTTAGGAAATAATTAATGGTGGGGGGGCAGTATAGGAAATAATTAATTTGAGGGGAAGTATAGTAAATACTTAATTTGAGGGGAAGTATAGGAAATAATTATGAGGGGCAGTATAGGAAATAATTATGAGGGGCAGAATAGGAAATAATTAACGGTGGAGGGGCAGCTTAGGAAATAATTAATGGTGGAGGGGCAGTATAGGAAATAATTAATTTGAGGGGAAGTATAGGAAATAATAAATGGTGTAGGGGCAGAATAGGAAATAATTAATTATGAGGGGCAGTATAAGAGATAATTAATTTGAGGGGCAACATAGGGAATAATTATGAGGGGCAGTATAGGAAATAATTAATTATGAGGGGCAGTATAGGAAATAATTAATTATGAGTGGCAGTATAGGAAATAATTAATGGTGAGGGGCAGCATAGGGAATAATTATGAGGGGCAGTATTGGAAATAATTATGAGGTGCGGTATGGGAAATAATTAATGGTGAGGGGCACCATAGGAAATAATTAATTTGAGGGGCAGCATAGGAAATAATTAATGGTGAGGGGAAGTATAGGAAATAATTAATTTGAGGGGCAGTATAGGAAATAATTAAGTATGAGGGGCAGTATAGGAGATAATTATGAGGGGCAGTATAGGAAATAATTATGAGGGGCAGCATAGGAAATAATTAAGTATGAGGGGCAGTATAGGGAATAATTATGAGGGGCAACATAGGGAATAATTATGAGGGGCAGTATAGGAAATAATTAATTTGAGGGGAAGTATAGGAAATAATTAATGGTGTAGAGGCAGTATAGGAAATAATTAATTATGAGGGGCAGTATAGGAAATAATTAATTATGAGGGCCAGTATAGGAAATAATTAATGGTGAGGGGCAGCATAGGGAATAATTAATGGTGAGGGGAAGCATAGGAAATAATTAATGGTGGAGGGGAAGTATAGGAAATAATTAATGGTGGAGGGGCAGTATAGGAAATAATTTATTTCAGGGCCAACATAGTGAATAATTATGAGGGGCAGTATAGGAAATAATTAATTTGAGGGGAAGTATAGGAAATAATTAATGGTGTAGAGGCAGTATAGGAAATAATTAATTATGAGGGGCAGTATAGGAAATAATTAATTATGAGGGCCAGTATAGGAAATAATTAATGGTGAGGGGCAGCATAGGGAATAATTAATGGTGAGGGGCAGCATAGGAAATAATTAATGGTGGAGGGGAAGTATAGGAAATAATTAATGGTGGAGGGGCAGTATAGGAAATAATTAATTTGAGGGGAAGTATAGGAAATAATTAATGGTGAGGGTCAGCATAGGAAATAATTAATTATGAGGGGCAGTATAGGAAATAATTAATTATGAGGGGCAGTATAGGAAATAATTAATTATGAGGGGCAGTATAGGGAATAATTAATTATGAGGGGCAGTATAGGAAATAATTATGAGGGGCAGTATAGGAAATAATTAATTTGAGGGGAAGTATAGGAAATAATTAATGGTTGAAAAGCGGTATAAGAAAAAAATAATTTGAGGGGAAGTATAGGAAATAATTAATGGTGTAGGGGCAGTATAGGAAATAATTAATGGTGAGGGGCAGTATAGGAAATAATTAATGGTGAGGGGCAGTATAGGAAATAATTAATGGTAAGGGGCAGCATAGGGAATAATTAATTATGAGGGGCAGTATAGGAAATAATTATGAGGGGCAGTATAGGAAATAATTAATTATGAGGGGCAGTATAGGAAATAATTGATGGTGTAGAGGCAGCATAGGGAATAATTAATGGTGAGTGGCAGCATAGGAAATAATTAATGGTGAGTGGCAGCATAGGAAATAATTAAGTATGAGGGGCAGTATAGGAGATAATTAATTTGAGGGGAAGTATAGGAAATAATTAATTTGAGCGGCAGTATAGGAAATAATTAATGGTGAGGGGCAGCATAGGAAATAATTAATGGTGGGGGGCAGTATAGGAAATAATTAATGGTGGAGGGGCAGCATAGGAAATATTTAATGGTGGAGGGGCAGTATAGGAAATAATTAATTAGAGGGGAAGTATAGGAAATAATTAATTTGAGGGGAAGTATAGGAAATAATAAATTTGAGGGGAAGTATAGGAAATAATTAATGGTGAGGGGCAGCATAGGAAATAATTAATGGTGGGGGCAGTATAGGAAATAATTAATGGTGGGGGCAGTATAGGAAATAATTAATGGTGGAGGGGCAGCATAGGATATATTTAATGGTGGAGGGGCAGTATAGGAAATATTTAATTTGAGAAGAAGTATAGGAAATAATTAATTTGAGGGGAAGTATAGGAAATAATTAATGGTGGAGGGGCAGTATAGGAAATAATTAATGGTGGAGAAGCAGTATAGGAAATAATTAATTTTAGGGGAAGTATAGGAAATAATTAATTTGAGGGGAAGAATAGGAAATAATTAATGGTGTAGGGGCAGTATAGGAAATAATTAATTTGAGGGGCAGTATAGGAAATAATTAATGGTGAGGGGCAGCATAGGAAATAATTAATGGTGGGGGCAGTATAGGAAATAATTAATGGTGGGGGCAGTATAGGAAATAATTAATGGTGGAGGGGCAGCATAGGATATATTTAATGGTGGAGGGGCAGTATAGGAAATATTTAATTTGAGGGGAAGTATAGGAAATAATTAATTTGAGGGGAAGTATAGGAAATAATTAATGGTGGAGGGGCAGTATAGGAAATAATTAATGGTGGAGAAGCAGTATAGGAAATAATTAATTTTAGGGGAAGTATAGGAAATAATTAATTTGAGGGGAAGAATAGGAAATAATTAATGGTGTAGGGGCAGTATAGGAAATAATTAATTTGAGGGGCAGTATAGGAAATAATTAATGGTGAGGGGCAGTATAGGAAATAATTAATGGTGAGGGGCAGTATAGGAGATAATTAATTTGAGGGGCAACATAGGGAATAATTAATTATGAGGGGCAGTATAGGAAATAATTAATGGTAAGGGGCAGCATAGGGAATAATTAATTATGAGGGGCAGTATAGGAAATAATTATGAGGGGCAGTATAGGAAATAATTAATTATGAGGGGCAGTATAGGAAATAATTGATGGTGTAGAGGCAGCATAGGGAATAATTAATGGTGAGGGGCAGCATAGGAAATAATTAATGGTGGAGGGGAAGTATAGGAAATAATTAATGGTGGAGGGGCAGTATAAGAAATAATTAATTATGAGAGGCAGTATAGGAAATAATTATCGGAGGAGGGGCAGCTTAGGAAATAATTAATGGTGGGGGGGCAGTATAGGAAATAATTAATTTGAGGGGAAGTATAGGAAATAATTAATTTGAGGGGAAGTATAGGAAATAATTAATTTGAGGGGAAGTATAGGAAATAATTAATGGTGGGGGGCAGTATAGGAAATAATTATCGGTGGAGGGGCAGCTTAGGAAATAATTAATGGTGGGGGGGCAGTATAGGAAATAATTAATTTGAGGGGAAGTATAGTAAATACTTAATTTGAGGGGAAGTATAGGAAATAATTATGAGGGGCAGTATAGGAAATAATTATGAGGGGCAGAATAGGAAATAATTAACGGTGGAGGGGCAGCTTAGGAAATAATTAATGGTGGAGGGGCAGTATAGGAAATAATTAATTTGAGGGGAAGTATAGGAAATAATAAATGGTGTAGGGGCAGAATAGGAAATAATTAATTATGAGGGGCAGTATAAGAGATAATTAATTTGAGGGGCAACATAGGGAATAATTATGAGGGGCAGTATAGGAAATAATTAATTATGAGGGGCAGTATAGGAAATAATTAATTATGAGGGGCAGTATAGGAAATAATTAATGGTGAGGGGCAGCATAGGGAATAATTATGAGGGGCAGTATTGGAAATAATTATGAGGTGCGGTATGGGAAATAATTAATGGTGAGGGGCACCATAGGAAATAATTAATTTGAGGGGCAGCATAGGAAATAATTAATGGTGAGGGGAAGTATAGGAAATAATTAATTTGAGGGGCAGTATAGGAAATAATTAAGTATGAGGGGCAGTATAGGAGATAATTATGAGGGGCAGTATAGGAAATAATTATGAGGGGCAGCATAGGAAATAATTAAGTATGAGGGGCAGTATAGGGAATAATTATGAGGGGCAACATAGGGAATAATTATGAGGGGCAGTATAGGAAATAATTAATTTGAGGGGAAGTATAGGAAATAATTAATGGTGTAGAGGCAGTATAGGAAATAATTAATTATGAGGGGCAGTATAGGAAATAATTAATTATGAGGGCCAGTATAGGAAATAATTAATGGTGAGGGGCAGCATAGGGAATAATTAATGGTGAGGGGAAGCATAGGAAATAATTAATGGTGGAGGGGAAGTATAGGAAATAATTAATGGTGGAGGGGCAGTATAGGAAATAATTTATTTCAGGGCCAACATAGGGAATAATTATGAGGGGCAGTATAGGAAATAATTAATTTGAGGGGAAGTATAGGAAATAATTAATGGTGTAGAGGCAGTATAGGAAATAATTAATTATGAGGGGCAGTATAGGAAATAATTAATTATGAGGGCCAGTATAGGAAATAATTAATGGTGAGGGGCAGCATAGGGAATAATTAATGGTGAGGGGCAGCATAGGAAATAATTAATGGTGGAGGGGAAGTATAGGAAATAATTAATGGTGGAGGGGCAGTATAGGAAATAATTAATTTGAGGGGAAGTATAGGAAATAATTAATGGTGAGGGTCAGCATAGGAAATAATTAATTATGAGGGGCAGTATAGGAAATAATTAATTATGAGGGGCAGTATAGGAAATAATTAATTATGAGGGGCAGTATAGGGAATAATTAATTATGAGGGGCAGTATAGGAAATAATTATGAGGGGCAGTATAGGAAATAATTAATTTGAGGGGAAGTATAGGAAATAATTAATGGTTGAAAAGCGGTATAAGAAAAAAATAATTTGAGGGGAAGTATAGGAAATAATTAATGGTGTAGGGGCAGTATAGGAAATAATTAATGGTGAGGGGCAGTATAGGAAATAATTAATGGTGAGGGGCAGTATAGGAAATAATTAATGGTAAGGGGCAGCATAGGGAATAATTAATTATGAGGGGCAGTATAGGAAATAATTATGAGGGGCAGTATAGGAAATAATTAATTATGAGGGGCAGTATAGGAAATAATTGATGGTGTAGAGGCAGCATAGGGAATAATTAATGGTGAGTGGCAGCATAGGAAATAATTAATGGTGAGTGGCAGCATAGGAAATAATTAAGTATGAGGGGCAGTATAGGAGATAATTAATTTGAGGGGAAGTATAGGAAATAATTAATTTGAGCGGCAGTATAGGAAATAATTAATGGTGAGGGGCAGCATAGGAAATAATTAATGGTGGGGGGCAGTACAGGAAATAATTAATGGTGGAGGGGCAGCATAGGAAATATTTATTGGTGGAGGGGCAGTATAGGAAATAATTAATTAGAGGGGAAGTATAGGAAATAATTAATTTGAGGGGAAGTATAGGAAATAATAAATTTGAGGGGAAGTATAGGAAATAATTAATGGTGAGGGGCAGCATAGGAAATAATTAATGGTGGGGGCAGTATAGGAAATAATTAATGGTGGGGGCAGTATAGGAAATAATTAATGGTGGAGGGGCAGCATAGGATATATTTAATGGTGGAGGGGCAGTATAGGAAATATTTAATTTGAGGGGAAGTATAGGAAATAATTAATTTGAGGGGAAGTATAGGAAATAATTAATGGTGGAGGGGCAGTATAGGAAATAATTAATGGTGGAGAAGCAGTGTAGGAAATAATTAATTTTAGGGGAAGTATAGGAAATAATTAATTTGAGGGGAAGAATAGGAAATAATTAATGGTGTAGGGGCAGTATAGGAAATAATTAATTTGAGGGGCAGTATAGGAAATAATTAATGGTGAGGGGCAGCATAGGAAATAATTAATGGTGGGGGCAGTATAGGAAATAATTAATGGTGGGGGCAGTATAGGAAATAATTAATGGTGAGGGGCAGCATAGGAAATAATTAAGTATGAGGGGCAGTATAGGAGATAATTAATTTGAGGGGCAACATAGGGAATAATTATGAGGGGCAGTATAGGAAATAATTAATGGTGGAGGGGCAGCATAGGAAATATTTAATGGTGGGGGGCAGTATAGGAAATAATTAATGGTGTGGAGGCAGAATAGGGAATAATTAATGGTGAGGGGCAGCATAGGAAATAATTAATGGTGAGGGGCAGTATAGGAAATAATTAATGGTGGAGGGGCAGCATAGGAAATATTAAATGGTGGAGGGGCAGTATAGGAAATAATTAATTTGAGGGGAAGTATAGGAAATAATTAATGGTGGAGGGGCAGTATAGGAAATAATTAATGGTGGAGGGGCAGTATAGGAAATAATTAATTTGAGGGGCAGTATAGGAAATAATTAATGGTGAAGGGCAGCATAGGAAATAAATAATGGTGGGGGGCAGTATAGGAAATAATTAATTATGAGGGGCAGTATAGGAAATAATTAATGGTGTAGAGGCAGCATAGGAAATAATTAATGGTGGAGGGGAAGTATAGGAAATAATTAATTTGAGGGGCAGTATAGGAAATAATTAATTTGAGGGGAAGTAAAGGAAATAAATAATTTGAGGGGAAGTATAGGAAATAATTAATGGTGGAGGGGCAGCATAGGAAATAATTAATTATGAGGGGCAGTATAGGAGATAATTAATTTGAGGGGCAACATAGGGAATAATTATGAGGGGCAGTATAGGAAATAATTAATTTGAGGGGAAGTATAGGAAATAATTAATTAGAGGGGAAGTATAGGAAATAATTAATGGTGGAGGGGCAGTATAGGAAATAATTAATTTGATGGGCAGTATAGGAAATAATTAATGGTGAGGGGCAGCATAGGGAATAATTAATTATGAGGGGCAGTATAGGAAATAATTATGAGGGGCAGTATAGGAAATAATTAATTTGAGGGGAAGTATAGGAAATAATTAATGGTTGAGAAGCAGTATAGGAAATAATTAATTATGAGGGGCAGTATAGGGAATAATTAATTATGAGGGGCAGAATAGGAAATAATTAATTATGAGGGGCAGTATAGGAAATAATTATGAGGGGCAGTATAGGAAATAATTAATTTGAGGGGAAGTATAGGAAATAATTAATGGTTGAGAAGCGGTATAGGAAATAATTAATTTGAGGGGAAGTAAAGGAAATAATTAATGGTGGGGGGCAGTATAGGAAATAATTAATTTGAGGGGAAGTATAGGAAATAATTAATTTGAGGGGAAGTATAGGAAATAATAAATGGTGTAGAGGCAGTATAGGAAATAATTAATTTGAGGGGCAGTATAGGAAATAATTAATGGTGAGGGTCAGCATAGGAAATAATTAATTATGAGGGGCAGTATAGGAAATAATTAATTATGAGGGGCAGTATAGGAAACAATTAATTATGAGGGGCAGAATAGGGAATAATTAATTATGAGGGGCAGAATAGGAAATAATTAATTATGAGGGGCAGTATAGGAAATAATTAAGAGGGGCAGTTTAGGAAATAATTAATTTGAGGGGAAGTATAGGAAATAATTAATGGTTGAGAAGCGGTATAGGAAATAATTAATTTGAGGGGAAGTATAGGAAATAATTAATGGTGTAGGGGCAGTATAGGAAATAATTAATTTGAGGGGCAGTATAGGAAATAATTAATGGTGAGGGGCAGCATGGGAAATAATTAAGAATGAGGGGCAGTATAGGAGATAATTAATTTGAGGGGCAACATAGGGAATAATTATGAGGGGCAGTATAGGAAATAATTAATTTGAGGGGCAGTATAGGAAATAATTAATGGTGGGGGGAAACATAGGAAATAATTAATGGTGGGGGCAGTATAGGAACTAATTAATGGTGGAGGGGCAGCATAGGATATATTTAATGGTGGAGGGGCAGTATAGGAAATATTTAATTTGAGGGGAAGTATAGGAAATAATTAATTTGAGGGGAATTATAGGAAATAATTAATGGTGGAGGGGCAGTATAAGAAATAATTAATGGTGGAGAAGCAGTATAGGAAATAATTAATTTTAGGGGAAGTATAGGAAATAATTAATTTGAGGGGAAGTATAGGAAATAATTAATGGTGTAGGGGCAGTATAGGAAATAATTAATTTGAGGGGCAGTATAGGAAATAATTAATTATGAGGGGCAGTATAGGAAATAATTAATTATGAGGGGCAGTATAGGAAATAATTAATGGTGAGGGGCAGCATAGGGAATAATTAATGGTGGAGGGGAAGTATAGGAAATAATTAATGGTGGAGGGGCAGTATAGGAAATAATTAATTATGAGGGGCAGTATAGGAAATAATTAATTATGAGGGGCAGTATAGGAAATAATAATGAGGGGCAGTATAGGAAATAATTAATTTGAGGGGAAGTATAGGAAATAATTAATGGTTGAGAAGCGGTATAGGAAATAATTAATTTGAGGGGAAGTATAGGAAATAATTAATGGTGGGGGGCAGTATAGGAAATAATTAATTTGAGGGGAAGTATAGGAAATAATTAATTTGAGGGGAAGCATAGGAAATAATAAATGGTGTAGAGGCAGTATAGGAAATAATTAATTTGAGGGGCAGTATAGGAAATAATTAATGGTGAGGGTCAGCATAGGAAATAATTAATTATGAGGGGCAGTATAGGAAATAATTAATTATGAGGGGCAGTATAGGAAACAATTAATTATGAGGGGCAGAATAGGGAATAATTAATTATGAGGGGCAGAATAGGAAATAATTAAGAGGGGCAGTTTAGGAAATAATTAATTTGAGGGGAAGTATAGGAAATAATTAATGGTTGAGAAGCGGTATAGGAAATAATTAATTTGAGGGGAAGTATAGGAAATAATTAATGGTGTAGGGGCAGTATAGGAAATAATTAATTTGAGGGGCAGTATAGGAAATAATTAATGGTGAGGGGCAGCATGGGAAATAATTAAGAATGAGGGGCAGTATAGGAGATAATTAATTTGAGGGGCAACATAGGGAATAATTATGAGGGGCAGTATAGGAAATAATTAATTTGAGGGGCAGTATAGGAAATAATTAATGGTGGGGGGAAACATAGGAAATAATTAATGGTGGGGGCAGTATAGGAACTAATTAATGGTGGAGGGGCAGCATAGGATATATTTAATGGTGGAGGGGCAGTATAGGAAATATTTAATTTGAGGGGAAGTATAGGAAATAATTAATTTGAGGGGAAGTATAGGAAATAATTAATGGTGGAGGGGCAGTATAAGAAATAATTAATGGTGGAGAAGCAGTATAGGAAATAATTAATTTTAGGGGAAGTATAGGAAATAATTAATTTGAGGGGCAGTATAGGAAATAATTAATGGTGTAGGGGCAGTATAGGAAATAATTAATTTGAGGGGCAGTATAGGAAATAATTAATTATGAGGGGCAGTATAGGAAATAATTAATTATGAGGGGCAGTATAGGAAATAATTAATGGTGAGGGGCAGCATAGGGAATAATTAATGGTGGAGGGGAAGTATAGGAAATAATTAATGGTGGAGGGGCAGTATAGGAAATAATTAATTATGAGGGGCAGTATAGGAAATAATTAATTATGAGGGGCAGTATAGGAAATAATTAATTATGAGGGGCAGTATAGGAAATAATTAATTATGACGGGCAGTATAGGAAATAATTAATGGTGAGGGGCAGCATAGGGAATCATTAATGGTGGAGGGGAAGTATGGGAAATAAATAATGGTGGAGGGGCAGTATAGGAAATAATTAATGGTGGAGGGGCAGTATAGGAAATAATTAATGGTGGAGGGGCAGTATAGGAAATAATTATCGGTGGAGGGGCAGCTTAGGAAATAATTAATGGTGGAGGGGCAGTATAGTAAATACTTAATTTGAGGGGAAGTATAGGAAATAATTAATTTGAGGGGCAGTATAGGAAATGATTAATGGTGGAGGGGCAATATAGGAAATAATTAATTTGAGGGGCAGTACAGGAAATGATTAATGGTGAGGGGCAGCATAGGAAATAATTAATGGTGGGGGGCAGTATAGGAAATAATTAATTTGAGGGGCAGTATAGGAAATAATTAATTTGAGGGGAAGTATAGGAAATAATTAATTATGAGGGGCAGTATAGGAAATAATTAATGGTGAGGGGCAGCATAGGGAATAATTAATTATGAGGGGCAGTATAGGAAATAATTAAGAGGGGCAGTTTAGGAAATAATTAATTTGAGGGGAAGTATAGGAAATAATTAATGGTTGAGAAGCGGTATAGGAAATAATTAATTTGAGGGGAAGTATAGGAAATAATTAATGGTGTAGGGGCAGTATAGGAAATATTTAATTTGAGGGGCAGTAGAGGAAATAATTAATGGTGAGGGGCAGCATAGGAAATAATTAAGTATGAGGGGCAGTATAGGAGATAATTTATTTGAGGGGCAGCATAGGGAATAATTAATGGTGGAGGGGCAGTATAGGAAATAATTAATGGTGGAGGGGCAGTATAGGAAATAATTAATGGTGGAGGGGCAGTATAGGAAATAATTATGAGGGGCAGTATAGGAAATAATTATGAGGTGCGGTATAGGAAATAATTAATGGTGAGGGGCAGCATAGGAAATAATTAATTTCAGGGCCAACATAGGGAATAATTATGAGGGGCAGTATAGGGAATAATTAATTTGAGGGAAAGTATAGGAAATAATTAATGGTGTAGAGGCAGTATAGGAAATAATTAATTTTAGGGGCAGTATAGGAAATAATTAATGGTGAGGGTCAGCATAGAAAATAATTAATTATGAGGGGCAGTATAGGAAATATTTTATTATTAGGGGCAGTATAGGAAATAATTAATTATGATGGGCAGTATAGGGAATAATTAATTATGAGGGGCAGTATAGGAAATAATTAACTATGAGGGGCAGTATAGGAAATAATTAACTATGAGGGGCAGTATAGGAAATAATTAATTATGAGGGGCAGTATAGGAAATAATTAATGGTGAGTGGCAGCATAGGGAATAATTAATTATGAGGGACAGTATAGGAAATAATTATGAGGGGCAGTATAGGAAATAATTAATTTGAGGGAAGTATAGGAAATAATTAATGGTGTAGGGGCAGTATAGGAAATAATTAATTTGAGGGGCAGTATAGGAAATAATTAATGGTGAGGGGCAGTATAGGAAATAATTAATGGTGAGGGTCAGCATAGGAAATAATTAATTATGAGGGGCAGTATAGGAAATAATTAATTATGAGGGGCAGTATAGGAAATAATTAATGGTAAGGGGCAGCATAGGGAATAATTAATTATGAGGGGCAGTATAGGAAATAATTATGAGGGGCAGTATAGGAAATAATTAATTATGAGGGGCAGTATAGGAAATAATTGATGGTGTAGAGGCAGCATAGGGAATAATTAATGGTGAGGGGCAGCATAGGAAATAATTAATGGTGGAGGGGAAGTATAGGAAATAATTAATGGTGGAGGGGCAGTATAAGAAATAATTAATTATGAGAGGCAGTATAGGAAATAATTATCGGAGGAGGGGCAGCTTAGGAAATTATTAATGGTGGGGGGGCAGTATAGGAAATAATTAATTTGAGGGGAAGTATAGGAAATAATTAATTTGAGGGGAAGTATAGGAAATAATTAATGGTGGGGGGCAGTATAGGAAATAATTATCGGTGGAGGGGCAGCTTAGGAAATAATTAATGGTGGGGGGGCAGTATAGGAAATAATTAATTTGAGGGGAAGTATAGTAAATACTTAATTTGAGGGGAAGTATAGGAAATAATTATGAGGGGCAGTATAGGAAATAATTATGAGGGACAGAATAGGAAATAATTAACGGTGGAGGGGCAGCTTAGGAAATAATTAATGGTGGAGGGGCAGTATAGGAAATAATTAATTTGAGGGGAAGTATAGGAAATAATAAATGGTGTAGGGGCAGAATAGGAAATAATTAATTATGAGGGGCAGTATAAGAGATAATTAATTTGAGGGGCAACATAGGGAATAATTATGAGGGGCAGTATAGGAAATAATTAATTATGAGGGGCAGTATAGGAAATAATTAATTATGAGGGGCAGTATAGGAAATAATTAATGGTGAGGGGCAGCATAGGGAATAATTATGAGGGGCAGTATTGGAAATAATTATGAGGTGCGGTATGGGAAATAATTAATGGTGAGGGGCAGCATAGGAAATAATTAATTTGAGGGGCAGCATAGGAAATAATTAATGGTGAGGGGAAGTATAGGAAATAATTAATTTGAGGGGCAGTATAGGAAATAATTAAGTATGAGGGGCAGTATAGGAGATAATTATGAGGGGCAGTATAGGAAATAATTATGAGGGGCAGCATAGGAAATAATTAAGTATGAGGGGCAGTATAGGGAATAATTATGAGGGGCAACATAGGGAATAATTATGAGGGGCAGTATAGGAAATAATTAATTTGAGGGGAAGTATAGGAAATAATTAATGGTGTAGAGGCAGTATAGGAAATAATTAATTATGAGGGGCAGTATAGGAAATAATTAATTATGAGGGCCAGTATAGGAAATAATTAATGGTGAGGGGCAGCATAGGGAATAATTAATGGTGAGGGGCAGCATAGGAAATAATTAATGGTGGAGGGGAAGTATAGGTAATAATTAATGGTGGAGGGGCAGTATAGGAAATAATTTATTTCAGGGCCAACATAGGGAATAATTATGAGGGGCAGTATAGGAAATAATTAATTTGAGGGGAAGTATAGGAAATAATTAATGGTGTAGAGGCAGTATAGGAAATAATTAATTTGAGGGGCAGTATAGGAAATAATTAATGGTGAGGGTCAGCATAGGAAATAATTAATTATGAGGGGCAGTATAGGAAATAATTAATTATGAGGGGCAGTATAGGAAATAATTAATTATGAGGGGCAGTATAGGGAATAATTAATTATGAGGGACAGTATAGGAAATAATTATGAGGGGCAGTATAGGAAATAATTAATTTGAGGGGAAGTATAGGAAATAATTAATGGTTGAAAAGCGGTATAAGAAAAAAATAATTTGAGGGGAAGTATAGGAAATAATTAATGGTGTAGGGGCAGTATAGGAAATAATTAATGGTTGAAAAGCGGTATAAGAAAAAAATAATTTGAGGGGAAGTATAGGAAATAATTAATGGTAAGGGGCAGCATAGGGAATAATTAATTATGAGGGGCAGTATAGGAAACAATTAATTATGAGGGGCAGAATAGGGAATAATTAATTATGAGGGGCAGAATAGGAAATAATTAATTATGAGGGGCAGTATAGGAAATAATTGATGGTGTAGAGGCAGCATAGGGAATAATTAATGGTGAGTGGCAGCATAGGAAATAATTAATGGTGAGTGGCAGCATAGGAAATAATTAAGTATGAGGGGCAGTATAGGAGATAATTAATTTGAGGGGAAGTATAGGAAATAATTAATTTGAGCGGAAGTATAGGAAATAATTAATGGTGAGGGGCAGCATAGGAAATAATTAATGGTGGGGGGCAGTATAGGAAATAATTAATGGTGGAGGGGCAGCATAGGAAATATTTAATGGTGGAGGGGCAGTATAGGAAATAATTAATTAGAGGGGAAGTATAGGAAATAATTAATTTGAGGGGAAGTATAGGAAATAATAAATTTGAGGGGAAGTATAGGAAATAATTAATGGTGTAGGGGCAGTATAGGAAATAATTAATTTGAGGGGCAGTATAGGAAATAATTAATGGTGAGGGGCAGCATAGGAAATAATTAATGGTGGGGGCAGTATAGGAAATAATTAATGGTGGGGGCAGTATAGGAAATAATTAATGGTGGAGGGGCAGCATAGGATATATTTAATGGTGGAGGGGCAGTATAGGAAATATTTAATTTGAGGGGAAGTATAGGAAATAATTAATTTGAGGGGAAGTATAGGAAATAATTAATGGTGGAGGGGCAGTATAAGAAATAATTAATGGTGGAGAAGCAGTATAGGAAATAATTAATTTTAGGGGAAGTATAGGAAATAATTAATTTGAGGGGAAGAATAGGAAATAATTAATGGTGTAGGGGCAGTATAGGAAATAATTAATTTGAGGGGCAGTATAGGAAATAATTAATGGTGAGGGGCAGCATAGGAAATAATTAAGTATGAGGGGCAGTATAGGAGATAATTAATTTGAGGGGCAACATAGGGAATAATTATGAGGGGCAGTATAGGAAATAATTAATGGTGGAGGGGCAGCATAGGAAATATTTAATGGTGGGGGGCAGTATAGGAAATAATTAATGGTGTGGAGGCAGAATAGGGAATAATTAATGGTGAGGGGCAGCATAGGAAATAATTAATGGTGAGGGGCAGTATAGGAAATAATTAATGGTGGAGGGGCAGCATAGGAAATATTAAATGGTGGAGGGGCAGTATAGGAAATAATTAATTTGAGGGGAAGTATAGGAAATAATTAATGGTGGAGGGGCAGTATAGGAAATAATTAATGGTGGAGGGGCAGTATAGGAAATAATTAATTTGAGGGGCAGTATAGGAAATAATTAATGGTGAAGGGCAGCATAGGAAATAAATAATGGTGGGGGGCAGTATAGGAAATTATTAATTATGAGGGGCAGTATAGGAAATAATTAATGGTGTAGAGGCAGCATAGGAAATAATTAATGGTGGAGGGGAAGTATAGGAAATAATTAATTTGAGGGGCAGTATAGGAAATAATTAATTTGAGGGGAAGTATAGGAAATAAATAATTTGAGGGGAAGTATAGGAAATAATTAATGGTGGAGGGGCAGCATAGGAAATAATTAATTATGAGGGGCAGTATAGGAGATAATTAATTTGAGGGGCAACATAGGGAATAATTATGAGGGGCAGTATAGGAAATAATTAATTATGAGGGCCAGTATAGGAAATAATTAATGGTGAGGGGCAGCATAGGGAATAATTAATGGTGAGGGGCAGCATAGGAAATAATTAATGGTGGAGGGGAAGTATAGGAAATAATTAATGGTGGAGGGGCAGTATAGGAAATAATTTATTTCAGGGCCAACATAGGGAATAATTATGAGGGGAAGTATAGGAAATAATTAATTAGAGGGGAAGTATAGGAAATAATTAATGGTGGAGGGGCAATATAGGAAATAATTAATTTGATGGGCAGTATAGGAAATAATTAATGGTGAGGGGCAGCATAAGGAATAATTAATTATGAGGGGCAGTATAGGAAATAATTATGAGGGGCAGTATAGGAAATAATTAATTTGAGGGGAAGTATAGGAAATAATTAATGGTTGAGAAGCGGTATAGGAAATAATTAATTTGAGGGGAAGTATAGGAAATAATTAATGGTGGGGGGCAGTATAGGAAATAATTAATTTGAGGGGAAGTATAGGAAATAATTAATTTGAGGGGAAGTATAGGAAATAATAAATGGTGTAGAGGCAGTATAGGAAATAATTAATTTGAGGGGCAGTATAGGAAATAATTAATGGTGAGGGTCAGCATAGGAAATAATTAATTATGAGGGGCAGTATAGGAAATAATTAATTATGAGGGGCAGTATAGGAAACAATTAATTATGAGGGGCAGAATAGGGAATAATTAATTATGAGGGGCAGAATAGGAAATAATTAATTATGAGGGGCAGTATAGGAAATAATTAAGAGGGGCAGTTTAGGAAATAATTAATTTGAGGGGAAGTATAGGAAATAATTAATGGTTGAGAAGCGGTATAGGAAATAATTAATTTGAGGGGAAGTATAGGAAATAATTAATGGTGTAGGGGCAGTATAGGAAATAATTAATTTGAGGGGCAGTATAGGAAATAATTAATGGTGAGGGGCAGCATGGGAAATAATTAAGAATGAGGGGCAGTATAGGAGATAATTAATTTGAGGGGCAACATAGGGAATAATTATGAGGGGCAGTATAGGAAATAATTAATTTGAGGGGCAGTATAGGAAATAATTAATGGTGGGGGGAAACATAGGAAATAATTAATGGTGGGGGCAGTATAGGAACTAATTAATGGTGGAGGGGCAGCATAGGATATATTTAATGGTGGAGGGGCAGTATAGGAAATATTTAATTTGAGGGGAAGTATAGGAAATAATTAATTTGAGGGGAATTATAGGAAATAATTAATGGTGGAGGGGCAGTATAAGAAATAATTAATGGTGGAGAAGCAGTATAGGAAATAATTAATTTTAGGGGAAGTATAGGAAATAATTAATTTGAGGGGAAGTATAGGAAATAATTAATGGTGTAGGGGCAGTATAGGAAATAATTAATTTGAGGGGCAGTATAGGAAATAATTAATTATGAGGGGCAGTATAGGAAATAATTAATTATGAGGGGCAGTATAGGAAATAATTAACTATGAGGGGTAGTATAGGAAATAATTATGAGGGGCAGTATAGGAAATAATTAATTATGAGGGGCAGTATAGGAAATAATTAATGGTGAGTGGCAGCATAGGGAATAATTAATTATGAGGGGCAGTATAGGAAATAATTATGAGGGGCAGTATAGGAAATAATTAATTTGAGGGAAGTATAGGAAATAATTAATGGTGTAGGGGCAGTATAGGAAATAATTAATTTGAGGGGCAGTATAGGAAATAATTAATGGTGAGGGGCAGTATAGGAAATAATTAATGGTGAGGGTCAGCATAGGAAATAATTAATTATGAGGGGCAGTATAGGAAATAATTAATTATGAGGGGCAGTATAGGAAATAATTAATGGTAAGGGGCAGCATAGGGAATAATTAATTATGAGGGGCAGTATAGGAAATAATTATGAGGGGCAGTATAGGAAATAATTAATTATGAGGGGCAGTATAGGAAATAATTGATGGTGTAGAGGCAGCATAGGGAATAATTAATGGTGAGGGGCAGCATAGGAAATAATTAATGGTGGAGGGGAAGTATAGGAAATAATTAATGGTGGAGGGGCAGTATAAGAAATAATTAATTATGAGAGGCAGTATAGGAAATAATTATCGGAGGAGGGGCAGCTTAGGAAATAATTAATGGTGGGGGGGCAGTATAGGAAATAATTAATTTGAGGGGAAGTATAGGAAATAATTAATTTGAGGGGAAGTATAGGAAATAATTAATTTGAGGGGAAGTATAGGAAATAATTAATGGTGGGGGGCAGTATAGGAAATAATTATCGGTGGAGGGGCAGCTTAGGAAATAATTAATGGTGGGGGGGCAGTATAGGAAATAATTAATTTGAGGGGAAGTATAGTAAATACTTAATTTGAGGGGAAGTATAGGAAATAATTATGAGGGGCAGTATAGGAAATAATTATGAGGGGCAGAATAGGAAATAATTAACGGTGGAGGGGCAGCTTAGGAAATAATTAATGGTGGAGGGGCAGTATAGGAAATAATTAATTTGAGGGGAAGTATAGGAAATAATAAATGGTGTAGGGGCAGAATAGGAAATAATTAATTATGAGGGGCAGTATAAGAGATAATTAATTTGAGGGGCAACATAGGGAATAATTATGAGGGGCAGTATAGGAAATAATTAATTATGAGGGGCAGTATAGGAAATAATTAATTATGAGGGGCAGTATAGGAAATAATTAATGGTGAGGGGCAGCATAGGGAATAATTATGAGGGGCAGTATTGGAAATAATTATGAGGTGCGGTATGGGAAATAATTAATGGTGAGGGGCAGCATAGGAAATAATTAATTTGAGGGGCAGCATAGGAAATAATTAATGGTGAGGGGAAGTATAGGAAATAATTAATTTGAGGGGCAGTATAGGAAATAATTAAGTATGAGGGGCAGTATAGGAGATAATTATGAGGGGCAGTATAGGAAATAATTATGAGGGGCAGCATAGGAAATAATTAAGTATGAGGGGCAGTATAGGGAATAATTATGAGGGGCAACATAGGGAATAATTATGAGGGGCAGTATAGGAAATAATTAATTTGAGGGGAAGTATAGGAAATAATTAATGGTGTAGAGGCAGTATAGGAAATAATTAATTATGAGGGGCAGTATAGGAAATAATTAATTATGAGGGCCAGTATAGGAAATAATTAATGGTGAGGGGCAGCATAGGGAATAATTAATGGTGAGGGGCAGCATAGGAAATAATTAATGGTGGAGGGGAAGTATAGGAAATAATTAATGGTGGAGGGGCAGTATAGGAAATAATTTATTTCAGGGCCAACATAGGGAATAATTATGAGGGGCAGTATAGGAAATAATTAATTTGAGGGGAAGTATAGGAAATAATTAATGGTGTAGAGGCAGTATAGGAAATAATTAATTATGAGGGGCAGTATAGGAAATAATTAATTATGAGGGCCAGTATAGGAAATAATTAATGGTGAGGGGCAGCATAGGGAATAATTAATGGTGAGGGGCAGCATAGGAAATAATTAATGGTGGAGGGGAAGTATAGGAAATAATTAATGGTGGAGGGGCAGTATAGGAAATAATTTATTTCAGGGCCAACATAGGGAATAATTATGAGGGGCAGTATAGGAAATAATTAATTTGAGGGGAAGTATAGGAAATAATTAATGGTTGAAAAGCGGTATAAGAAAAAAATAATTTGAGGGGAAGTATAGGAAATAATTAATGGTGTAGGGGCAGCATAGGAAATAATTAATGGTGAGGGGCAGTATAGGAAATAATTAATGGTGAGGGGCAGTATAGGAAATAATTAATGGTAAGGGGCAGCATAGGGAATAATTAATTATGAGGGGCAGTATAGGAAATAATTATGAGGGGCAGTATAGGAAATAATTAATTATGAGGGGCAGTATAGGAAATAATTGATGGTGTAGAGGCAGCATAGGGAATAATTAATGGTGAGTGGCAGCATAGGAAATAATTAATGGTGAGTGGCAGCATAGGAAATAATTAAGTATGAGGGGCAGTATAGGAGATAATTAATTTGAGGGGAAGTATAGGAAATAATTAATTTGAGCGGCAGTATAGGAAATAATTAATGGTGAGGGGCAGCATAGGAAATAATTAATGGTGGGGGGCAGTATAGGAAATAATTAATGGTGGAGGGGCAGCATAGGAAATATTTAATGGTGGAGGGGCAGTATAGGAAATAATTAATTAGAGGGGAAGTATAGGAAATAATTAATTTGAGGGGAAGTATAGGAAATAATAAATTTGAGGGGAAGTATAGGAAATAATTAATGGTGTAGGGGCAGTATAGGAAATAATTAATTTGAGGGGCAGTATAGGAAATAATTAATGGTGAGGGGCAGCATAGGATATATTTAATGGTGGAGGGGCAGTATAGGAAATATTTAATTTGAGGGGAAGTATAGGAAATAATTAATTTGAGGAGAAGTATAGGAAATAATTAATGGTGGAGGGGCAGTATAGGAAATAATTAATGGTGGAGAAGCAGTATAGGAAATAATTAATTTTAGGGGAAGTATAGGAAATAATTAATTTGAGGGGAAGAATAGGAAATAATTAATGGTGTAGGGGCAGTATAGGAAATAATTAATTTGAGGGGCAGTATAGGAAATAATTAATGGTGAGGGGCAGCATAGGAAATAATTAAGTATGAGGGGCAGTATAGGAGATAATTAATTTGAGGGGCAACATAGGGAATAATTATGAGGGGCAGTATAGGAAATAATTAATGGTGGAGGGGCAGCATAGGAAATATTTAATGGTGGGGGGCAGTATAGGAAATAATTAATGGTGTGGAGGCAGAATAGGGAATAATTAATGGTGAGGGGCAGCATAGGAAATAATTAATGGTGAGGGGCAGTATAGGAAATAATTAATGGTGGAGGGGCAGCATAGGAAATATTAAATGGTGGAGGGGCAGTATAGGAAATAATTAATTTGAGGGGAAGTATAGGAAATAATTAATGGTGGAGGGGCAGTATAGGAAATAATTAATGGTGAAGGGCAGCATAGGAAATAAATAATGGTGGGGGGCAGTATAGGAAATAATTAATTATGAGGGGCAGTATAGGAAATAATTAATGGTGTAGAGGCAGCATAGGAAATAATTAATGGTGGAGGGGAAGTATAGGAAATAATTAATTTGAGGGGCAGTATAGGAAATAATTAATTTGAGGGGAAGTATAGGAAATAAATAATTTGAGGGGAAGTATAGGAAATAATTAATGGTGGAGGGGCAGCATAGGAAATAATTAATTATGAGGGGCAGTATAGGAGATAATTAATTTGAGGGGCAACATAGGGAATAATTATGAGGGGCAGTATAGGAAATAATTAATTTGAGTGGAAGTATAGGAAATAATTAATTAGAGGGGAAGTATAGGAAATAATTAATGGTGGAGGGGCAGTATAGGAAATAATTAATTTGATGGGCAGTATAGGAAATAATTAATGGTGAGGGGCAGCATAGGGAATAATTAATTATGAGGGGCAGTATAGGAAATAATTATGAGGGGCAGTATAGGAAATAATTAATTTGAGGGGAAGTATAGGAAATAATTAATGGTTGAGAAGCAGTATAGGAAATAATTAATTATGAGGGGCAGTATAGGGAATAATTAATTATGAGGGGCAGAATAGGAAATAATTAATTATGAGGGGCAGTATAGGAAATAATTATGAGGGGCAGTATAGGAAATAATTAATTTGAGGGGAAGTATAGGAAATAATTAATGGTTGAGAAGCGGTATAGGAAATAATTAATTTGAGGGGAAGTATAGGAAATAATTAATGGTGGGGGGCAGTATAGGAAATAATTAATTTGAGGGGAAGTATAGGAAATAATTAATTTGAGGGGAAGTATAGGAAATAATAAATGGTGTAGAGGCAGTATAGGAAATAATTAATTTGAGGGGCAGTATAGGAAATAATTAATGGTGAGGGTCAGCATAGGAAATAATTAATTATGAGGGGCAGTATAGGAAATAATTAATTATGAGGGGCAGTATAGGAAACAATTAATTATGAGGGGCAGAATAGGGAATAATTAATTATGAGGGGCAGAATAGGAAATAATTAATTATGAGGGGCAGTATAGGAAATAATTAAGAGGGGCAGTTTAGGAAATAATTAATTTGAGGGGAAGTATAGGAAATAATTAATGGTTGAGAAGCGGTATAGGAAATAATTAATTTGAGGGGAAGTATAGGAAATAATTAATGGTGTAGGGGCAGTATAGGAAATAATTAATTTGAGGGGCAGTATAGGAAATAATTAATGGTGAGGGGCAGCATGGGAAATAATTAAGAATGAGGGGCAGTATAGGAGATAATTAATTTGAGGGGCAACATAGGGAATAATTATGAGGGGCAGTATAGGAAATAATTAATTTGAGGGGCAGTATAGGAAATAATTAATGGTGGGGGGAAACATAGGAAATAATTAATGGTGGGGGCAGTATAGGAACTAATTAATGGTGGAGGGGCAGCATAGGATATATTTAATGGTGGAGGGGCAGTATAGGAAATATTTAATTTGAGGGGAAGTATAGGAAATAATTAATTTGAGGGGAATTATAGGAAATAATTAATGGTGGAGGGGCAGTATAAGAAATAATTAATGGTGGAGAAGCAGTATAGGAAATAATTAATTTTAGGGGAAGTATAGGAAATAATTAATTTGAGGGGAAGTATAGGAAATAATTAATGGTGTAGGGGCAGTATAGGAAATAATTAATTTGAGGGGCAGTATAGGAAATAATTAATTATGAGGGGCAGTATAGGAAATAATTAATTATGAGGGGCAGTATAGGAAATAATTAATGGTGAGGGGCAGCATAGGGAATAATTAATGGTGGAGGGGAAGTATAGGAAATAATTAATGGTGGGGGGCAGTATAGGAAATAATTAATTTGAGGGGAAGTATAGGAAATAATTAATTTGAGGGGAAGCATGAGGGGCAGTATAGGAAATAATTAATTTGAGGGGCAGTATAGGAAATAATTAATGGTGAGGGTCAGCATAGGAAATAATTAATTATGAGGGGCAGTATAGGAAATAATTAATTATGAGGGGCAGTATAGGAAACAATTAATTATGAGGGGCAGAATAGGGAATAATTAATTATGAGGGGCAGAATAGGAAATAATTAATTATGAGGGGCAGTATAGGAAATAATTAAGAGGGGCAGTTTAGGAAATAATTAATTTGAGGGGAAGTATAGGAAATAATTAATGGTTGAGAAGCGGTATAGGAAATAATTAATTTGAGGGGAAGTATAGGAAATAATTAATGGTGTAGGGGCAGTATAGGAAATAATTAATTTGAGGGGCAGTATAGGAAATAATTAATGGTGAGGGGCAGCATGGGAAATAATTAAGAATGAGGGGCAGTATAGGAGATAATTAATTTGAGGGGCAACATAGGGAATAATTATGAGGGGCAGTATAGGAAATAATTAATTTGAGGGGCAGTATAGGAAATAATTAATGGTGGGGGGAAACATAGGAAATAATTAATGGTGGGGGCAGTATAGGAACTAATTAATGGTGGAGGGGCAGCATAGGATATATTTAATGGTGGAGGGGCAGTATAGGAAATATTTAATTTGAGGGGAAGTATAGGAAATAATTAATTTAAGGGGAAGTATAGGAAATAATTAATGGTGGAGGGGCAGTATAAGAAATAATTAATGGTGGAGAAGCAGTATAGGAAATAATTAATTTTAGGGGAAGTATAGGAAATAATTAATTTGAGGGGAAGTATAGGAAATAATTAATGGTGTAGGGGCAGTATAGGAAATAATTAATTATGAGGGGCAGTATAGGAAATAATTAATGGTGAGGGGCAGCATAGGGAATAATTAATTGTGGAGGGGAAGTATAGGAAATAATTAATGGTGGAGGGGCAGTATAGGAAATAATTAATTATGAGGGGCAGTATAGGAAATAATTAATTATGAGGGGCAGTATAGGAAATAATTAATTATGACGGGCAGTATAGGAAATAATTAATGGTGAGGGGCAGCATAGGGAATCATTAATGGTGGAGGGGAAGTATGGGAAATAAATAATGGTGGAGGGGCAGTATAGGAAATAATTAATGGTGGAGGGGCAGTATAGGAAATAATTAATGGTGGAGGGGCAGTATAGGAAATAATTATCGGTGGAGGGGCAGCTTAGGAAATAATTAATGGTGGAGGGGCAGTATAGTAAATACTTAATTTGAGGGGAAGTATAGGAAATAATTAATTTGAGGGGCAGTATAGGAAATGATTAATGGTGGAGGGGCAATATAGGAAATAATTAATTTGAGGGGCAGTACAGGAAATGATTAATGGTGAGGGGCAGCATAGGAAATAATTAATGGTGGGGGGCAGTATAGGAAATAATTAATTTGAGGGGCAGTATAGGAAATAATTAATTTGAGGGGAAGTATAGGAAATAATTAATGGTGAGGGGCAGCATAGGGAATAATTAATTATGAGGGGCAGTATATGAAATAATTATGAGGGCAGTATAGGAAATAATTAATTTGAGGGGAAGTATAGGAAATAATTAATGGTTGAGAAGCAGTATAGGAAATAATTAATTTGAGGGGAAGTATAGGAAATAATTAATTAGAGGGGAAGTATAGGAAATAATTAATGGTGTAGGGGCAGTATAGGAAATAATTAATGGTGAGTGGCAGCATAGGAAATAATTAATGGTGAGTGGCAGCATAGGAAATAATTAAGTATGAGGGGCAGTATAGGAGATAATTAATTTGAGGGGCAACATAGGGAATAATTATGAGGGGCAGTGTAGGAAATAATTAATTTGAGCGGCAGTATAGGAAATAATTAATGGTGGGGGGCAGCATAGGAAATAATTAATGGTGGAGGGGAAGTATAGGAAATAATTAATGGTGGAGGGGCAGTATAGGAAATAATTAATGGTGGAGGGGCAGTAAAGGAAATAATTATGAGGGGCAGTATAGGAAATAAATTATGAGGTGCGGTATAGGAAATAATTAATGGTGAGGGGCAGCATAGGAAATAATTAATTTGAGGGGCAGTATAGGAAATAATTAATGGTGAGGGGAAGTATAGGAAATAATAAATTTGAGGGGCAGTATAGGAAATAATTAAGTATGAGGGGCAGTATAGGAGATAATTATGAGGGGCAGTATAGGAAATAATTATGAGGGGCAGCATAGGAAATAATTAAGTATGAGGGGCAGTATAGGGAATAATTATGAGGGGCAACATAGGGAATAATTATGAGGGGCAGTATAGGAAATAATTAATTTGAGGGGAAGTATAGGAAATAATTAATGGTGTAGAGGCAGTATAGGAAATAATTAATTATGAGGGGCAGTATAGGAAATAATTAATTATGAGCGACAGTATAGGAAATAATTAATGGTAAGGGGCAGCATAGGGAATAATTAATGGTGAGGGGCAGCATAGGAAATAATTAATGGTGGAGGGGAAGTATAGGAAATAATTAATGGTGGAGGGGCAGTATAGGAAATAATTAATTTCAGGGCCAACATAGGGAATAATTATGAGGGGCAGTATAGGAAATAATTAATTTGAGGGGAAGTATAGGAAATAATTAATGGTGTAGAGGCAGTATAGGAAATAATTAATTTGAGGGGCAGTATAGGAAATAATTAATGGTGAGGGTCAGCATAGGAAATAATTAATTATGAGGGGCAGTATAGGAAATAATTAATTATGAGGGGCAGTATAGGAAATAATTAATTATGAGGGGCAGTATAGGAAATAATTAATTAAGAGGGGCAGTATAGGAAATAATTAATGGTGTAGGGGCAGTATAGGAAATAATTAATGGTGTAGGGGCAGTATAGGAAATAATTAATGGTGAGGGGCAGTATAGGAAATAATTAATTATGAGGGGCAGTATAGGAAATAATTAATTATGAGGGGCAGTATAGGAAATAATTAATTATGAGGGGCAGTATAGGAAATAATTAATGGTGAGGGGCAGCATAGGGAATAATTAATGGTGGAGGGGAAGTATGGGAAATAATTAATGGTGGAGAGGCAGTATAGGAAATAATTAATGGTGGAGGGGCAGTATAGGAAATAATTATGAGGGGCAGTATAGGAAATAATTATGAGGTGCGGTATAGGAAATAATTAATGGTGAGGGGCAGCATAGGAAATAATTAATTTGAGGGGCAGTATAGGAAATAATTAATGGTGAGGGGAAGTATAGGAAATAATTAATTTGAGGGGCAGTATAGGAAATAATTAAGTATGAGGGGCAGTATAGGAGATAATTATGAGGGGCAGTATAGGAAATAATTATGAGAGGCAGCATAGGAAATAATTAAGTATGAGGGGCAGTATAGGGAATAATTATGAGGGGCAACATAGGGAATAATTATGAGGGGCAGTATAGGAAATAATTAATTTGAGGGGAAGTAGAGGAAATAATTAATGGTGTAGAGGCAGTATAGGAAATAATTAATTATGAGGGGCAGTATAGGAAATAATTAATTATGAGGGCCAGTATAGGAAATAATTAATGGTGAGAGGCAGCATAGGGAATAATTAATGGTGAGGGGCAGCATAGGAAATAATTAATGGTGGAGGGGAAGTATAGGAAATAATTAATGGTGGAGGGGCAGTATAGGAAATAATTAATTTCAGGGCCAACATAGGGAATAATTATGAGGGGCAGTATAGGAAATAATTATGAGGGGCAGTATAGGAAATAATTAATTTGAGGGGAAGTATAGGAAATAATTAATGGTTGAAAAGCGGTATAAGAAAAAATTAATTTGAGGGGAAGTATAGGAAATAATTAATGGTGTAGGGGCAGTATAGGAAATAATTAATTTGAGGGGCAGTATAGGAAATAATTAATGGTGAGGGGCAGAATAGGAAATAATTAATGGTAAGGGGCAGCATAGGGAATAATTAATTATGAGGGGCAGTATAGGAAATAATTATGAGGGGCAGTATAGGAAATAATTAATTATGAGGGGCAGTATAGGAAATAATTGATGGTGTAGAGGCAGCATAGGGAATAATTAATGGTGAGTGGCAGCATAGGAAATAATTAATGGTGAGTGGCAGCATAGGAAATAATTAAGTATGAGGGGCAGTATAGGAGATAATTAATTTGAGGGGCAACATAGGGAATAATTATGAGGGGCAGTATAGGAAATAATTAATGGTGAGGGGCAGCATAGGGAATAATTAATTATGAGGGGCAGTATAGGAAATAATTAATTTGAGGGAAGTATAGGAAATAATTAATGAGGAGGGGCAGTATAGGAAATAATTAATTATGAGGGGCAGTATAGGAAATAATTAATGGTGGAGGGGAAGTATAGGAAATAATTAATTTGAGGGGAAGTATAGGAAATAATTAATGGTGGAGGGGCAGTATAAGAAATAATTAATGGTGGAGAAGCAGTATAGGAAATAATTAATTTTAGGGGAAGTATAGGAAATAATTAATTTGAGGGGCAGTATAGGAAATAATTAATGGTGTAGGGGCAGTATAGGAAATAATTAATTTGAGGGGCAGTATAGGAAATAATTAATTATGAGGGGCAGTATAGGAAATAATTAATTATGAGGGGCAGTATAGGAAATAATTAATGGTGAGGGGCAGCATAGGGAATAATTAATGGTGGAGGGGAAGTATAGGAAATAATTAATGGTGGAGGGGCAGTATAGGAAATAATTAATTATGAGGGGCAGTATAGGAAATAATTAATTATGAGGGGCAGTATAGGAAATAATTAATTATGAGGGGCAGTATAGGAAATAATTAATTATGACGGGCAGTATAGGAAATAATTAATGGTGAGGGGCAGCATAGGGAATCATTAATGGTGGAGGGGAAGTATGGGAAATAAATAATGGTGGAGGGGCAGTATAGGAAATAATTAATGGTGGAGGGGCAGTATAGGAAATAATTAATGGTGGAGGGGCAGTATAGGAAATAATTATCGGTGGAGGGGCAGCTTAGGAAATAATTAATGGTGGAGGGGCAGTATAGTAAATACTTAATTTGAGGGGAAGTATAGGAAATAATTAATTTGAGGGGCAGTATAGGAAATGATTAATGGTGGAGGGGCAATATAGGAAATAATTAATTTGAGGGGCAGTACAGGAAATGATTAATGGTGAGGGGCAGCATAGGAAATAATTAATGGTGGGGGGCAGTATAGGAAATAATTAATTTGAGGGGCAGTATAGGAAATAATTAATTTGAGGGGAAGTATAGGAAATAATTAATTATGAGGGGCAGTATAGGAAATAATTAATGGTGAGGGGCAGCATAGGGAATAATTAATTATGAGGGGCAGTATAGGAAATAATTAAGAGGGGCAGTTTAGGAAATAATTAATTTGAGGGGAAGTATAGGAAATAATTAATGGTTGAGAAGCGGTATAGGAAATAATTAATTTGAGGGGAAGTATAGGAAATAATTAATGGTGTAGGGGCAGTATAGGAAATATTTAATTTGAGGGGCAGTAGAGGAAATAATTAATGGTGAGGGGCAGCATAGGAAATAATTAAGTATGAGGGGCAGTATAGGAGATAATTTATTTGAGGGGCAGCATAGGGAATAATTAATGGTGGAGGGGCAGTATAGGAAATAATTAATGGTGGAGGGGCAGTATAGGAAATAATTAATGGTGGAGGGGCAGTATAGGAAATAATTATGAGGGGCAGTATAGGAAATAATTATGAGGTGCGGTATAGGAAATAATTAATGGTGAGGGGCAGCATAGGAAATAATTAATTTCAGGGCCAACATAGGGAATAATTATGAGGGGCAGTATAGGGAATAATTAATTTGAGGGAAAGTATAGGAAATAATTAATGGTGTAGAGGCAGTATAGGAAATAATTAATTTTAGGGGCAGTATAGGAAATAATTAATGGTGAGGGTCAGCATAGAAAATAATTAATTATGAGGGGCAGTATAGGAAATATTTTATTATTAGGGGCAGTATAGGAAATAATTAATTATGATGGGCAGTATAGGGAATAATTAATTATGAGGGGCAGTATAGGAAATAATTAACTATGAGGGGCAGTATAGGAAATAATTAACTATGAGGGGCAGTATAGGAAATAATTAATTATGAGGGGCAGTATAGGAAATAATTAATGGTGAGTGGCAGCATAGGGAATAATTAATTATGAGGGACAGTATAGGAAATAATTATGAGGGGCAGTATAGGAAATAATTAATTTGAGGGAAGTATAGGAAATAATTAATGGTGTAGGGGCAGTATAGGAAATAATTAATTTGAGGGGCAGTATAGGAAATAATTAATGGTGAGGGGCAGTATAGGAAATAATTAATGGTGAGGGTCAGCATAGGAAATAATTAATTATGAGGGGCAGTATAGGAAATAATTAATTATGAGGGGCAGTATAGGAAATAATTAATGGTAAGGGGCAGCATAGGGAATAATTAATTATGAGGGGCAGTATAGGAAATAATTATGAGGGGCAGTATAGGAAATAATTAATTATGAGGGGCAGTATAGGAAATAATTGATGGTGTAGAGGCAGCATAGGGAATAATTAATGGTGAGGGGCAGCATAGGAAATAATTAATGGTGGAGGGGAAGTATAGGAAATAATTAATGGTGGAGGGGCAGTATAAGAAATAATTAATTATGAGAGGCAGTATAGGAAATAATTATCGGAGGAGGGGCAGCTTAGGAAATTATTAATGGTGGGGGGGCAGTATAGGAAATAATTAATTTGAGGGGAAGTATAGGAAATAATTAATTTGAGGGGAAGTATAGGAAATAATTAATGGTGGGGGGCAGTATAGGAAATAATTATCGGTGGAGGGGCAGCTTAGGAAATAATTAATGGTGGGGGGGCAGTATAGGAAATAATTAATTTGAGGGGAAGTATAGTAAATACTTAATTTGAGGGGAAGTATAGGAAATAATTATGAGGGGCAGTATAGGAAATAATTATGAGGGACAGAATAGGAAATAATTAACGGTGGAGGGGCAGCTTAGGAAATAATTAATGGTGGAGGGGCAGTATAGGAAATAATTAATTTGAGGGGAAGTATAGGAAATAATAAATGGTGTAGGGGCAGAATAGGAAATAATTAATTATGAGGGGCAGTATAAGAGATAATTAATTTGAGGGGCAACATAGGGAATAATTATGAGGGGCAGTATAGGAAATAATTAATTATGAGGGGCAGTATAGGAAATAATTAATTATGAGGGGCAGTATAGGAAATAATTAATGGTGAGGGGCAGCATAGGGAATAATTATGAGGGGCAGTATTGGAAATAATTATGAGGTGCGGTATGGGAAATAATTAATGGTGAGGGGCAGCATAGGAAATAATTAATTTGAGGGGCAGCATAGGAAATAATTAATGGTGAGGGGAAGTATAGGAAATAATTAATTTGAGGGGCAGTATAGGAAATAATTAAGTATGAGGGGCAGTATAGGAGATAATTATGAGGGGCAGTATAGGAAATAATTATGAGGGGCAGCATAGGAAATAATTAAGTATGAGGGGCAGTATAGGGAATAATTATGAGGGGCAACATAGGGAATAATTATGAGGGGCAGTATAGGAAATAATTAATTTGAGGGGAAGTATAGGAAATAATTAATGGTGTAGAGGCAGTATAGGAAATAATTAATTATGAGGGGCAGTATAGGAAATAATTAATTATGAGGGCCAGTATAGGAAATAATTAATGGTGAGGGGCAGCATAGGGAATAATTAATGGTGAGGGGCAGCATAGGAAATAATTAATGGTGGAGGGGAAGTATAGGTAATAATTAATGGTGGAGGGGCAGTATAGGAAATAATTTATTTCAGGGCCAACATAGGGAATAATTATGAGGGGCAGTATAGGAAATAATTAATTTGAGGGGAAGTATAGGAAATAATTAATGGTGTAGAGGCAGTATAGGAAATAATTAATTTGAGGGGCAGTATAGGAAATAATTAATGGTGAGGGTCAGCATAGGAAATAATTAATTATGAGGGGCAGTATAGGAAATAATTAATTATGAGGGGCAGTATAGGAAATAATTAATTATGAGGGGCAGTATAGGGAATAATTAATTATGAGGGACAGTATAGGAAATAATTATGAGGGGCAGTATAGGAAATAATTAATTTGAGGGGAAGTATAGGAAATAATTAATGGTTGAAAAGCGGTATAAGAAAAAAATAATTTGAGGGGAAGTATAGGAAATAATTAATGGTGTAGGGGCAGTATAGGAAATAATTAATGGTGAGGGGCAGTATAGGAAATAATTAATGGTGAGGGGCAGTATAGGAAATAATTAATGGTAAGGGGCAGCATAGGGAATAATTAATTATGAGGGGCAGTATAGGAAACAATTAATTATGAGGGGCAGAATAGGGAATAATTAATTATGAGGGGCAGAATAGGAAATAATTAATTATGAGGGGCAGTATAGGAAATAATTGATGGTGTAGAGGCAGCATAGGGAATAATTAATGGTGAGTGGCAGCATAGGAAATAATTAATGGTGAGTGGCAGCATAGGAAATAATTAAGTATGAGGGGCAGTATAGGAGATAATTAATTTGAGGGGAAGTATAGGAAATAATTAATTTGAGCGGAAGTATAGGAAATAATTAATGGTGAGGGGCAGCATAGGAAATAATTAATGGTGGGGGGCAGTATAGGAAATAATTAATGGTGGAGGGGCAGCATAGGAAATATTTAATGGTGGAGGGGCAGTATAGGAAATAATTAATTAGAGGGGAAGTATAGGAAATAATTAATTTGAGGGGAAGTATAGGAAATAATAAATTTGAGGGGAAGTATAGGAAATAATTAATGGTGTAGGGGCAGTATAGGAAATAATTAATTTGAGGGGCAGTATAGGAAATAATTAATGGTGAGGGGCAGCATAGGAAATAATTAATGGTGGGGGCAGTATAGGAAATAATTAATGGTGGGGGCAGTATAGGAAATAATTAATGGTGGAGGGGCAGCATAGGATATATTTAATGGTGGAGGGGCAGTATAGGAAATATTTAATTTGAGGGGAAGTATAGGAAATAATTAATTTGAGGGGAAGTATAGGAAATAATTAATGGTGGAGGGGCAGTATAAGAAATAATTAATGGTGGAGAAGCAGTATAGGAAATAATTAATTTTAGGGGAAGTATAGGAAATAATTAATTTGAGGGGAAGAATAGGAAATAATTAATGGTGTAGGGGCAGTATAGGAAATAATTAATTTGAGGGGCAGTATAGGAAATAATTAATGGTGAGGGGCAGCATAGGAAATAATTAAGTATGAGGGGCAGTATAGGAGATAATTAATTTGAGGGGCAACATAGGGAATAATTATGAGGGGCAGTATAGGAAATAATTAATGGTGGAGGGGCAGCATAGGAAATATTTAATGGTGGGGGGCAGTATAGGAAATAATTAATGGTGTGGAGGCAGAATAGGGAATAATTAATGGTGAGGGGCAGCATAGGAAATAATTAATGGTGAGGGGCAGTATAGGAAATAATTAATGGTGGAGGGGCAGCATAGGAAATATTAAATGGTGGAGGGGCAGTATAGGAAATAATTAATTTGAGGGGAAGTATAGGAAATAATTAATGGTGGAGGGGCAGTATAGGAAATAATTAATGGTGGAGGGGCAGTATAGGAAATAATTAATTTGAGGGGCAGTATAGGAAATAATTAATGGTGAAGGGCAGCATAGGAAATAAATAATGGTGGGGGGCAGTATAGGAAATTATTAATTATGAGGGGCAGTATAGGAAATAATTAATGGTGTAGAGGCAGCATAGGAAATAATTAATGGTGGAGGGGAAGTATAGGAAATAATTAATTTGAGGGGCAGTATAGGAAATAATTAATTTGAGGGGAAGTATAGGAAATAAATAATTTGAGGGGAAGTATAGGAAATAATTAATGGTGGAGGGGCAGCATAGGAAATAATTAATTATGAGGGGCAGTATAGGAGATAATTAATTTGAGGGGCAACATAGGGAATAATTATGAGGGGCAGTATAGGAAATAATTAATTATGAGGGCCAGTATAGGAAATAATTAATGGTGAGGGGCAGCATAGGGAATAATTAATGGTGAGGGGCAGCATAGGAAATAATTAATGGTGGAGGGGAAGTATAGGAAATAATTAATGGTGGAGGGGCAGTATAGGAAATAATTTATTTCAGGGCCAACATAGGGAATAATTATGAGGGGAAGTATAGGAAATAATTAATTAGAGGGGAAGTATAGGAAATAATTAATGGTGGAGGGGCAATATAGGAAATAATTAATTTGATGGGCAGTATAGGAAATAATTAATGGTGAGGGGCAGCATAAGGAATAATTAATTATGAGGGGCAGTATAGGAAATAATTATGAGGGGCAGTATAGGAAATAATTAATTTGAGGGGAAGTATAGGAAATAATTAATGGTTGAGAAGCGGTATAGGAAATAATTAATTTGAGGGGAAGTATAGGAAATAATTAATGGTGGGGGGCAGTATAGGAAATAATTAATTTGAGGGGAAGTATAGGAAATAATTAATTTGAGGGGAAGTATAGGAAATAATAAATGGTGTAGAGGCAGTATAGGAAATAATTAATTTGAGGGGCAGTATAGGAAATAATTAATGGTGAGGGTCAGCATAGGAAATAATTAATTATGAGGGGCAGTATAGGAAATAATTAATTATGAGGGGCAGTATAGGAAACAATTAATTATGAGGGGCAGAATAGGGAATAATTAATTATGAGGGGCAGAATAGGAAATAATTAATTATGAGGGGCAGTATAGGAAATAATTAAGAGGGGCAGTTTAGGAAATAATTAATTTGAGGGGAAGTATAGGAAATAATTAATGGTTGAGAAGCGGTATAGGAAATAATTAATTTGAGGGGAAGTATAGGAAATAATTAATGGTGTAGGGGCAGTATAGGAAATAATTAATTTGAGGGGCAGTATAGGAAATAATTAATGGTGAGGGGCAGCATGGGAAATAATTAAGAATGAGGGGCAGTATAGGAGATAATTAATTTGAGGGGCAACATAGGGAATAATTATGAGGGGCAGTATAGGAAATAATTAATTTGAGGGGCAGTATAGGAAATAATTAATGGTGGGGGGAAACATAGGAAATAATTAATGGTGGGGGCAGTATAGGAACTAATTAATGGTGGAGGGGCAGCATAGGATATATTTAATGGTGGAGGGGCAGTATAGGAAATATTTAATTTGAGGGGAAGTATAGGAAATAATTAATTTGAGGGGAATTATAGGAAATAATTAATGGTGGAGGGGCAGTATAAGAAATAATTAATGGTGGAGAAGCAGTATAGGAAATAATTAATTTTAGGGGAAGTATAGGAAATAATTAATTTGAGGGGAAGTATAGGAAATAATTAATGGTGTAGGGGCAGTATAGGAAATAATTAATTTGAGGGGCAGTATAGGAAATAATTAATTATGAGGGGCAGTATAGGAAATAATTAATTATGAGGGGCAGTATAGGAAATAATTAACTATGAGGGGTAGTATAGGAAATAATTATGAGGGGCAGTATAGGAAATAATTAATTATGAGGGGCAGTATAGGAAATAATTAATGGTGAGTGGCAGCATAGGGAATAATTAATTATGAGGGGCAGTATAGGAAATAATTATGAGGGGCAGTATAGGAAATAATTAATTTGAGGGAAGTATAGGAAATAATTAATGGTGTAGGGGCAGTATAGGAAATAATTAATTTGAGGGGCAGTATAGGAAATAATTAATGGTGAGGGGCAGTATAGGAAATAATTAATGGTGAGGGTCAGCATAGGAAATAATTAATTATGAGGGGCAGTATAGGAAATAATTAATTATGAGGGGCAGTATAGGAAATAATTAATGGTAAGGGGCAGCATAGGGAATAATTAATTATGAGGGGCAGTATAGGAAATAATTATGAGGGGCAGTATAGGAAATAATTAATTATGAGGGGCAGTATAGGAAATAATTGATGGTGTAGAGGCAGCATAGGGAATAATTAATGGTGAGGGGCAGCATAGGAAATAATTAATGGTGGAGGGGAAGTATAGGAAATAATTAATGGTGGAGGGGCAGTATAAGAAATAATTAATTATGAGAGGCAGTATAGGAAATAATTATCGGAGGAGGGGCAGCTTAGGAAATAATTAATGGTGGGGGGGCAGTATAGGAAATAATTAATTTGAGGGGAAGTATAGGAAATAATTAATTTGAGGGGAAGTATAGGAAATAATTAATTTGAGGGGAAGTATAGGAAATAATTAATGGTGGGGGGCAGTATAGGAAATAATTATCGGTGGAGGGGCAGCTTAGGAAATAATTAATGGTGGGGGGGCAGTATAGGAAATAATTAATTTGAGGGGAAGTATAGTAAATACTTAATTTGAGGGGAAGTATAGGAAATAATTATGAGGGGCAGTATAGGAAATAATTATGAGGGGCAGAATAGGAAATAATTAACGGTGGAGGGGCAGCTTAGGAAATAATTAATGGTGGAGGGGCAGTATAGGAAATAATTAATTTGAGGGGAAGTATAGGAAATAATAAATGGTGTAGGGGCAGAATAGGAAATAATTAATTATGAGGGGCAGTATAAGAGATAATTAATTTGAGGGGCAACATAGGGAATAATTATGAGGGGCAGTATAGGAAATAATTAATTATGAGGGGCAGTATAGGAAATAATTAATTATGAGGGGCAGTATAGGAAATAATTAATGGTGAGGGGCAGCATAGGGAATAATTATGAGGGGCAGTATTGGAAATAATTATGAGGTGCGGTATGGGAAATAATTAATGGTGAGGGGCAGCATAGGAAATAATTAATTTGAGGGGCAGCATAGGAAATAATTAATGGTGAGGGGAAGTATAGGAAATAATTAATTTGAGGGGCAGTATAGGAAATAATTAAGTATGAGGGGCAGTATAGGAGATAATTATGAGGGGCAGTATAGGAAATAATTATGAGGGGCAGCATAGGAAATAATTAAGTATGAGGGGCAGTATAGGGAATAATTATGAGGGGCAACATAGGGAATAATTATGAGGGGCAGTATAGGAAATAATTAATTTGAGGGGAAGTATAGGAAATAATTAATGGTGTAGAGGCAGTATAGGAAATAATTAATTATGAGGGGCAGTATAGGAAATAATTAATTATGAGGGCCAGTATAGGAAATAATTAATGGTGAGGGGCAGCATAGGGAATAATTAATGGTGAGGGGCAGCATAGGAAATAATTAATGGTGGAGGGGAAGTATAGGAAATAATTAATGGTGGAGGGGCAGTATAGGAAATAATTTATTTCAGGGCCAACATAGGGAATAATTATGAGGGGCAGTATAGGAAATAATTAATTTGAGGGGAAGTATAGGAAATAATTAATGGTGTAGAGGCAGTATAGGAAATAATTAATTATGAGGGGCAGTATAGGAAATAATTAATTATGAGGGCCAGTATAGGAAATAATTAATGGTGAGGGGCAGCATAGGGAATAATTAATGGTGAGGGGCAGCATAGGAAATAATTAATGGTGGAGGGGAAGTATAGGAAATAATTAATGGTGGAGGGGCAGTATAGGAAATAATTTATTTCAGGGCCAACATAGGGAATAATTATGAGGGGCAGTATAGGAAATAATTAATTTGAGGGGAAGTATAGGAAATAATTAATGGTTGAAAAGCGGTATAAGAAAAAAATAATTTGAGGGGAAGTATAGGAAATAATTAATGGTGTAGGGGCAGCATAGGAAATAATTAATGGTGAGGGGCAGTATAGGAAATAATTAATGGTGAGGGGCAGTATAGGAAATAATTAATGGTAAGGGGCAGCATAGGGAATAATTAATTATGAGGGGCAGTATAGGAAATAATTATGAGGGGCAGTATAGGAAATAATTAATTATGAGGGGCAGTATAGGAAATAATTGATGGTGTAGAGGCAGCATAGGGAATAATTAATGGTGAGTGGCAGCATAGGAAATAATTAATGGTGAGTGGCAGCATAGGAAATAATTAAGTATGAGGGGCAGTATAGGAGATAATTAATTTGAGGGGAAGTATAGGAAATAATTAATTTGAGCGGCAGTATAGGAAATAATTAATGGTGAGGGGCAGCATAGGAAATAATTAATGGTGGGGGGCAGTATAGGAAATAATTAATGGTGGAGGGGCAGCATAGGAAATATTTAATGGTGGAGGGGCAGTATAGGAAATAATTAATTAGAGGGGAAGTATAGGAAATAATTAATTTGAGGGGAAGTATAGGAAATAATAAATTTGAGGGGAAGTATAGGAAATAATTAATGGTGTAGGGGCAGTATAGGAAATAATTAATTTGAGGGGCAGTATAGGAAATAATTAATGGTGAGGGGCAGCATAGGATATATTTAATGGTGGAGGGGCAGTATAGGAAATATTTAATTTGAGGGGAAGTATAGGAAATAATTAATTTGAGGAGAAGTATAGGAAATAATTAATGGTGGAGGGGCAGTATAGGAAATAATTAATGGTGGAGAAGCAGTATAGGAAATAATTAATTTTAGGGGAAGTATAGGAAATAATTAATTTGAGGGGAAGAATAGGAAATAATTAATGGTGTAGGGGCAGTATAGGAAATAATTAATTTGAGGGGCAGTATAGGAAATAATTAATGGTGAGGGGCAGCATAGGAAATAATTAAGTATGAGGGGCAGTATAGGAGATAATTAATTTGAGGGGCAACATAGGGAATAATTATGAGGGGCAGTATAGGAAATAATTAATGGTGGAGGGGCAGCATAGGAAATATTTAATGGTGGGGGGCAGTATAGGAAATAATTAATGGTGTGGAGGCAGAATAGGGAATAATTAATGGTGAGGGGCAGCATAGGAAATAATTAATGGTGAGGGGCAGTATAGGAAATAATTAATGGTGGAGGGGCAGCATAGGAAATATTAAATGGTGGAGGGGCAGTATAGGAAATAATTAATTTGAGGGGAAGTATAGGAAATAATTAATGGTGGAGGGGCAGTATAGGAAATAATTAATGGTGAAGGGCAGCATAGGAAATAAATAATGGTGGGGGGCAGTATAGGAAATAATTAATTATGAGGGGCAGTATAGGAAATAATTAATGGTGTAGAGGCAGCATAGGAAATAATTAATGGTGGAGGGGAAGTATAGGAAATAATTAATTTGAGGGGCAGTATAGGAAATAATTAATTTGAGGGGAAGTATAGGAAATAAATAATTTGAGGGGAAGTATAGGAAATAATTAATGGTGGAGGGGCAGCATAGGAAATAATTAATTATGAGGGGCAGTATAGGAGATAATTAATTTGAGGGGCAACATAGGGAATAATTATGAGGGGCAGTATAGGAAATAATTAATTTGAGTGGAAGTATAGGAAATAATTAATTAGAGGGGAAGTATAGGAAATAATTAATGGTGGAGGGGCAGTATAGGAAATAATTAATTTGATGGGCAGTATAGGAAATAATTAATGGTGAGGGGCAGCATAGGGAATAATTAATTATGAGGGGCAGTATAGGAAATAATTATGAGGGGCAGTATAGGAAATAATTAATTTGAGGGGAAGTATAGGAAATAATTAATGGTTGAGAAGCAGTATAGGAAATAATTAATTATGAGGGGCAGTATAGGGAATAATTAATTATGAGGGGCAGAATAGGAAATAATTAATTATGAGGGGCAGTATAGGAAATAATTATGAGGGGCAGTATAGGAAATAATTAATTTGAGGGGAAGTATAGGAAATAATTAATGGTTGAGAAGCGGTATAGGAAATAATTAATTTGAGGGGAAGTATAGGAAATAATTAATGGTGGGGGGCAGTATAGGAAATAATTAATTTGAGGGGAAGTATAGGAAATAATTAATTTGAGGGGAAGTATAGGAAATAATAAATGGTGTAGAGGCAGTATAGGAAATAATTAATTTGAGGGGCAGTATAGGAAATAATTAATGGTGAGGGTCAGCATAGGAAATAATTAATTATGAGGGGCAGTATAGGAAATAATTAATTATGAGGGGCAGTATAGGAAACAATTAATTATGAGGGGCAGAATAGGGAATAATTAATTATGAGGGGCAGAATAGGAAATAATTAATTATGAGGGGCAGTATAGGAAATAATTAAGAGGGGCAGTTTAGGAAATAATTAATTTGAGGGGAAGTATAGGAAATAATTAATGGTTGAGAAGCGGTATAGGAAATAATTAATTTGAGGGGAAGTATAGGAAATAATTAATGGTGTAGGGGCAGTATAGGAAATAATTAATTTGAGGGGCAGTATAGGAAATAATTAATGGTGAGGGGCAGCATGGGAAATAATTAAGAATGAGGGGCAGTATAGGAGATAATTAATTTGAGGGGCAACATAGGGAATAATTATGAGGGGCAGTATAGGAAATAATTAATTTGAGGGGCAGTATAGGAAATAATTAATGGTGGGGGGAAACATAGGAAATAATTAATGGTGGGGGCAGTATAGGAACTAATTAATGGTGGAGGGGCAGCATAGGATATATTTAATGGTGGAGGGGCAGTATAGGAAATATTTAATTTGAGGGGAAGTATAGGAAATAATTAATTTGAGGGGAATTATAGGAAATAATTAATGGTGGAGGGGCAGTATAAGAAATAATTAATGGTGGAGAAGCAGTATAGGAAATAATTAATTTTAGGGGAAGTATAGGAAATAATTAATTTGAGGGGAAGTATAGGAAATAATTAATGGTGTAGGGGCAGTATAGGAAATAATTAATTTGAGGGGCAGTATAGGAAATAATTAATTATGAGGGGCAGTATAGGAAATAATTAATTATGAGGGGCAGTATAGGAAATAATTAATGGTGAGGGGCAGCATAGGGAATAATTAATGGTGGAGGGGAAGTATAGGAAATAATTAATGGTGGGGGGCAGTATAGGAAATAATTAATTTGAGGGGAAGTATAGGAAATAATTAATTTGAGGGGAAGCATGAGGGGCAGTATAGGAAATAATTAATTTGAGGGGCAGTATAGGAAATAATTAATGGTGAGGGTCAGCATAGGAAATAATTAATTATGAGGGGCAGTATAGGAAATAATTAATTATGAGGGGCAGTATAGGAAACAATTAATTATGAGGGGCAGAATAGGGAATAATTAATTATGAGGGGCAGAATAGGAAATAATTAATTATGAGGGGCAGTATAGGAAATAATTAAGAGGGGCAGTTTAGGAAATAATTAATTTGAGGGGAAGTATAGGAAATAATTAATGGTTGAGAAGCGGTATAGGAAATAATTAATTTGAGGGGAAGTATAGGAAATAATTAATGGTGTAGGGGCAGTATAGGAAATAATTAATTTGAGGGGCAGTATAGGAAATAATTAATGGTGAGGGGCAGCATGGGAAATAATTAAGAATGAGGGGCAGTATAGGAGATAATTAATTTGAGGGGCAACATAGGGAATAATTATGAGGGGCAGTATAGGAAATAATTAATTTGAGGGGCAGTATAGGAAATAATTAATGGTGGGGGGAAACATAGGAAATAATTAATGGTGGGGGCAGTATAGGAACTAATTAATGGTGGAGGGGCAGCATAGGATATATTTAATGGTGGAGGGGCAGTATAGGAAATATTTAATTTGAGGGGAAGTATAGGAAATAATTAATTTAAGGGGAAGTATAGGAAATAATTAATGGTGGAGGGGCAGTATAAGAAATAATTAATGGTGGAGAAGCAGTATAGGAAATAATTAATTTTAGGGGAAGTATAGGAAATAATTAATTTGAGGGGAAGTATAGGAAATAATTAATGGTGTAGGGGCAGTATAGGAAATAATTAATTATGAGGGGCAGTATAGGAAATAATTAATGGTGAGGGGCAGCATAGGGAATAATTAATTGTGGAGGGGAAGTATAGGAAATAATTAATGGTGGAGGGGCAGTATAGGAAATAATTAATTATGAGGGGCAGTATAGGAAATAATTAATTATGAGGGGCAGTATAGGAAATAATTAATTATGACGGGCAGTATAGGAAATAATTAATGGTGAGGGGCAGCATAGGGAATCATTAATGGTGGAGGGGAAGTATGGGAAATAAATAATGGTGGAGGGGCAGTATAGGAAATAATTAATGGTGGAGGGGCAGTATAGGAAATAATTAATGGTGGAGGGGCAGTATAGGAAATAATTATCGGTGGAGGGGCAGCTTAGGAAATAATTAATGGTGGAGGGGCAGTATAGTAAATACTTAATTTGAGGGGAAGTATAGGAAATAATTAATTTGAGGGGCAGTATAGGAAATGATTAATGGTGGAGGGGCAATATAGGAAATAATTAATTTGAGGGGCAGTACAGGAAATGATTAATGGTGAGGGGCAGCATAGGAAATAATTAATGGTGGGGGGCAGTATAGGAAATAATTAATTTGAGGGGCAGTATAGGAAATAATTAATTTGAGGGGAAGTATAGGAAATAATTAATGGTGAGGGGCAGCATAGGGAATAATTAATTATGAGGGGCAGTATATGAAATAATTATGAGGGCAGTATAGGAAATAATTAATTTGAGGGGAAGTATAGGAAATAATTAATGGTTGAGAAGCAGTATAGGAAATAATTAATTTGAGGGGAAGTATAGGAAATAATTAATTAGAGGGGAAGTATAGGAAATAATTAATGGTGTAGGGGCAGTATAGGAAATAATTAATGGTGAGTGGCAGCATAGGAAATAATTAATGGTGAGTGGCAGCATAGGAAATAATTAAGTATGAGGGGCAGTATAGGAGATAATTAATTTGAGGGGCAACATAGGGAATAATTATGAGGGGCAGTGTAGGAAATAATTAATTTGAGCGGCAGTATAGGAAATAATTAATGGTGGGGGGCAGCATAGGAAATAATTAATGGTGGAGGGGAAGTATAGGAAATAATTAATGGTGGAGGGGCAGTATAGGAAATAATTAATGGTGGAGGGGCAGTAAAGGAAATAATTATGAGGGGCAGTATAGGAAATAAATTATGAGGTGCGGTATAGGAAATAATTAATGGTGAGGGGCAGCATAGGAAATAATTAATTTGAGGGGCAGTATAGGAAATAATTAATGGTGAGGGGAAGTATAGGAAATAATAAATTTGAGGGGCAGTATAGGAAATAATTAAGTATGAGGGGCAGTATAGGAGATAATTATGAGGGGCAGTATAGGAAATAATTATGAGGGGCAGCATAGGAAATAATTAAGTATGAGGGGCAGTATAGGGAATAATTATGAGGGGCAACATAGGGAATAATTATGAGGGGCAGTATAGGAAATAATTAATTTGAGGGGAAGTATAGGAAATAATTAATGGTGTAGAGGCAGTATAGGAAATAATTAATTATGAGGGGCAGTATAGGAAATAATTAATTATGAGCGACAGTATAGGAAATAATTAATGGTAAGGGGCAGCATAGGGAATAATTAATGGTGAGGGGCAGCATAGGAAATAATTAATGGTGGAGGGGAAGTATAGGAAATAATTAATGGTGGAGGGGCAGTATAGGAAATAATTAATTTCAGGGCCAACATAGGGAATAATTATGAGGGGCAGTATAGGAAATAATTAATTTGAGGGGAAGTATAGGAAATAATTAATGGTGTAGAGGCAGTATAGGAAATAATTAATTTGAGGGGCAGTATAGGAAATAATTAATGGTGAGGGTCAGCATAGGAAATAATTAATTATGAGGGGCAGTATAGGAAATAATTAATTATGAGGGGCAGTATAGGAAATAATTAATTATGAGGGGCAGTATAGGAAATAATTAATTAAGAGGGGCAGTATAGGAAATAATTAATGGTGTAGGGGCAGTATAGGAAATAATTAATGGTGTAGGGGCAGTATAGGAAATAATTAATGGTGAGGGGCAGTATAGGAAATAATTAATTATGAGGGGCAGTATAGGAAATAATTAATTATGAGGGGCAGTATAGGAAATAATTAATTATGAGGGGCAGTATAGGAAATAATTAATGGTGAGGGGCAGCATAGGGAATAATTAATGGTGGAGGGGAAGTATGGGAAATAATTAATGGTGGAGAGGCAGTATAGGAAATAATTAATGGTGGAGGGGCAGTATAGGAAATAATTATGAGGGGCAGTATAGGAAATAATTATGAGGTGCGGTATAGGAAATAATTAATGGTGAGGGGCAGCATAGGAAATAATTAATTTGAGGGGCAGTATAGGAAATAATTAATGGTGAGGGGAAGTATAGGAAATAATTAATTTGAGGGGCAGTATAGGAAATAATTAAGTATGAGGGGCAGTATAGGAGATAATTATGAGGGGCAGTATAGGAAATAATTATGAGAGGCAGCATAGGAAATAATTAAGTATGAGGGGCAGTATAGGGAATAATTATGAGGGGCAACATAGGGAATAATTATGAGGGGCAGTATAGGAAATAATTAATTTGAGGGGAAGTAGAGGAAATAATTAATGGTGTAGAGGCAGTATAGGAAATAATTAATTATGAGGGGCAGTATAGGAAATAATTAATTATGAGGGCCAGTATAGGAAATAATTAATGGTGAGAGGCAGCATAGGGAATAATTAATGGTGAGGGGCAGCATAGGAAATAATTAATGGTGGAGGGGAAGTATAGGAAATAATTAATGGTGGAGGGGCAGTATAGGAAATAATTAATTTCAGGGCCAACATAGGGAATAATTATGAGGGGCAGTATAGGAAATAATTATGAGGGGCAGTATAGGAAATAATTAATTTGAGGGGAAGTATAGGAAATAATTAATGGTTGAAAAGCGGTATAAGAAAAAATTAATTTGAGGGGAAGTATAGGAAATAATTAATGGTGTAGGGGCAGTATAGGAAATAATTAATTTGAGGGGCAGTATAGGAAATAATTAATGGTGAGGGGCAGAATAGGAAATAATTAATGGTAAGGGGCAGCATAGGGAATAATTAATTATGAGGGGCAGTATAGGAAATAATTATGAGGGGCAGTATAGGAAATAATTAATTATGAGGGGCAGTATAGGAAATAATTGATGGTGTAGAGGCAGCATAGGGAATAATTAATGGTGAGTGGCAGCATAGGAAATAATTAATGGTGAGTGGCAGCATAGGAAATAATTAAGTATGAGGGGCAGTATAGGAGATAATTAATTTGAGGGGCAACATAGGGAATAATTATGAGGGGCAGTATAGGAAATAATTAATGGTGAGGGGCAGCATAGGGAATAATTAATTATGAGGGGCAGTATAGGAAATAATTAATTTGAGGGAAGTATAGGAAATAATTAATGAGGAGGGGCAGTATAGGAAATAATTAATTATGAGGGGCAGTATAGGAAATAATTAATGGTGGAGGGGAAGTATAGGAAATAATTAATTATGAGGGTCAGTAAAGGAAATAATTAATTATGAGGGGCAGTATAGGAAATAATTAATGGTGGAGGGGCAGTATAGGAAATAATTAATGGTGGAGGGGCAGTAAAGGAAATAATTATGAGGGGCAGTATAGGAAATAATTATAAGGTGCGGTATAGGAAATAATTAATGGTGAGGGGCAGCATAGGAAATAATTAATTTGAGGGGCAGTATAGGAAATAATTAATGGTGAGGGGAAGTATAGGAAATAATTAATTTGAGGGGCAGTATAGGAAATAATTAAGTATGAGGGGCAGTATAGGAAATAATTATGAGGGGCAGTATAGGAAATAATTAATTTGAGGGGAAGTATAGGAAATAATTAATGGTGTAGAGGCAGTATAGGAAATAATTAATTTGAGGGGTAGTATAGGAAATAATTAATGGTGAGGGGCAGCATAGGGAATAATTAATTATGAGGGGCAGTATAGGAAATAATTATGAGGGGCAGTATAGGAAATAATTAATTTGAGGGAAGTATAGGAAATAATTAATTTGAGGGGAAGTATAGGAAATAATTAATGGTGTAGAGGCAGTATAGAAAATAATTAATTTGAGGGACAGTATAGGAAATAATTAATGGTGAGGGGCAGTATAGGAAATAATTAATGGTGAGGGTCAGCATAGGAAATAATTAATTATGAGGGGCAGTAGAGGAAATAATTAATTATGAGGGGCAGTATAGGAAATAATTAATGGTAAGGGGCAGCATAGGGAATAATTAATTATGATGGGCAGTATAGGAAATAATTATGAGGGGCAGTATAGGAAATAATTAATTATGAGGGGCAGTATAGGAAATAATTGATGGTGTAGAGGCAGCATAGGGAATAATTAATGGTGAGGGGCAGCATAGGAAATAATTAATGGTGGAGGGGAAGTATAGGAAATAATTAATGGTGGAGGGGCAGTATAGGAAATAATTAATTATGAGGGGCAGTATAGGAAATAATTATCGGAGCAGGGGCAGCTTAGGAAATAATTAATGGTGGGGGGGGCAGTATAGGAAATAATTAATTTGAGGGGAAGTATAGGAAATAATTAATTTGAGGGGAAGTATAGGAAATAATTAATTTGAGGGGAAGTATAGGAAATAATTAATGGTGGGGGGCAGTATAGGAAATAATTATCGGTGGAGGGGCAGCTTAGGAAATAATTAATGGTGGGGGGGCAGTATAGGAAATAATTAATTTGAGGGGAAGTATAGTAAATACTTAATTTGAGGGGAAGTATAGGAAATAATTATGAGGGGCAGTATAGGAAATAATTATGAGGGGCAGAATAGGAAATAATTAACGGTGGAGGGGCAGCTTAGGAAATAATTAATGGTGGAGGGGCAGTATAGGAAATAATTAATTTGAGGGGAAGTATAGGAAATAATAAATGGTGTAGGGGCAGAATAGGAAATAATTAATTATGAGGGGCAGTATAGGAGATAATTAATTTGAGGGGCAACATAGGGAATAATTATGAGGGGCAGTATAGGAAATAATTAATTTGAGGGGAAGTATAGGAAATAATTAATTATGAGGGGCAAGTATAGGAAATAATTAATTATGAGGGGCAGTATAGGAAATAATTAATTATGAGGGGCAGTATAGGAAATAATTAATGGTGAGGGGCAGCATAGGGAATAATTAATGGTGGAGGGGCAGTATAGGAAATAATTAATGGTGGAGGGGCAGTATAGGAAATAATTATGAGGGGCAGTATAGGAAATAATTATGAGGTGCGGTATAGGAAATAATTAATGGTGAGGGGCAGCATAGGAAATAATTAATTTGAGGGGCAGCATAGGAAATAATTAATGGTGAGGGGAAGTATAGGAAATAATTAATTTGAGGGGCAGTATAGGAAATAATTAAGTATGAGGGGCAGTATAGGAGATAATTATGAGGGGCAGTATAGGAAATAATTATGAGGGGCAGCATAGGAAATAATTAAGTATGAGGGGCAGTATAGGGAATAATTATGAGGGGCAACATAGGGAATAATTATGAGGGGCAGTATAGGAAATAATTAATTTGAGGGGAAGTATAGGTAATAATTAATGGTGTAGAGGCAGTATAGGAAATAATTAATTGTGAGGGGCAGTATAGGAAATAATTAATTATGAGGGCCAGTATAGGAAATAATTAATGGTGAGGGGCAGCATAGGGAATAATTAATGGTGAGGGGCAGCATAGGAAATAATTAATGGTGGAGGGGAAGTATAGGAAATAATTAATGGTGGAGGGGCAGTATAGGAAATAATTAATTTCAGGGCCAACATAGGGAATAATTATGAGGGGCAGTATAGGAAATAATTATGAGGGGCAGCATAGGAAATAATTATGAGGGGCAGTATAGGAAATAATTATGAGGGACAGTATAGGAAATAATTAATGGTGGAGGGGCAGTATAGGAAATAATTAATTTGAGGGGCAGTATAGGAAATAATCAATGGTGAGGGGCAGCATAGGAAATATTTAATGGTGGAGGGGCAGTATAGGAAATAAATAATTTGAGGGGAAGTATAGGAAATAATTAATTTGAGGGGAAGTATAGGAAATAATTAATTTGAGGGGCAGTATAGGAAATAATTAATGGTGAGGGTCAGCACAGGAAATAATTAATTATGAGGGGCAGTATAGGAAATAATTAATTATGAGGGGCAGTATAGGAAATAATTAATTATGAGGGGCAGTATAGGAAATAATTAATTATGAGGGGCAGTATAGGGAATAATTAATTATGAGGGGCAGTATAGGAAATAATTAATTATGAGGGGCAGTATAGGAAATAATTAATTTGAGGGGAAGTATAGGAAATAATTAATGGTGTAGGGGCAGTATAGGAAATATTTAATTTGAGGGGCAGTATAGGAAATAATTAATGGTGAGGGGCAGCATAGGAAATAATTAAGTATGAGGGGCAGTATAGGAGATAATTAATTTGAGGGGCAGCATAGGGAATAATTAATGGTGGAGGGGAAGTATAGGAAATAATGAATGGTGGAGGGGCAGTATAGGAAATAATTAATGGCGGAGGGGCAGTATAGGAAATAATTAATGGTGGAGGGGCAGTATAGGAAATAATTATGAGGGGCAGTATAGGAAATAATTATGAGGTGCGGTATAGGAAATAATTAATGGTGAGGGGCAGCATAGGAAATAATTAATTTCAGGGCCAACATAGGGAATAATTATGAGGGGCAGTATAGGAAATAATTAATTTGAGGGAAAGTATAGGAAATAATTAATGGTGTAGAGGCAGTATAGGAAATAATTAATTTTAGGGGCAGTATAGGAAATAATTAATGGTGAGGGTCAGCATAGAAAATAATTAATTATGAGGGGCAGTATAGGAAATATTTTATTATGAGGGGCAGTATAGGAAATAATTAATTATGATGGCCAGTATAGGGAATAATTAATTATGAGGGGCAGTATAGGAAATAATTAACTATGAGGGGCAGTATAGGAAATAATTATGAGGGGCAGTATAGGAAATAATTAATTATGAGGGGCAGTATAGGAAATAATTAATGGTGAGGGGCAGCATAGGGAATAATTAATTATGAGGGGCAGTATAGGAAATAATTATGAGGGGCAGTATAGGAAATAATTTATTTGAGGGAAGTATAGGAAATAATTAATGGTGTAGGGGCAGTATAGGAAATAATTAATTATGAGGGGCAGTATAGGAAATAATTAATTATGAGGGGCAGTATAGGAAATAATTATGAGGGGCAGTATAGGAAATAATTAATTATGAGGGGCAGTATAGGAAATAATTGATGGTGTAGAGGCAGCATAGGGAATAATTAATGGTGAGGGGCAGCATAGGAAATAATTAATGGTGGAGGGGAAGTATAGGAAATAATTAATGGTGGAGGGGCAGTATAAGAAATAATTAATTATGAGAGGCAGTATAGGAAATAATTATCGGAGGAGGGGCAGCTTAGGAAATAATTAATGGTGGGGGGGCAGTATAGGAAATAATTAATTTGAGGGGAAGTATAGTAAATACTTAATTTGAGGGGAAGTATAGGAAATAATAAATTTGAGGGGAAGTATAGGAAATAATTAATGGTGTAGGGGCAGTATAGGAAATAATTAATTTGAGGGACAGTATAGGAAATAATTAATGGCGAGGGGCAGCATAGGAAATAATTAATGGTGGGGGCAGTATAGGAAATAATTAATGAGGAGGGGCAGTATAGGAAATAATTAATTATGAGGGGCAGTATAGGAAATAATTAATTTGAGGGGAAGTATAGGAAATAATTAATGGCTGAGAAGCGGTATAGAAAATAATTAATTTGAGGGGAAGTATAGGAAATAATTAATGGTGTAGGGGCAGTATAGGAAATAATTAATGGTGGGGGCAGTATAGGAAATAATTAATGGTGGGGTCAGTATAGGAAATAATTAATGGTGGAGGGGCAGCATAGGATATATTTAATGGTGGAGGGGCAGTATAGGAAATATTTAATTTGAGGGGAAGTATAGGAAATAATTAATTTGAGGGGAAGTATAGGAAATAATTAATGGTGGAGGGGCAGTATAGGAAATAATTAATGGTGGAGAAGCAGTATAGGAAATAATTAATTTTAGGGCCAACATAGGGAATAATTATGAGGGGCAGTATAGGAAATAATTAATTTGAGGGAAAGTATAGGAAATAATGGTGTAGAGGCAGTATAGGAAATAATTAATTTTAGGGGCAGTATAGGAAATAATTAATGGTGAGGGTCAGCATAGAAAATAATTAATTATGAGGGGCAGTATAGGAAATATTTTATTATGAGGGGCAGTATAGGAAATAATTAATTATGATGGGCAGTATAGGGAATAATTAATTATGAGGGGCAGTATAGGAAATAATTAACTATGAGGGGCAGTATAGGAAATAATTATGAGGGGCAGTATAGGAAATAATTAATTATGAGGGGCAGTATAGGAAATAATTAATGGTGAGGGGCAGCATAGGGAATAATTAATTATGAGGGGCAGTATAGGAAATAATTATGAGGGGCAGTATAGGAAATAATTAATTTGAGGGAAGTATAGGAAATAATTAATGGTGTAGGGGCAGTATAGTAAATAATTAATTTAAAGGGGCAGTATAGGAAATAATTAATGGTGAGGGGCAGTATAGGAAATAATTAATGGTGAGGGTCAGCATAGGAAATAATTAATTATGAGGGGCAGTATAGGAAATAATTAATTATGAGGGGCAGTATAGGAAATAATTAATGGTAAGGGGCAGCATAGGGAATAATTAATTATGAGGGGCAGTATAGGAAATAATTATGAGGGGCAGTATAGGAAATAATTAATTATGAGGGGCAGTATAGGAAATAATTGATGGTGTAGAGGCAGCATAGGGAATAATTAATGGTGAGGGGCAGCATAGGAAATAATTAATGGTGGAGGGGAAGTATAGGAAATAATTAATGGTGGAGGGGCAGTATAAGAAATAATTAATTATGAGAGGCAGTATAGGAAATAATTATCGGAGGAGGGGCAGCTTAGGAAATAATTAATTGTGGGGGGGGAGTATAGGAAATAATTAATTTGAGGGGAAGTATAGTAAATACTTAATTTGAGGGGAAGTATAGGAAATAATAAATTTGAGGGGAAGTATAGGAAATAATTAATGGTGTAGGGGCAGTATAGGAAATAATTAATTTGAGGGACAGTATAGGAAATAATTAATGGTGAGGGGCAGCATAGGAAATAATTAATGGTGGGGGCAGTATAGGAAATAATTAATGAGGAGGGGCAGTATAGGAAATAATTAATTATGAGGGGCAGTATAGGAAATAATTATGAGGGGCAGTATAGGAAATAATTAATTTGAGGGGAAGTATAGGAAATAATTAATGGTTGAGAAGCGGTATAGAAAATAATAAATTTGAGGGGAAGTATAGGAAATAATTAATGGTGTAGGGGCAGTATAGGAAATAATTAATGGTGGGGGCAGTATAGGAAATAATTAATGGTGGGGTCAGTATAGGAAATAATTAATGGTGGAGGGGCAGCATAGGATATATTTAATGGTGGAGGGGCAGTATAGGAAATATTTAATTTGAGGGGAAGTATAGGAAATAATTAATTTGAGGGGAAGTATAGGAAATAATTAATGGTGGAGGGGCAGTATAGGAAATAATTAATGGTGGAGAAGCAGTATAGGAAATAATTAATTTTAGGGGAAGTATAGGAAATAATTAATTTGAGGGGAAGTATAGGAAATAATTAATGGTGTAGGGGCAGTATAGGAAATAATTAATTTGAGGGGCAGTATAGGAAATAATTAATGGTGGAGGGGCAGCATAGGAAATATTTAATGGTGGGGGGCAGTATAGGAAATAATTAATGGTGTGGAGGCAGCATAGGGAATAATTAATGGTGAGGGGCAGCATAGGAAATAATTAATGGTGAGGGGCAGCATAGGAAATAATTAATGGTGGGGGGCAGTATAGGAAATAATTAATGGTGGAGGGGCAGCATAGGAAATATTAAATGGTGGAGGGGCAGTATAGGAAATAATTAATTTGAGGGGAAGTATAGGAAATAATTAATGGTGGAGGGGCAGTATAGGAAATAATTAATGGTGGAGGGGCAGTATAGGAAATAATTAATTTGAGGGGCAGTATAGGAAATAATTAATGGTGAAGGGCAGCATAGGAAATAAATAATGGTGGGGGGCAGTATAGGAAATAATTAATTATGAGAGGCAGCATAGGAAATAATTAATGGTGGAGGGGCAGCATAGGAAATAATTAATTATGAGGGGCAGTATAGGAGATAATTAATTTGAGGGGCAACATAGGGAATAATTATGAGGGGCAGTATAGGAAATAATTAATTTGAGGGGAAGTATAGGAAATAATTAATTAGAGGGGAAGTATAGGAAATAATTAATGGTGGAGGGGCAGTATAGGAAATAATTAATTTGATGGGCAGTATAGGAAATAATTAATGGTGAGGGGCAGCATAGGGAATAATTAATTATGAGGGGCAGTATAGGAAATAATTATGAGGGGCAGTATAGGAAATAATTAATTTGAGGGGAAGTATAGGAAATAATTAATGGTTGAGAAGCAGTATAGGAAATAATTAATTATGAGGGGCAGTATAGGGAATAATTAATTATGAGGGGCAGAATAGGAAATAATTAATTATGAGGGGCAGTATAGGAAATAATTATGAGGGGCAGTATAGGAAATAATTAATTTGAGGGGAAGTATAGGAAATAATTAATGGTTGAGAGGCGGTATAGGAAATAATTAATTTGAGGGGAAGTATAGGAAATAATTAATGGTGGGGGGCAGTATAGGAAATAATTAATTTGAGGGGAAGTATAGGAAATAATTAATTTGAGGGGAAGTATAGGAAATAATAAATGGTGTAGAGGCAGTATAGGAAATAATTAATTTGAGGGGCAGTATAGGAAATAATTAATGGTGAGGGTCAGCATAGGAAATAATTAATTATGAGGGGCAGTATAGGAAATAATTAATTATGAGGGGCAGTATAGGAAACAATTAATTATGAGGGGCAGTATAGGGAATAATTAATTATGAGGGGCAGAATAGGAAATAATTAATTATGAGGGGCAGTATAGGAAATAATTAAGAGGGGCAGTTTAGGAAATAATTAATTTGAGGGGAAGTATAGGAAATAATTAATGGTTGAGAAGCGGTATAGGAAATAATTAATTTGAGGGGAAGTATAGGAAATAATTAATGGTGTAGGGGCAGTATAGGAAATAATTAATTTGAGGGGCAGTATAGGAAATAATTAATGGTGAGGGGCAGCATGGGAAATAATTAAGAATGAGGGGCAGTATAGGAGATAATTAATTTGAGGGGCAACATAGGGAATAATTATGAGGGGCAGTATAGGAAATAATTAATTTGAGGGGCAGTATAGGAAATAATTAATGGTGAGGGGCAGCATAGGAAATAATTAATGGTGGGGGCAGTATAGGAACTAATTAATGGTGGAGGGGCAGCATAGGATATATTTAATGGTGGAGGGGCAGTATAGGAAATATTTAATTTGAGGGGAAGTATAGGAAATAATTAATTTGAGGGGAAGTATAGGAAATAATTAATGGTGGAGGGGCAGTATAGGAAATAATTAATTTGAGGGGCAGTATAGGAAATAATTAATGGTGAGGGGCAGAATAGGAAATAATTAATGGTAAGGGGCAGCATAGGGAATAATTAATTATGAGGGGCAGTATAGGAAATAATTATGAGGGGCAGTATAGGAAATAATTAATTATGAGGGGCAGTATAGGAAATAATTGATGGTGTAGAGGCAGCATAGGGAATAATTAATGGTGAGTGGCAGCATAGGAAATAATTAATGGTGAGTGGCAGCATAGGAAATAATTAAGTATGAGGGGCAGTATAGGAGATAATTAATTTGAGGGGCAACATAGGGAATAATTATGAGGGGCAGTATAGGAAATAATTAATGGTGAGGGGCAGCATAGGGAATAATTAATTATGAGGGGCAGTATAGGAAATAATTAATTTGAGGGAAGTATAGGAAATAATTAATGAGGAGGGGCAGTATAGGAAATAATTAATTATGAGGGGCAGTATAGGAAATAATTAATGGTGGAGGGGAAGTATAGGAAATAATTAATTATGAGGGTCAGTAAAGGAAATAATTAATTATGAGGGGCAGTATAGGAAATAATTAATTATGAGGGGCAGTATAGGAAATAATTAATGGTGGAGGGGAAGTATAGGAAATAATTAATTATGAGGGTCAGTAAAGGAAATAATTAATTATGAGGGGCAGTATAGGAAATAATTAATTATGAGGGGCAGTATAGGAAATAATTAATGGTGGAGGGGCAGTATAGGAAATAATTAATGGTGAGGGGAAGTATAGGAAATAATTAATTTGAGGGGCAGTATAGGAAATAATTAAGTATGAGGGGCAGTATAGGAAATAATTATGAGGGGCAGTATAGGAAATAATTATGAGGGGCAGCATAGGAAATAATTAAGTATGAGGGGCAGTATAGGGAATAATTAATGGTGTAGAGGCAGTATAGGAAATAATTAATTTGAGGGGTAGTATAGGAAATAATTAATGGTGAGGGGCAGCATAGGGAATAATTAATTATGAGGGGCAGTATAGGAAATAATTATGAGGGGCAGTATAGGAAATAATTAATTTGAGGGAAGTATAGGAAATAATTAATGAGGAGGGGCAGTATAGGAAATAATGAATTATGAGGGGCAGTATAGGAAATAATTAATGGTGAGGGGCAGCATAGGGAATAATTAATGGTGAGGGGCAGCATAGGAAATAATTAATGGTGGAGGGGAAGTATAGGAAATAATTAATGGTGGAGGGGCAGTATAGGAAAGAATTAATTTCAGGGCCAACATAGGGAATAATTATGAGGGGCAGTATAGGAAATAATTAATTTGAGGGGAAGTATAGGAAATAATTAATGGTGTAGAGGCAGTATAGAAAATAATTAATTTGAGGTGCGGTATAGGAAATAATTAATGGTGAGGGGCAGCATAGGAAATAATTAATTTCAGGGCCAACATAGGGAATAATTATGAGGGGCAGTATAGGAAATAATTAATTTGAGGGAAAGTATAGGAAATAATTAACGGTGTAGAGGCAGTATAGGAAATAATTAATTTTAGGGGCAGTATAGGAAATAATTAATGGTGAGGGTCAGCATAGAAAATAATTAATTATGAGGGGCAGTATAGGAAATATTTTATTATGAGGGGCAGTATAGGAAATAATTAATTATGATGGGCAGTATAGGGAATAATTAATTATGAGGGGCAGTATAGGAAATAATTAACTATGAGGGGCAGTATAGGAAATAATTATGAGGGGCAGTATAGGAAATAATTAATTATGAGGGGCAGTATAGGAAATAATTAATGGTGAGTGGCAGCATAGGGAATAATTAATTATGAGGGGCAGTATAGGAAATAATTATGAGGGGCAGTATAGGAAATAATTAATTTGAGGGAAGTATAGGAAATAATTAATGGTGTAGGGGCAGTATAGGAAATAATTAATTTGAGGGGCAGTATAGGAAATAATTAATGGTGAGGGGCAGTATAGGAAATAATTAATGGTGAGGGTCAGCATAGGAAATAATTAATTATGAGGGGCAGTATAGGAAATAATTAATTATGAGGGGCAGTATAGGAAATAATTAATGGTAAGGGGCAGCATAGGGAATAATTAATTATGAGGGGCAGTATAGGAAATAATTATGAGGGGCAGTATAGGAAATAATTAATTATGAGGGGCAGTATAGGAAATAATTGATGGTGTAGAGGCAGCATAGGGAATAATTAATGGTGAGGGGCAGCATAGGAAATAATTAATGGTGGAGGGGAAGTATAGGAAATAATTAATGGTGGAGGGGCAGTATAAGAAATAATTAATTATGAGAGGCAGTATAGGAAATAATTATCGGAGGAGGGGCAGCTTAGGAAATAATTAATGGTGGGGGGGCAGTATAGGAAATAATTAATTTGAGGGGAAGTATAGGAAATAATTAATTTGAGGGGAAGTATAGGAAATAATTAATTTGAGGGGAAGTATAGGAAATAATTAATGGTGGGGGGCAGTATAGGAAATAATTATCGGTGGAGGGGCAGCTTAGGAAATAATTAATGGTGGGGGGGCAGTATAGGAAATAATTAATTTGAGGGGAAGTATAGTAAATACTTAATTTGAGGGGAAGTATAGGAAATAATTATGAGGGGCAGTATAGGAAATAATTATGAGGGGCAGAATAGGAAATAATTAACGGTGGAGGGGCAGCTTAGGAAATAATTAATGGTGGAGGGGCAGTATAGGAAATAATTAATTTGAGGGGAAGTATAGGAAATAATAAATGGTGTAGGGGCAGAATAGGAAATAATTAATTATGAGGGGCAGTATAAGAGATAATTAATTTGAGGGGCAACATAGGGAATAATTATGAGGGGCAGTATAGGAAATAATTAATTATGAGGGGCAGTATAGGAAATAATTAATTATGAGGGGCAGTATAGGAAATAATTAATGGTGAGGGGCAGCATAGGGAATAATTATGAGGGGCAGTATTGGAAATAATTATGAGGTGCGGTATGGGAAATAATTAATGGTGAGGGGCACCATAGGAAATAATTAATTTGAGGGGCAGCATAGGAAATAATTAATGGTGAGGGGAAGTATAGGAAATAATTAATTTGAGGGGCAGTATAGGAAATAATTAAGTATGAGGGGCAGTATAGGAGATAATTATGAGGGGCAGTATAGGAAATAATTATGAGGGGCAGCATAGGAAATAATTAAGTATGAGGGGCAGTATAGGGAATAATTATGAGGGGCAACATAGGGAATAATTATGAGGGGCAGTATAGGAAATAATTAATTTGAGGGGAAGTATAGGAAATAATTAATGGTGTAGAGGCAGTATAGGAAATAATTAATTATGAGGGGCAGTATAGGAAATAATTAATTATGAGGGCCAGTATAGGAAATAATTAATGGTGAGGGGCAGCATAGGGAATAATTAATGGTGAGGGGAAGCATAGGAAATAATTAATGGTGGAGGGGAAGTATAGGAAATAATTAATGGTGGAGGGGCAGTATAGGAAATAATTTATTTCAGGGCCAACATAGGGAATAATTATGAGGGGCAGTATAGGAAATAATTAATTTGAGGGGAAGTATAGGAAATAATTAATGGTGTAGAGGCAGTATAGGAAATAATTAATTATGAGGGGCAGTATAGGAAATAATTAATTATGAGGGCCAGTATAGGAAATAATTAATGGTGAGGGGCAGCATAGGGAATAATTAATGGTGAGGGGCAGCATAGGAAATAATTAATGGTGGAGGGGAAGTATAGGAAATAATTAATGGTGGAGGGGCAGTATAGGAAATAATTAATTTGAGGGGAAGTATAGGAAATAATTAATGGTGAGGGTCAGCATAGGAAATAATTAATTATGAGGGGCAGTATAGGAAATAATTAATTATGAGGGGCAGTATAGGAAATAATTAATTATGAGGGGCAGTATAGGGAATAATTAATTATGAGGGGCAGTATAGGAAATAATTATGAGGGGCAGTATAGGAAATAATTAATTTGAGGGGAAGTATAGGAAATAATTAATGGTTGAAAAGCGGTATAAGAAAAAAATAATTTGAGGGGAAGTATAGGAAATAATTAATGGTGTAGGGGCAGTATAGGAAATAATTAATGGTGAGGGGCAGTATAGGAAATAATTAATGGTGAGGGGCAGTATAGGAAATAATTAATGGTAAGGGGCAGCATAGGGAATAATTAATTATGAGGGGCAGTATAGGAAATAATTATGAGGGGCAGTATAGGAAATAATTAATTATGAGGGGCAGTATAGGAAATAATTGATGGTGTAGAGGCAGCATAGGGAATAATTAATGGTGAGTGGCAGCATAGGAAATAATTAATGGTGAGTGGCAGCATAGGAAATAATTAAGTATGAGGGGCAGTATAGGAGATAATTAATTTGAGGGGAAGTATAGGAAATAATTAATTTGAGCGGCAGTATAGGAAATAATTAATGGTGAGGGGCAGCATAGGAAATAATTAATGGTGGGGGGCAGTATAGGAAATAATTAATGGTGGAGGGGCAGCATAGGAAATATTTAATGGTGGAGGGGCAGTATAGGAAATAATTAATTAGAGGGGAAGTATAGGAAATAATTAATTTGAGGGGAAGTATAGGAAATAATAAATTTGAGGGGAAGTATAGGAAATAATTAATGGTGAGGGGCAGCATAGGAAATAATTAATGGTGGGGGCAGTATAGGAAATAATTAATGGTGGGGGCAGTATAGGAAATAATTAATGGTGGAGGGGCAGCATAGGATATATTTAATGGTGGAGGGGCAGTATAGGAAATATTTAATTTGAGGGGAAGTATAGGAAATAATTAATTTGAGGGGAAGTATAGGAAATAATTAATGGTGGAGGGGCAGTATAGGAAATAATTAATGGTGGAGAAGCAGTATAGGAAATAATTAATTTTAGGGGAAGTATAGGAAATAATTAATTTGAGGGGAAGAATAGGAAATAATTAATGGTGTAGGGGCAGTATAGGAAATAATTAATGGTGTAGGGGCAGTATAGGAAATAATTAATGGTGAGGGGCAGCATAGGAAATAATTAATGGTGGGGGCAGTATAGGAAATAATTAATGGTGGGGGCAGTATAGGAAATAATTAATGGTGGAGGGGCAGCATAGGATATATTTAATGGTGGAGGGGCAGTATAGGAAATATTTAATTTGAGGGGAAGTATAGGAAATAATTAATTTGAGGGGAAGTATAGGAAATAATTAATGGTGGAGGGGCAGTATAGGAAATAATTAATGGTGGAGAAGCAGTATAGGAAATAATTAATTTTAGGGGAAGTATAGGAAATAATTAATTTGAGGGGAAGAATAGGAAATAATTAATGGTGTAGGGGCAGTATAGGAAATAATTAATTTGAGGGGCAGTATAGGAAATAATTAATGGTGAGGGGCAGTATAGGAAATAATTAATGGTGAGGGGCAGTATAGGAGATAATTAATTTGAGGGGCAACATAGGGAATAATTAATTATGAGGGGCAGTATAGGAAATAATTAATGGTAAGGGGCAGCATAGGGAATAATTAATTATGAGGGGCAGTATAGGAAATAATTATGAGGGGCAGTATAGGAAATAATTAATTATGAGGGGCAGTATAGGAAATAATTGATGGTGTAGAGGCAGCATAGGGAATAATTAATGGTGAGGGGCAGCATAGGAAATAATTAATGGTGGAGGGGAAGTATAGGAAATAATTAATGGTGGAGGGGCAGTATAAGAAATAATTAATTATGAGAGGCAGTATAGGAAATAATTATCGGAGGAGGGGCAGCTTAGGAAATAATTAATGGTGGGGGGGCAGTATAGGAAATAATTAATTTGAGGGGAAGTATAGGAAATAATTAATTTGAGGGGAAGTATAGGAAATAATTAATTTGAGGGGAAGTATAGGAAATAATTAATGGTGGGGGGCAGTATAGGAAATAATTATCGGTGGAGGGGCAGCTTAGGAAATAATTAATGGTGGGGGGGCAGTATAGGAAATAATTAATTTGAGGGGAAGTATAGTAAATACTTAATTTGAGGGGAAGTATAGGAAATAATTATGAGGGGCAGTATAGGAAATAATTATGAGGGGCAGAATAGGAAATAATTAACGGTGGAGGGGCAGCTTAGGAAATAATTAATGGTGGAGGGGCAGTATAGGAAATAATTAATTTGAGGGGAAGTATAGGAAATAATAAATGGTGTAGGGGCAGAATAGGAAATAATTAATTATGAGGGGCAGTATAAGAGATAATTAATTTGAGGGGCAACATAGGGAATAATTATGAGGGGCAGTATAGGAAATAATTAATTATGAGGGGCAGTATAGGAAATAATTAATTATGAGGGGCAGTATAGGAAATAATTAATGGTGAGGGGCAGCATAGGGAATAATTATGAGGGGCAGTATTGGAAATAATTATGAGGTGCGGTATGGGAAATAATTAATGGTGAGGGGCACCATAGGAAATAATTAATTTGAGGGGCAGCATAGGAAATAATTAATGGTGAGGGGAAGTATAGGAAATAATTAATTTGAGGGGCAGTATAGGAAATAATTAAGTATGAGGGGCAGTATAGGAGATAATTATGAGGGGCAGTATAGGAAATAATTATGAGGGGCAGCATAGGAAATAATTAAGTATGAGGGGCAGTATAGGGAATAATTATGAGGGGCAACATAGGGAATAATTATGAGGGGCAGTATAGGAAATAATTAATTTGAGGGGAAGTATAGGAAATAATTAATGGTGTAGAGGCAGTATAGGAAATAATTAATTATGAGGGGCAGTATAGGAAATAATTAATTATGAGGGCCAGTATAGGAAATAATTAATGGTGAGGGGCAGCATAGGGAATAATTAATGGTGAGGGGAAGCATAGGAAATAATTAATGGTGGAGGGGAAGTATAGGAAATAATTAATGGTGGAGGGGCAGTATAGGAAATAATTTATTTCAGGGCCAACATAGGGAATAATTATGAGGGGCAGTATAGGAAATAATTAATTTGAGGGGAAGTATAGGAAATAATTAATGGTGTAGAGGCAGTATAGGAAATAATTAATTATGAGGGGCAGTATAGGAAATAATTAATTATGAGGGCCAGTATAGGAAATAATTAATGGTGAGGGGCAGCATAGGGAATAATTAATGGTGAGGGGCAGCATAGGAAATAATTAATGGTGGAGGGGAAGTATAGGAAATAATTAATGGTGGAGGGGCAGTATAGGAAATAATTAATTTGAGGGGAAGTATAGGAAATAATTAATGGTGAGGGTCAGCATAGGAAATAATTAATTATGAGGGGCAGTATAGGAAATAATTAATTATGAGGGGCAGTATAGGAAATATTTAATTATGAGGGGCAGTATAGGGAATAATTAATTATGAGGGGCAGTATAGGAAATAATTATGAGGGGCAGTATAGGAAATAATTAATTTGAGGGGAAGTATAGGAAATAATTAATGGTTGAAAAGCGGTATAAGAAAAAAATAATTTGAGGGGAAGTATAGAAAATAATTAATGGTGTAGGGGCAGTATAGGAAATAATTAATGGTGAGGGGCAGTATAGGAAATAATTAATGGTGAGGGGCAGTATAGGAAATAATTAATGGTAAGGGGCAGCATAGGGAATAATTAATTATGAGGGGCAGTATAGGAAATAATTATGAGGGGCAGTATAGGAAATAATTAATTATGAGGGGCAGTATAGGAAATAATTGATGGTGTAGAGGCAGCATAGGGAATAATTAATGGTGAGTGGCAGCATAGGAAATAATTAATGGTGAGTGGCAGCATAGGAAATAATTAAGTATGAGGGGCAGTATAGGAGATAATTAATTTGAGGGGAAGTATAGGAAATAATTAATTTGAGCGGCAGTATAGGAAATAATTAATGGTGAGGGGCAGCATAGGAAATAATTAATGGTGGGGGGCAGTATAGGAAATAATTAATGGTGGAGGGGCAGCATAGGAAATATTTAATGGTGGAGGGGCAGTATAGGAAATAATTAATTAGAGGGGAAGTATAGGAAATAATTAATTTGAGGGGAAGTATAGGAAATAATAAATTTGAGGGGAAGTATAGGAAATAATTAATGGTGAGGGGCAGCATAGGAAATAATTAATGGTGGGGGCAGTATAGGAAATAATTAATGGTGGGGGCAGTATAGGAAATAATTAATGGTGGAGGGGCAGCATAGGATATATTTAATGGTGGAGGGGCAGTATAGGAAATATTTAATTTGAGGGGAAGTATAGGAAATAATTAATTTGAGGGGAAGTATAGGAAATAATTAATGGTGGAGGGGCAGTATAGGAAATAATTAATGGTGGAGAAGCAGTATAGGAAATAATTAATTTTAGGGGAAGTATAGGAAATAATTAATTTGAGGGGAAGAATAGGAAATAATTAATGGTGTAGGGGCAGTATAGGAAATAATTAATTTGAGGGGCAGTATAGGAAATAATTAATGGTGAGGGGCAGCATAGGAAATAATTAATGGTGGGGGCAGTATAGGAAATAATTAATGGTGGGGGCAGTATAGGAAATAATTAATGGTGGAGGGGCAGCATAGGATATATTTAATGGTGGAGGGGCAGTATAGGAAATATTTAATTTGAGGGGAAGTATAGGAAATAATTAATTTGAGGGGAAGTATAGGAAATAATTAATGGTGGAGGGGCAGTATAGGAAATAATTAATGGTGGAGAAGCAGTATAGGAAATAATTAATTTTAGGGGAAGTATAGGAAATAATTAATTTGAGGGGAAGAATAGGAAATAATTAATGGTGTAGGGGCAGTATAGGAAATAATTAATTTGAGGGGCAGTATAGGAAATAATTAATGGTGAGGGGCAGCATAGGAAATAATTAAGTATGAGGGGCAGTATAGGAGATAATTAATTTGAGGGGCAACATAGGGAATAATTATGAGGGGCAGTATAGGAAATAATTAATGGTGGAGGGGCAGCATAGGAAATATTTAATGGTGGGGGGCAGTATAGGAAATAATTAATGGTGTGGAGGCAGAATAGGGAATAATTAATGGTGAGGGGCAGCATAGGAAATAATTAATGGTGAGGGGCAGTATAGGAAATAATTAATGGTGGAGGGGCAGCATAGGAAATATTAAATGGTGGAGGGGCAGTATAGGAAATAATTAATTTGAGGGGAAGTATAGGAAATAATTAATGGTGGAGGGGCAGTATAGGAAATAATTAATGGTGGAGGGGCAGTATAGGAAATAATTAATTTGAGGGGCAGTATAGGAAATAATTAATGGTGAAGGGCAGCATAGGAAATAAATAATGGTGGGGGGCAGTATAGGAAATAATTAATTATGAGGGGCAGTATAGGAAATAATTAATGGTGTAGAGGCAGCATAGGAAATAATTAATGGTGGAGGGGAAGTATAGGAAATAATTAATTTGAGGGGCAGTATAGGAAATAATTAATTTGAGGGGAAGTAAAGGAAATAAATAATTTGAGGGGAAGTATAGGAAATAATTAATGGTGGAGGGGCAGCATAGGAAATAATTAATTATGAGGGGCAGTATAGGAGATAATTAATTTGAGGGGCAACATAGGGAATAATTATGAGGGGCAGTATAGGAAATAATTAATTTGAGGGGAAGTATAGGAAATAATTAATTAGAGGGGAAGTATAGGAAATAATTAATGGTGGAGGGGCAGTATAGGAAATAATTAATTTGATGGGCAGTATAGGAAATAATTAATGGTGAGGGGCAGCATAGGGAATAATTAATTATGAGGGGCAGTATAGGAAATAATTATGAGGGGCAGTATAGGAAATAATTAATTTGAGGGGAAGTATAGGAAATAATTAATTATGAGGGGCAGAATAGGAAATAATTAATTATGAGGGGCAGTATAGGAAATAATTATGAGGGGCAGTATAGGAAATAATTAATTTGAGGGGAAGTATAGGAAATAATTAATGGTTGAGAAGCGGTATAGGAAATAATTAATTTGAGGGGAAGTATAGGAAATAATTAATGGTGGGGGGCAGTATAGGAAATAATTAATTTGAGGGGAAGTATAGGAAATAATTAATTTGAGGGGAAGTATAGGAAATAATAAATGGTGTAGAGGCAGTATAGGAAATAATTAATTTGAGGGGCAGTATAGGAAATAATTAATGGTGAGGGTCAGCATAGGAAATAATTAATTATGAGGGGCAGTATAGGAAATAATTAATTATGAGGGGCAGTATAGGAAACAATTAATTATGAGGGGCAGAATAGGGAATAATTAATTATGAGGGGCAGAATAGGAAATAATTAATTATGAGGGGCAGTATAGGAAATAATTAATGGTGAGGGGCAGCATAGGAAATAATTAATTTGAGGGGCAGTATAGCAAATAATTAATGGTGAGGGGAAGTATAGGAAATAATTAATTTGAGGGGCAGTATAGGAAATAATTAAGTATGAGGGGCAGTATAGGAGATAATTATGAGGGGCAGTATAGGAAATAATTATGAGAGGCAGCATAGGAAATAATTAAGTATGAGGGGCAGTATAGGGAATAATTATGAGGGGCAACATAGGGAATAATTATGAGGGGCAGTATAGGAAATAATTAATTTGAGGGGAAGTAGAGGAAATAATTAATGGTGTAGAGGCAGTATAGGAAATAATTAATTATGAGGGGCAGTATAGGAAATAATTAATTATGAGGGCCAGTATAGGAAATAATTAATGGTGAGAGGCAGCATAGGGAATAATTAATGGTGAGGGGCAGCATAGGAAATAATTAATGGTGGAGGGGAAGTATAGGAAATAATTAATGGTGGAGGGGCAGTATAGGAAATAATTAATTTCAGGGCCAACATAGGGAATAATTATGAGGGGCAGTATAGGAAATAATTATGAGGGGCAGTATAGGAAATAATTAATTTGAGGGAAAGTATAGGAAATAATTAATGGTTGAAAAGCGGTATAAGAAAAAATTAATTTGAGGGGAAGTATAGGAAATAATTAATGGTGTAGGGGCAGTATAGGAAATAATTAATTTGAGGGGCAGTATAGGAAATAATTAATGGTGAGGGGCAGAATAGGAAATAATTAATGGTAAGGGGCAGCATAGGGAATAATTAATTATGAGGGGCAGTATAGGAAATAATTATGAGGGGCAGTATAGGAAATAATTAATTTGAGGGGAAGTATAGGAAATAATTAATGGTGTAGAGGCAGTATAGGAAATAATTAATTATGAGGGGCAGTATAGGAAATAATTAATTATGAGGGCCAGTATAGGAAATAATTAATGGTGAGGGGCAGCATAGGGAATAATTAATGGTGAGGGGAAGCATAGGAAATAATTAATGGTGGAGGGGAAGTATAGGAAATAATTAATGGTGGAGGGGCAGTATAGGAAATAATTTATTTCAGGGCCAACATAGGGAATAATTATGAGGGGCAGTATAGGAAATAATTAATTTGAGGGGAAGTATAGGAAATAATTAATGGTGTAGAGGCAGTATAGGAAATAATTAATTATGAGGGGCAGTATAGGAAATAATTAATTATGAGGGCCAGTATAGGAAATAATTAATGGTGAGGGGCAGCATAGGGAATAATTAATGGTGAGGGGCAGCATAGGAAATAATTAATGGTGGAGGGGAAGTATAGGAAATAATTAATGGTGGAGGGGCAGTATAGGAAATAATTAATTTGAGGGGAAGTATAGGAAATAATTAATGGTGAGGGTCAGCATAGGAAATAATTAATTATGAGGGGCAGTATAGGAAATAATTAATTATGAGGGGCAGTATAGGAAATAATTAATTATGAGGGGCAGTATAGGGAATAATTAATTATGAGGGGCAGTATAGGAAATAATTATGAGGGGCAGTATAGGAAATAATTAATTTGAGGGGAAGTATAGGAAATAATTAATGGTTGAAAAGCGGTATAAGAAAAAAATAATTTGAGGGGAAGTATAGGAAATAATTAATGGTGTAGGGGCAGTATAGGAAATAATTAATGGTGAGGGGCAGTATAGGAAATAATTAATGGTGAGGGGCAGTATAGGAAATAATTAATGGTAAGGGGCAGCATAGGGAATAATTAATTATGAGGGGCAGTATAGGAAATAATTATGAGGGGCAGTATAGGAAATAATTAATTATGAGGGGCAGTATAGGAAATAATTGATGGTGTAGAGGCAGCATAGGGAATAATTAATGGTGAGTGGCAGCATAGGAAATAATTAATGGTGAGTGGCAGCATAGGAAATAATTAAGTATGAGGGGCAGTATAGGAGATAATTAATTTGAGGGGAAGTATAGGAAATAATTAATTTGAGCGGCAGTATAGGAAATAATTAATGGTGAGGGGCAGCATAGGAAATAATTAATGGTGGGGGGCAGTATAGGAAATAATTAATGGTGGAGGGGCAGCATAGGAAATATTTAATGGTGGAGGGGCAGTATAGGAAATAATTAATTAGAGGGGAAGTATAGGAAATAATTAATTTGAGGGGAAGTATAGGAAATAATAAATTTGAGGGGAAGTATAGGAAATAATTAATGGTGAGGGGCAGCATAGGAAATAATTAATGGTGGGGGCAGTATAGGAAATAATTAATGGTGGGGGCAGTATAGGAAATAATTAATGGTGGAGGGGCAGCATAGGATATATTTAATGGTGGAGGGGCAGTATAGGAAATATTTAATTTGAGGGGAAGTATAGGAAATAATTAATTTGAGGGGAAGTATAGGAAATAATTAATGGTGGAGGGGCAGTATAGGAAATAATTAATGGTGGAGAAGCAGTATAGGAAATAATTAATTTTAGGGGAAGTATAGGAAATAATTAATTTGAGGGGAAGAATAGGAAATAATTAATGGTGTAGGGGCAGTATAGGAAATAATTAATGGTGTAGGGGCAGTATAGGAAATAATTAATGGTGAGGGGCAGCATAGGAAATAATTAATGGTGGGGGCAGTATAGGAAATAATTAATGGTGGGGGCAGTATAGGAAATAATTAATGGTGGAGGGGCAGCATAGGATATATTTAATGGTGGAGGGGCAGTATAGGAAATATTTAATTTGAGGGGAAGTATAGGAAATAATTAATTTGAGGGGAAGTATAGGAAATAATTAATGGTGGAGGGGCAGTATAGGAAATAATTAATGGTGGAGAAGCAGTATAGGAAATAATTAATTTTAGGGGAAGTATAGGAAATAATTAATTTGAGGGGAAGAATAGGAAATAATTAATGGTGTAGGGGCAGTATAGGAAATAATTAATTTGAGGGGCAGTATAGGAAATAATTAATGGTGAGGGGCAGTATAGGAAATAATTAATGGTGAGGGGCAGTATAGGAGATAATTAATTTGAGGGGCAACATAGGGAATAATTAATTATGAGGGGCAGTATAGGAAATAATTAATGGTAAGGGGCAGCATAGGGAATAATTAATTATGAGGGGCAGTATAGGAAATAATTATGAGGGGCAGTATAGGAAATAATTAATTATGAGGGGCAGTATAGGAAATAATTGATGGTGTAGAGGCAGCATAGGGAATAATTAATGGTGAGGGGCAGCATAGGAAATAATTAATGGTGGAGGGGAAGTATAGGAAATAATTAATGGTGGAGGGGCAGTATAAGAAATAATTAATTATGAGAGGCAGTATAGGAAATAATTATCGGAGGAGGGGCAGCTTAGGAAATAATTAATGGTGGGGGGGCAGTATAGGAAATAATTAATTTGAGGGGAAGTATAGGAAATAATTAATTTGAGGGGAAGTATAGGAAATAATTAATTTGAGGGGAAGTATAGGAAATAATTAATGGTGGGGGGCAGTATAGGAAATAATTATCGGTGGAGGGGCAGCTTAGGAAATAATTAATGGTGGGGGGGCAGTATAGGAAATAATTAATTTGAGGGGAAGTATAGTAAATACTTAATTTGAGGGGAAGTATAGGAAATAATTATGAGGGGCAGTATAGGAAATAATTATGAGGGGCAGAATAGGAAATAATTAACGGTGGAGGGGCAGCTTAGGAAATAATTAATGGTGGAGGGGCAGTATAGGAAATAATTAATTTGAGGGGAAGTATAGGAAATAATAAATGGTGTAGGGGCAGAATAGGAAATAATTAATTATGAGGGGCAGTATAAGAGATAATTAATTTGAGGGGCAACATAGGGAATAATTATGAGGGGCAGTATAGGAAATAATTAATTATGAGGGGCAGTATAGGAAATAATTAATTATGAGGGGCAGTATAGGAAATAATTAATGGTGAGGGGCAGCATAGGGAATAATTATGAGGGGCAGTATTGGAAATAATTATGAGGTGCGGTATGGGAAATAATTAATGGTGAGGGGCACCATAGGAAATAATTAATTTGAGGGGCAGCATAGGAAATAATTAATGGTGAGGGGAAGTATAGGAAATAATTAATTTGAGGGGCAGTATAGGAAATAATTAAGTATGAGGGGCAGTATAGGAGATAATTATGAGGGGCAGTATAGGAAATAATTATGAGGGGCAGCATAGGAAATAATTAAGTATGAGGGGCAGTATAGGGAATAATTATGAGGGGCAACATAGGGAATAATTATGAGGGGCAGTATAGGAAATAATTAATTTGAGGGGAAGTATAGGAAATAATTAATGGTGTAGAGGCAGTATAGGAAATAATTAATTATGAGGGGCAGTATAGGAAATAATTAATTATGAGGGCCAGTATAGGAAATAATTAATGGTGAGGGGCAGCATAGGGAATAATTAATGGTGAGGGGAAGCATAGGAAATAATTAATGGTGGAGGGGAAGTATAGGAAATAATTAATGGTGGAGGGGCAGTATAGGAAATAATTTATTTCAGGGCCAACATAGGGAATAATTATGAGGGGCAGTATAGGAAATAATTAATTTGAGGGGAAGTATAGGAAATAATTAATGGTGTAGAGGCAGTATAGGAAATAATTAATTATGAGGGGCAGTATAGGAAATAATTAATTATGAGGGCCAGTATAGGAAATAATTAATGGTGAGGGGCAGCATAGGGAATAATTAATGGTGAGGGGCAGCATAGGAAATAATTAATGGTGGAGGGGAAGTATAGGAAATAATTAATGGTGGAGGGGCAGTATAGGAAATAATTAATTTGAGGGGAAGTATAGGAAATAATTAATGGTGAGGGTCAGCATAGGAAATAATTAATTATGAGGGGCAGTATAGGAAATAATTAATTATGAGGGGCAGTATAGGAAATATTTAATTATGAGGGGCAGTATAGGGAATAATTAATTATGAGGGGCAGTATAGGAAATAATTATGAGGGGCAGTATAGGAAATAATTAATTTGAGGGGAAGTATAGGAAATAATTAATGGTTGAAAAGCGGTATAAGAAAAAAATAATTTGAGGGGAAGTATAGAAAATAATTAATGGTGTAGGGGCAGTATAGGAAATAATTAATGGTGAGGGGCAGTATAGGAAATAATTAATGGTGAGGGGCAGTATAGGAAATAATTAATGGTAAGGGGCAGCATAGGGAATAATTAATTATGAGGGGCAGTATAGGAAATAATTATGAGGGGCAGTATAGGAAATAATTAATTATGAGGGGCAGTATAGGAAATAATTGATGGTGTAGAGGCAGCATAGGGAATAATTAATGGTGAGTGGCAGCATAGGAAATAATTAATGGTGAGTGGCAGCATAGGAAATAATTAAGTATGAGGGGCAGTATAGGAGATAATTAATTTGAGGGGAAGTATAGGAAATAATTAATTTGAGCGGCAGTATAGGAAATAATTAATGGTGAGGGGCAGCATAGGAAATAATTAATGGTGGGGGGCAGTATAGGAAATAATTAATGGTGGAGGGGCAGCATAGGAAATATTTAATGGTGGAGGGGCAGTATAGGAAATAATTAATTAGAGGGGAAGTATAGGAAATAATTAATTTGAGGGGAAGTATAGGAAATAATAAATTTGAGGGGAAGTATAGGAAATAATTAATGGTGAGGGGCAGCATAGGAAATAATTAATGGTGGGGGCAGTATAGGAAATAATTAATGGTGGGGGCAGTATAGGAAATAATTAATGGTGGAGGGGCAGCATAGGATATATTTAATGGTGGAGGGGCAGTATAGGAAATATTTAATTTGAGGGGAAGTATAGGAAATAATTAATTTGAGGGGAAGTATAGGAAATAATTAATGGTGGAGGGGCAGTATAGGAAATAATTAATGGTGGAGAAGCAGTATAGGAAATAATTAATTTTAGGGGAAGTATAGGAAATAATTAATTTGAGGGGAAGAATAGGAAATAATTAATGGTGTAGGGGCAGTATAGGAAATAATTAATTTGAGGGGCAGTATAGGAAATAATTAATGGTGAGGGGCAGCATAGGAAATAATTAATGGTGGGGGCAGTATAGGAAATAATTAATGGTGGGGGCAGTATAGGAAATAATTAATGGTGGAGGGGCAGCATAGGATATATTTAATGGTGGAGGGGCAGTATAGGAAATATTTAATTTGAGGGGAAGTATAGGAAATAATTAATTTGAGGGGAAGTATAGGAAATAATTAATGGTGGAGGGGCAGTATAGGAAATAATTAATGGTGGAGAAGCAGTATAGGAAATAATTAATTTTAGGGGAAGTATAGGAAATAATTAATTTGAGGGGAAGAATAGGAAATAATTAATGGTGTAGGGGCAGTATAGGAAATAATTAATTTGAGGGGCAGTATAGGAAATAATTAATGGTGAGGGGCAGCATAGGAAATAATTAAGTATGAGGGGCAGTATAGGAGATAATTAATTTGAGGGGCAACATAGGGAATAATTATGAGGGGCAGTATAGGAAATAATTAATGGTGGAGGGGCAGCATAGGAAATATTTAATGGTGGGGGGCAGTATAGGAAATAATTAATGGTGTGGAGGCAGAATAGGGAATAATTAATGGTGAGGGGCAGCATAGGAAATAATTAATGGTGAGGGGCAGTATAGGAAATAATTAATGGTGGAGGGGCAGCATAGGAAATATTAAATGGTGGAGGGGCAGTATAGGAAATAATTAATTTGAGGGGAAGTATAGGAAATAATTAATGGTGGAGGGGCAGTATAGGAAATAATTAATGGTGGAGGGGCAGTATAGGAAATAATTAATTTGAGGGGCAGTATAGGAAATAATTAATGGTGAAGGGCAGCATAGGAAATAAATAATGGTGGGGGGCAGTATAGGAAATAATTAATTATGAGGGGCAGTATAGGAAATAATTAATGGTGTAGAGGCAGCATAGGAAATAATTAATGGTGGAGGGGAAGTATAGGAAATAATTAATTTGAGGGGCAGTATAGGAAATAATTAATTTGAGGGGAAGTAAAGGAAATAAATAATTTGAGGGGAAGTATAGGAAATAATTAATGGTGGAGGGGCAGCATAGGAAATAATTAATTATGAGGGGCAGTATAGGAGATAATTAATTTGAGGGGCAACATAGGGAATAATTATGAGGGGCAGTATAGGAAATAATTAATTTGAGGGGAAGTATAGGAAATAATTAATTAGAGGGGAAGTATAGGAAATAATTAATGGTGGAGGGGCAGTATAGGAAATAATTAATTTGATGGGCAGTATAGGAAATAATTAATGGTGAGGGGCAGCATAGGGAATAATTAATTATGAGGGGCAGTATAGGAAATAATTATGAGGGGCAGTATAGGAAATAATTAATTTGAGGGGAAGTATAGGAAATAATTAATTATGAGGGGCAGAATAGGAAATAATTAATTATGAGGGGCAGTATAGGAAATAATTATGAGGGGCAGTATAGGAAATAATTAATTTGAGGGGAAGTATAGGAAATAATTAATGGTTGAGAAGCGGTATAGGAAATAATTAATTTGAGGGGAAGTATAGGAAATAATTAATGGTGGGGGGCAGTATAGGAAATAATTAATTTGAGGGGAAGTATAGGAAATAATTAATTTGAGGGGAAGTATAGGAAATAATAAATGGTGTAGAGGCAGTATAGGAAATAATTAATTTGAGGGGCAGTATAGGAAATAATTAATGGTGAGGGTCAGCATAGGAAATAATTAATTATGAGGGGCAGTATAGGAAATAATTAATTATGAGGGGCAGTATAGGAAACAATTAATTATGAGGGGCAGAATAGGGAATAATTAATTATGAGGGGCAGAATAGGAAATAATTAATTATGAGGGGCAGTATAGGAAATAATTAATGGTGAGGGGCAGCATAGGAAATAATTAATTTGAGGGGCAGTATAGCAAATAATTAATGGTGAGGGGAAGTATAGGAAATAATTAATTTGAGGGGCAGTATAGGAAATAATTAAGTATGAGGGGCAGTATAGGAGATAATTATGAGGGGCAGTATAGGAAATAATTATGAGAGGCAGCATAGGAAATAATTAAGTATGAGGGGCAGTATAGGGAATAATTATGAGGGGCAACATAGGGAATAATTATGAGGGGCAGTATAGGAAATAATTAATTTGAGGGGAAGTAGAGGAAATAATTAATGGTGTAGAGGCAGTATAGGAAATAATTAATTATGAGGGGCAGTATAGGAAATAATTAATTATGAGGGCCAGTATAGGAAATAATTAATGGTGAGAGGCAGCATAGGGAATAATTAATGGTGAGGGGCAGCATAGGAAATAATTAATGGTGGAGGGGAAGTATAGGAAATAATTAATGGTGGAGGGGCAGTATAGGAAATAATTAATTTCAGGGCCAACATAGGGAATAATTATGAGGGGCAGTATAGGAAATAATTATGAGGGGCAGTATAGGAAATAATTAATTTGAGGGAAAGTATAGGAAATAATTAATGGTTGAAAAGCGGTATAAGAAAAAATTAATTTGAGGGGAAGTATAGGAAATAATTAATGGTGTAGGGGCAGTATAGGAAATAATTAATTTGAGGGGCAGTATAGGAAATAATTAATGGTGAGGGGCAGAATAGGAAATAATTAATGGTAAGGGGCAGCATAGGGAATAATTAATTATGAGGGGCAGTATAGGAAATAATTATGAGGGGCAGTATAGGAAATAATTAATTTGAGGGGAAGTATAGGAAATAATTAATGGTGTAGAGGCAGTATAGGAAATAATTAATTATGAGGGGCAGTATAGGAAATAATTAATTATGAGGGCCAGTATAGGAAATAATTAATGGTGAGGGGCAGCATAGGGAATAATTAATGGTGAGGGGAAGCATAGGAAATAATTAATGGTGGAGGGGAAGTATAGGAAATAATTAATGGTGGAGGGGCAGTATAGGAAATAATTTATTTCAGGGCCAACATAGGGAATAATTATGAGGGGCAGTATAGGAAATAATTAATTTGAGGGGAAGTATAGGAAATAATTAATGGTGTGGAGGCAGTATAGGAAATAATTAATTATGAGGGGCAGTATAGGAAATAATTAATTATGAGGGCCAGTATAGGAAATAATTAATGGTGAGGGGCAGCATAGGGAATAATTAATGGTGAGGGGCAGCATAGGAAATAATTAATGGTGGAGGGGAAGTATAGGAAATAATTAATGGTGGAGGGGCAGTATAGGAAATAATTAATTTGAGGGGAAGTATAGGAAATAATTAATGGTGAGGGTCAGCATAGGAAATAATTAATTATGAGGGGCAGTATAGGAAATAATTAATTATGAGGGGCAGTATAGGAAATAATTAATTATGAGGGGCAGTATAGGGAATAATTAATTATGAGGGGCAGTATAGGAAATAATTATGAGGGGCAGTATAGGAAATAATTAATTTGAGGGGAAGTATAGGAAATAATTAATGGTTGAAAAGCGGTATAAGAAAAAAATAATTTGAGGGGAAGTATAGGAAATAATTAATGGTGTAGGGGCAGTATAGGAAATAATTAATGGTGAGGGGCAGTATAGGAAATAATTAATGGTGAGGGGCAGTATAGGAAATAATTAATGGTAAGGGGCAGCATAGGGAATAATTAATTATGAGGGGCAGTATAGGAAATAATTATGAGGGGCAGTATAGGAAATAATTAATTATGAGGGGCAGTATAGGAAATAATTGATGGTGTAGAGGCAGCATAGGGAATAATTAATGGTGAGTGGCAGCATAGGAAATAATTAATGGTGAGTGGCAGCATAGGAAATAATTAAGTATGAGGGGCAGTATAGGAGATAATTAATTTGAGGGGAAGTATAGGAAATAATTAATTTGAGCGGCAGTATAGGAAATAATTAATGGTGAGGGGCAGCATAGGAAATAATTAATGGTGGGGGGCAGTATAGGAAATAATTAATGGTGGAGGGGCAGCATAGGAAATATTTAATGGTGGAGGGGCAGTATAGGAAATAATTAATTAGAGGGGAAGTATAGGAAATAATTAATTTGAGGGGAAGTATAGGAAATAATAAATTTGAGGGGAAGTATAGGAAATAATTAATGGTGAGGGGCAGCATAGGAAATAATTAATGGTGGGGGCAGTATAGGAAATAATTAATGGTGGGGGCAGTATAGGAAATAATTAATGGTGGAGGGGCAGCATAGGATATATTTAATGGTGGAGGGGCAGTATAGGAAATATTTAATTTGAGGGGAAGTATAGGAAATAATTAATTTGAGGGGAAGTATAGGAAATAATTAATGGTGGAGGGGCAGTATAGGAAATAATTAATTTGAGGGGCAGTATAGGAAATAATTAATGGTGAGGGGCAGCATAGGAAATAATTAATGGTGGGGGCAGTATAGGAAATAATTAATGGTGGGGGCAGTATAGGAAATAATTAATGGTGGAGGGGCAGCATAGGATATATTTAATGGTGGAGGGGCAGTATAGGAAATATTTAATTTGAGGGGAAGTATAGGAAATAATTAATTTGAGGGGAAGTATAGGAAATAATTAATGGTGGAGGGGCAGTATAGGAAATAATTAATGGTGGAGAAGCAGTATAGGAAATAATTAATTTTAGGGGAAGTATAGGAAATAATTAATTTGAGGGGAAGAATAGGAAATAATTAATGGTGAGGGGCAGCATAGGAAATAATTAAGTATGAGGGGCAGTATAGGAGATAATTAATTTGAGGGGCAACATAGGGAATAATTATGAGGGGCAGTATAGGAAATAATTAATGGTGGAGGGGCAGCATAGGAAATATTTAATGGTGGGGGGCAGTATAGGAAATAATTAATGGTGTGGAGGCAGAATAGGGAATAATTAATGGTGAGGGGCAGCATAGGAAATAATTAATGGTGAGGGGCAGTATAGGAAATATTAAATGGTGGAGGGGCAGTATAGGAAATAATTAATTTGAGGGGAAGTATAGGAAATAATTAATGGTGTAGGGGCAGTATAGGAAATAATTAATTTGAGGGGCAGTATAGGAAATAATTAATTATGAGGGGCAGTATAGGAAATAATTAATTATGAGGGGCAGTATAGGAAATAATTAATGGTGAGTGGCAGCATAGGGAATAATTAATGGTGGAGGGGAAGTATAGAAAATAATTAATGGTGGAGGGGCAGTATAGGAAATAATTAATTATGAGGGGCAGTATAGGAAATAATTAATTATGAGGGGCAGTATAGGAAATAATTAATTTGAGGGGAAGTATAGGAAATAATTAATGGTTGAGAAGCGGTATAAGAAATAATTAATTTGAGGGGAAGTATAGGAAATAATTAATGGTGGGGGGCAGTATAGGAAATAATTAATTTGAGGGGAAGTATAGGAAATAATTAATTTGAGGGGAAGTATAGGAAATAATAAATGGTGTAGAGGCAGTTTAGGAAATAATTAATTTGAGGGGCAGTATAGGAAATAATTAATGGTGAGGGTCAGCATAGGAAATAATTAATTATGAGGGGCAGTATAGGAAACAATTAATTATGAGGGGCAGAATAGGGAATAATTAATTATGAGGGGCAGAATAGGAAATAATTAATTATGAGGGGCAGTATAGGAAATAATTAAGAGGGGCAGTTTAGGAAATAATTAATTTGAGGGGAAGTATAGAAAATAATAATGGTTGAGAAGCGGTATAGGAAATAATTAATTTGAGGGGAAGTATAGGAAGTAATTAATGGTGTAGGGGCAGTATAGGAAATAATTAATTTGAGGGGCAGTATAGGAAATAATTAATGGTGAGGGGCAGCATGGGAAATAATTAAGAATGAGGGGCAGTATAGGAGATAATTAATTTGAGGGGCAACATAGGGAATAATTATGAGGGGCAGTATAGGAAATAATTAATTTGAGGGGCAGTATAGGAAATAATTAATGGTGGGGGGAAACATAGGAAATAATTAATGGTGGGGGCAGTATAGGAACTAATTAATGGTGGAGGGGCAGCATAGGATATATTTAATGGTGGAGGGGCAGTATAGGAAATATTTAATTTGAGGGGAAGTATAGGAAATAATTAATTTGAGGGGAAGTATAGGAAATAATTAATGGTGGAGGGGCAGTATAAGAAATAATTAATGGTGGAGAAGCAGTATAGGAAATAATTAATTTTAGGGGAAGTATAGGAAATAATTAATTTGAGGGGAAGTATAGGAAATAATTAATGGTGTAGGGGCAGTATAGGAAATAATTAATTTGAGGGGCAGTATAGGAAATAATTAATTATGAGGGGCAGTATAGGAAATAATTAATTATGAGGGGCAGTATAGGAAATAATTAATGGTGAGGGGCAGCATACGAAATAATTAATGGTGGAGGGGAAGTATAGGAAATAATTAATGGTGGAGGGGCAGTATAGGAAATAATTAATTATGAGGGGCAGTATAGGAAATAATTAATTATGAGGGGCAGTATAGGAAATAATTAATTATGACGGGCAGTATAGGAAATAATTAATGGTGAGGGGCAGCATAGGGAATCATTCATGGTGGAGGGGAAGTATGGGAAATAATTAATGGTGGAGGGGCAGTATAGGAAATAATTAATGGTGGAGGGGCAGTATAGGAAATAATTAATGGTGGAGGGGCAGTATAGGAAATAATTATCGGTGGAGGGGCAGTATAGGAAATAATTATCGGTGGAGGGGCAGTATAGTAAATACTTAATTTGAGGGGAAGTATAGGAAATAATTAATTTGAGGGGCAGTATAGGAAATAATTAATTTGAGGGGCAGTATAGGAAATGATTAATGGTGGAGGGGCAATATAGGAAATAATTAATTTGAGGGGCAGTACAGGAAATGATTAATGGTGAGGGGCAGCATAGGAAATAATTAATGGTGGGGGGCAGTATAGGAAATAATTAATTTGAGGGGCAGTATAGGAAATAATTAATTTGAGGGGGAGTATAGGAAATAATAAATGGTGTAGAGGCAGTATAGGAAATAATTAATTTGAGGGGCAGTATAGGAAATAATTAATGGTGAGGGTCAGCATAGGAAATAATTAATTATGAGGGGCAGTATAGGAAATAATTAATTATGAGGGGCAGTATAGGAAACAATTAATTATGAGGGGCAGTATACGGAATAATTAATTATGAGGGGCAGAATAGGAAATAATTAATTATGAGGGGCAGTATAGGAAATAATTAAGAGGGGCAGTTTAGGAAATAATTAATTTGAGGGGAAGTATAGGAAATAATTAATGGTTGAGAAGCGGTATAGGAAATAATTAATTTGAGGGGAAGTATAGGAAATAATTAATGGTGTAGGGGCAGTATAGGAAATAATTAATTTGAGGGGCAGTATAGGAAATAATTAATGGTGAGGGGCAGCATGGGAAATAATTAAGAATGAGGGGCAGTATAGGAGATAATTAATTTGAGGGGCAACATAGGGAATAATTATGAGGGGCAGTATTGGAAATAATTAATTTGAGGGGCAGTATAGGAAATAATTAATGGTGAGGGGCAGCATAGGAAATAATTAATGGTGGGGGCAGTATAGGAACTAATTAATGGTGGAGGGGCAGCATAGGATATATTTAATGGTGGAGGGGCAGTATAGGAAATATTTAATTTGAGGGGAAGTATAGGAAATAATTAATTTGAGGGGAAGTATAGGAAATAATTAATGGTGGAGGGGCAGTATAGGAAATAATTAATGGTGGAGAAGCAGTATAGGAAATAATTAATTTTAGGGGAAATATAGGAAATAATTAATTTGAGGGGAAGTATAGGAAATAATTAATGGTGTAGGGGCAGTATAGGAAATAATTAATTTGAGGGGCAGTATAGGAAATAATTAATTATGAGGGGCAGTATAGGAAATAATTAATGGTGAGGGGCAGCATAGGGAATAATTAATGGTGGAGGGGAAGTATAGGAAATAATTAATGGTGGAGGGGCAGTATAGGAAATAATTAATTATGAGGGGCAGTATAGGAAATAATTAATTATGAGGGGCAGTATAGGAAATAATTAATTATGAGGGGCAGTATAGGAAATAATTAATGGTGAGGGGCAGCATAGGGAATAATTAATGGTGGAGGGGAAGTATAGGAAATAATTAATGGTGGAGGGGCAGTATAGGAAATAATTAATTATGAGGGGCAGTATAGGAAATAATTAATTATGAGGGGCAGTATAGGAAATAATTAATTATGAGGGGCAGTATAGGAAATAATTAATGGTGAGGGGCAGCATAGGGAATCATTTATGGTGGAGGGGAAGTATGGGAAATAAATAATGGTGGAGGGGCAGTATAGGAAATAATTAATGGTGGAGGGGCAGTATAGGAAATAATTAATGGTGGAGGGGCAGTATAGGAAATAATTATCGGTGGAGGGGCAGCTTAGGAAATAATTAATGGTGGAGGGGCAGTATAGTAAATACTTAATTTGAGGGGAAGTATAGGAAAAACTTAATTTGAGGGGCAGTATAGGAAATGATTAATGGTGGAGGGGCAATATAGGAAATAATTAATTTGAGGGGCAGTACAGGAAATGATTAATGGTGAGGGGCAGCATAGGAAATAATTAATGGTGGGGGGCAGTATAGGAAATAATTAATTTGAGGGGCAGTATAGGAAATAATTAATTTGAGGGGAAGTATAGGAAATAATTAATTATGAGGGGCAGTATAGGAAATAATTAATGGTGAGGGGCAGCATAGGGAATAATTAATTATGAGGGGCAGTATAGGAAATAATTATGAGGGGCAGTATAGGAAATAATTAATTTGAGGGGAAGTATAGGAAATAATTAATGGTTGAGAAGCAGTATAGGAAATAATTAATTTGAGGGGAAGTATAGGAAATAATTAATTAGAGGGGAAGTATAGGAAATAATTAATGGTGTAGGGGCAGTATAGGAAATAATTAATGGTGAGTGGCAGCATAGGAAATAATTAATGGTGAGTGGCAGCATAGGAAATAATTAAGTATGAGGGGCAGTATAGGAGATAATTAATTTGAGGGGCAACATAGGGAATAATTATGAGGGGCAGTGTAGGAAATAATTAATTTGAGCGGCAGTATAGGAAATAATTAATGGTGGGGGGCAGCATAGGAAATAATTAATGGTGGAGGGGAAGTATAGGAAATAATTAATGGTGGAGGGGCAGTATAGGAAATAATTAATGGTGGAGGGGCAGTATAGGAAATAATTAATGGTGGAGGGGCAGTAAAGGAAATAATTATGAGGGGCAGTATAGGAAATAAATTATGAGGTGCGGTATAGGAAATAATTAATGGTGAGGGGCAGCATAGGAAATAATTAATTTGAGGGGCAGTATAGGAAATAATTAATGGTGAGGGGAAGTATAGGAAATAATAAATTTGAGGGGCAGTATAGGAAATAATTAAGTATGAGGGGCAGTATAGGGAATAATTATGAGGGGCAACATAGGGAATAATTATGAGGGGCAGTATAGGAAATAATTAATTTGAGGGGAAGTATAGGAAATAATTAATTATGAGCGACAGTATAGGAAATAATTAATGGTAAGGGGCAGCATAGGGAATAATTAATGGTGAGGGGCAGCATAGGAAATAATTAATGGTGGAGGGGAAGTATAGGAAATAATTAATGGTGGAGGGGCAGTATAGGAAATAATTAATTTCAGGGCCAACATAGGGAATAATTATGAGGGGCAGTATAGGAAATAATTAATTTGAGGGGAAGTATAGGAAATAATTAATGGTGTAGAGGCAGTATAGGAAATAATTAATTTGAGGGGCAGTATAGGAAATAATTAATGGTGAGGGTCAGCATAGGAAATAATTAATTATGAGGGGCAGTATAGGAAATAATTAATTATGAGGGGCAGTATAGGAAATAATTAATTATGAGGGGCAGTATAGGAAATAATTAATTATGAGGGGCAGTATAGGAAATAATTAATGGTGTAGGGGCAGTATAGGAAATAATTAATTTGAGGGGCAGTATAGGAAATAATTAATGGTGAGGGGCAGTATAGGAAATAATTAATTATGAGGGGCAGTATAGGAAATAATTAATTATGAGGGGCAGTATAGGAAATAATTAATTATGAGGGGCAGTATAGGAAATAATTAATGGTGAGGGGCAGCATAGGGAATAATTAATGGTGGAGGGGAAGTATGGGAAATAATTAATGGTGGAGGGGCAGTATAGGAAATAATTAATGGTGGAGGGGCAGTATAGGAAATAATTAATGGTGGAGGGGCAGTATAGGAAATAATTATGAGGGGCAGTATAGGAAATAATTATGAGGTGCGGTATAGGAAATAATTAATGGTGAGGGGCAGCATAGGAAATAATTAATTTGAGGGGCAGTATAGCAAATAATTAATGGTGAGGGGAAGTATAGGAAATAATTAATTTGAGGGGCAGTATAGGAAATAATTAAGTATGAGGGGCAGTATAGGAGATAATTATGAGGGGCAGTATAGGAAATAATTATGAGAGGCAGCATAGGAAATAATTAAGTATGAGGGGCAGTATAGGGAATAATTATGAGGGGCAACATAGGGAATAATTATGAGGGGCAGTATAGGAAATAATTAATTTGAGGGGAAGTAGAGGAAATAATTAATGGTGTAGAGGCAGTATAGGAAATAATTAATTATGAGGGGCAGTATAGGAAATAATTAATTATGAGGGCCAGTATAGGAAATAATTAATGGTGAGAGGCAGCATAGGGAATAATTAATGGTGAGGGGCAGCATAGGAAATAATTAATGGTGGAGGGGAAGTATAGGAAATAATTAATGGTGGAGGGGCAGTATAGGAAATAATTAATTTCAGGGCCAACATAGGGAATAATTATGAGGGGCAGTATAGGAAATAATTATGAGGGGCAGTATAGGAAATAATTAATTTGAGGGAAAGTATAGGAAATAATTAATGGTTGAAAAGCGGTTTAAGAAAAAATTAATTTGAGGGGAAGTATAGGAAATAATTAATGGTGTAGGGGCAGTATAGGAAATAATTAATGGTGAGGGGCAGAATAGGAAATAATTAATGGTAAGGGGCAGCATAGGGAATAATTAATTATGAGGGGCAGTATAGGAAATAATTATGAGGGGCAGTATAGGAAATAATTAATTATGAGGGGCAGTATAGGAAATAATTGATGGTGTAGAGGCAGCATAGGGAATAATTAATGGTGAGTGGCAGCATAGGAAATAATTAATGGTGAGTGGCAGCATAGGAAATAATTAAGTATGAGGGGCAGTATAGGAGATAATTAATTTGAGGGGCAACATAGGGAATAATTATGAGGGGCAGTATAGGAAATAATTAATGGTGAGGGGCAGCATAGGGAATAATTAATTATGAGGGGCAGTATAGGAAATAATTAATTTGAGGGAAGTATAGGAAATAATTAATGAGGAGGGGCAGTATAGGAAATAATTAATTATGAGGGGCAGTATAGGAAATAATTAATGGTGGAGGGGAAGTATAGGAAATAATTAATTATGAGGGTCAGTAAAGGAAATAATTAATTATGAGGGGCAGTATAGGAAATAATTAATTATGAGGGGCAGTATAGGAAATAATTAATGGTGGAGGGGAAGTATAGGAAATAATTAATTATGAGGGTCAGTAAAGGAAATAATTAATTATGAGGGGCAGTATAGGAAATAATTAATTATGAGGGGCAGTATAGGAAATAATTAATGGTGGAGGGGCAGTATAGGAAATAATTAATGGTGAGGGGAAGTATAGGAAATAATTAATTTGAGGGGCAGTATAGGAAATAATTAAGTATGAGGGGCAGTATAGGAAATAATTATGAGGGGCAGTATAGGAAATAATTATGAGGGGCAGCATAGGAAATAATTAAGTATGAGGGGCAGTATAGGGAATAATTAATGGTGTAGAGGCAGTATAGGAAATAATTAATTTGAGGGGTAGTATAGGAAATAATTAATGGTGAGGGGCAGCATAGGGAATAATTAATTATGAGGGGCAGTATAGGAAATAATTATGAGGGGCAGTATAGGAAATAATTAATTTGAGGGAAGTATAGGAAATAATTAATGAGGAGGGGCAGTATAGGAAATAATGAATTATGAGGGGCAGTATAGGAAATAATTAATGGTGAGGGGCAGCATAGGGAATAATTAATGGTGAGGGGCAGCATAGGAAATAATTAATGGTGGAGGGGAAGTATAGGAAATAATTAATGGTGGAGGGGCAGTATAGGAAAGAATTAATTTCAGGGCCAACATAGGGAATAATTATGAGGGGCAGTATAGGAAATAATTAATTTGAGGGGAAGTATAGGAAATAATTAATGGTGTAGAGGCAGTATAGAAAATAATTAATTTGAGGTGCGGTATAGGAAATAATTAATGGTGAGGGGCAGCATAGGAAATAATTAATTTCAGGGCCAACATAGGGAATAATTATGAGGGGCAGTATAGGAAATAATTAATTTGAGGGAAAGTATAGGAAATAATTAACGGTGTAGAGGCAGTATAGGAAATAATTAATTTTAGGGGCAGTATAGGAAATAATTAATGGTGAGGGTCAGCATAGAAAATAATTAATTATGAGGGGCAGTATAGGAAATATTTTATTATGAGGGGCAGTATAGGAAATAATTAATTATGATGGGCAGTATAGGGAATAATTAATTATGAGGGGCAGTATAGGAAATAATTAACTATGAGGGGCAGTATAGGAAATAATTATGAGGGGCAGTATAGGAAATAATTAATTATGAGGGGCAGTATAGGAAATAATTAATGGTGAGTGGCAGCATAGGGAATAATTAATTATGAGGGGCAGTATAGGAAATAATTATGAGGGGCAGTATAGGAAATAATTAATTTGAGGGAAGTATAGGAAATAATTAATGGTGTAGGGGCAGTATAGGAAATAATTTATTTGAGGGGCAGTATAGGAAATAATTAATGGTGAGGGGCAGTATAGGAAATAATTAATGGTGAGGGTCAGCATAGGAAATAATTAATTATGAGGGGCAGTATAGGAAATAATTAATTATGAGGGGCAGTATAGGAAATAATTAATGGTAAGGGGCAGCATAGGGAATAATTAATTATGAGGGGCAGTATAGGAAATAATTATGAGGGGCAGTATAGGAAATAATTAATTATGAGGGGCAGTATAGGAAATAATTGATGGTGTAGAGGCAGCATAGGGAATAATTAATGGTGAGGGGCAGCATAGGAAATAATTAATGGTGGAGGGGAAGTATAGGAAATAATTAATGGTGGAGGGGCAGTATAAGAAATAATTAATTATGAGAGGCAGTATAGGAAATAATTATCGGAGGAGGGGCAGCTTAGGAAATAATTAATGGTGGGGGGGCAGTATAGGAAATAATTAATTTGAGGGGAAGTATAGGAAATAATTAATTTGAGGGGAAGTATAGGAAATAATTAATTTGAGGGGAAGTATAGGAAATAATTAATGGTGGGGGGCAGTATAGGAAATAATTATCGGTGGAGGGGCAGCTTAGGAAATAATTAATGGTGGGGGGGGCAGTATAGGAAATAATTAATTTGAGGGGAAGTATAGTAAATACTTAATTTGAGGGGAAGTATAGGAAATAATTATGAGGGGCAGTATAGGAAATAATTATGAGGGACAGAATAGGAAATAATTAACGGTGGAGGGGCAGCTTAGGAAATAATTAATGGTGGAGGGGCAGTATAGGAAATAATTAATTTGAGGGGAAGTATAGGAAATAATAAATGGTGTAGGGGCAGAATAGGAAATAATTAATTATGAGGGGCAGTATAAGAGATAATTAATTTGAGGGGCAACATAGGGAATAATTATGAGGGGCAGTATAGGAAATAATTAATTATGAGGGGCAGTATAGGAAATAATTAATTATGAGGGGCAGTATAGGAAATAATTAATGGTGAGGGGCAGCATAGGGAATAATTATGAGGGGCAGTATTGGAAATAATTATGAGGTGCGGTATGGGAAATAATTAATGGTGAGGGGCAGCATAGGAAATAATTAATTTGAGGGGCAGCATAGGAAATAATTAATGGTGAGGGGAAGTATAGGAAATAATTAATTTGAGGGGCAGTATAGGAAATAATTAAGTATGAGGGGCAGTATAGGAGATAATTATGAGGGGCAGTATAGGAAATAATTATGAGGGGCAGCATAGGAAATAATTAAGTATGAGGGGCAGTATAGGGAATAATTATGAGGGGCAACATAGGGAATAATTATGAGGGGCAGTATAGGAAATAATTAATTTGAGGGGAAGTATAGGAAATAATTAATGGTGTGGAGGCAGTATAGGAAATAATTAATTATGAGGGGCAGTATAGGAAATAATTAATTATGAGGGCCAGTATAGGAAATAATTAATGGTGAGGGGCAGCATAGGGAATAATTAATGGTGAGGGGCAGCATAGGAAATAATTAATGGTGGAGGGGAAGTATAGGAAATAATTAATGGTGGAGGGGCAGTATAGGAAATAATTTATTTCAGGGCCAACATAGGGAATAATTATGAGGGGCAGTATAGGAAATAATTAATTTGAGGGGAAGTATAGGAAATAATTAATGGTGTAGAGGCAGTATAGGAAATAATTAATTATGAGGGGCAGTATAGGAAATAATTAATTATGAGGGCCAGTATAGGAAATAATTAATGGTGAGGGGCAGCATAGGGAATAATTAATGGTGAGGGGCAGCATAGGAAATAATTAATGGTGGAGGGGAAGTATAGGAAATAATTAATGGTGGAGGGGCAGTATAGGAAATAATTTATTTCAGGGCCAACATAGGGAATAATTATGAGGGGCTGTATAGGAAATAATTAATTTGAGGGGAAGTATAGGAAATAATTAATGGTGTAGAGGCAGTATAGGAAATAATTAATTTGAGGGGCAGTATAGGAAATAATTAATGGTGAGGGTCAGCATAGGAAATAATTAATTATGAGGGGCAGTATAGGAAATAATTAATTATGAGGGGCAGTATAGGAAATAATTAATTATGAGGGGCAGTATAGGGAATAATTAATTATGAGGGACAGTATAGGAAATAATTATGAGGGGCAGTATAGGAAATAATTAATTTGAGGGGAAGTATAGGAAATAATTAATGGTTGAAAAGCGGTATAAGAAAAAAATAATTTGAGGGGAAGTATAGGAAATAATTAATGGTGTAGGGGCAGTATAGGAAATAATTAATGGTGAGGGGCAGTATAGGAAATAATTAATGGTGAGGGGCAGTATAGGAAATAATTAATGGTAAGGGGCAGCATAGGGAATAATTAATTATGAGGGGCAGTATAGGAAATAATTATGAGGGGCAGTATAGGAAATAATTAATTATGAGGGGCAGTATAGGAAATAATTGATGGTGTAGAGGCAGCATAGGGAATAATTAATGGTGAGTGGCAGCATAGGAAATAATTAATGGTGAGTGGCAGCATAGGAAATAATTAAGTATGAGGGGCAGTATAGGAGATAATTAATTTGAGGGGAAGTATAGGAAATAATTAATTTGAGCGGCAGTATAGGAAATAATTAATGGTGAGGGGCAGCATAGGAAATAATTAATGGTGGGGGGCAGTATAGGAAATAATTAATGGTGGAGGGGCAGCATAGGAAATATTTAATGGTGGAGGGGCAGTATAGGAAATAATTAATTAGAGGGGAAGTATAGGAAATAATTAATTTGAGGGGAAGTATAGGAAATAATAAATTTGAGGGGAAGTATAGGAAATAATTAATGGTGTAGGGGCAGTATAGGAAATAATTAATTTGAGGGGCAGTATAGGAAATAATTAATGGTGAGGGGCAGCATAGGAAATAATTAATGGTGGGGGCAGTATAGGAAATAATTAATGGTGGGGGCAGTATAGGAAATAATTAATGGTGGAGGGGCAGCATAGGATATATTTAATGGTGGAGGGGCAGTATAGGAAATATTTAATTTGAGGGGAAGTATAGGAAATAATTAATTTGAGGGGAAGTATAGGAAATAATTAATGGTGGAGGGGCAGTATAAGAAATAATTAATGGTGGAGAAGCAGTATAGGAAATAATTAATTTTAGGGGAAGTATAGGAAATAATTAATTTGAGGGGAAGAATAGGAAATAATTAATGGTGTAGGGGCAGTATAGGAAATAATTAATTTGAGGGGCAGTATAGGAAATAATTAATGGTGAGGGGCAGCATAGGAAATAATTAAGTATGAGGGGCAGTATAGGAGATAATTAATTTGAGGGGCAACATAGGGAATAATTATGAGGGGCAGTATAGGAAATAATTAATGGTGGAGGGGCAGCATAGGAAATATTTAATGGTGGGGGGCAGTATAGGAAATAATTAATGGTGTGGAGGCAGAATAGGGAATAATTAATGGTGAGGGGCAGCATAGGAAAAAATTAATGGTGAGGGGCAGTATAGGAAATAATTAATGGTGGAGGGGCAGCATAGGAAATATTAAATGGTGGAGGGGCAGTATAGGAAATAATTAATGGTGGAGGGGCAGTATAGGAAATAATTAATGGTGGAGGGGCAGTATAGGAAATAATTAATTTGAGGGGCAGTATAGGAAATAATTAATGGTGAAGGGCAGCATAGGAAATAATTAATTATGAGGGGCAGTATAGGAGATAATTAATTTGAGGGGCAACATAGGGAATAATTATGAGGGGCAGTATAGGAAATAATTAATTTGAGGGGAAGTATAGGAAATAATTAATTAGAGGGGAAGTATAGGAAATAATTAATGGTGGAGGGGCAGTATAGGAAATAATTAATTTGATGGGCAGTATAGGAAATAATTAATGGTGAGGGGCAGCATAGGGAATAATTAATTATGAGGGGCAGTATAGGAAATAATTATGAGGGGCAGTATAGGAAATAATTAATTTGAGGGGAAGTATAGGAAATAATTAATGGTTGAGAAGCAGTATAGGAAATAATTAATTATGAGGGGCAGTATAGGGAATAATTAATTATGAGGGGCAGAATAGGAAATAATTAATTATGAGGGGCAGTATAGGAAATAATTATGAGGGGCAGTATAGGAAATAATTAATTTGAGGGGAAGTATAGGAAATAATTAATGGTTGAGAAGCGGTATAGGAAATAATTAATTTGAGGGGAAGTATAGGAAATAATTAATGGTGGGGGGCAGTATAGGAAATAATTAATTTGAGGGGAAGTATAGGAAATAATTAATTTGAGGGGAAGTATAGGAAATAATAAATGGTGTAGAGGCAGTATAGGAAATAATTAATTTGAGGGGCAGTATAGGAAATAATTAATGGTGAGGGTCAGCATAGGAAATAATTAATTATGAGGGGCAGTATAGGAAATAATTAATTATGAGGGGCAGTATAGGAAACAATTAATTATGAGGGGCAGAATAGGGAATAATTAATTATGAGGGGCAGAATAGGAAATAATTAATTATGAGGGGCAGTATAGGAAATAATTAAGAGGGGCAGTTTAGGAAATAATTAATTTGAGGGGAAGTATAGGAAATAATTAATGGTTGAGAAGCGGTATAGGAAATAATTAATTTGAGGGGAAGTATAGGAAATAATTAATGGTGTAGGGGCAGTATAGGAAATAATTAATTTGAGGGGCAGTATAGGAAATAATTAATGGTGAGGGGCAGCATGGGAAATAATTAAGAATGAGGGGCAGTATAGGAGATAATTAATTTGAGGGGCAACATAGGGAATAATTATGAGGGGCAGTATAGGAAATAATTAATTTGAGGGGCAGTATAGGAAATAATTAATGGTGGGGGGAAACATAGGAAATAATTAATGGTGGGGGCAGTATAGGAACTAATTAATGGTGGAGGGGCAGCATAGGATATATTTAATGGTGGAGGGGCAGTATAGGAAATATTTAATTTGAGGGGAAGTATAGGAAATAATTAATTTGAGGGGAATTATAGGAAATAATTAATGGTGGAGGGGCAGTATAAGAAATAATTAATGGTGGAGAAGCAGTATAGGAAATAATTAATTTTAGGGGAAGTATAGGAAATAATTAATTTGAGGGGAAGTATAGGAAATAATTAATGGTGTAGGGGCAGTATAGGAAATAATTAATTTGAGGGGCAGTATAGGAAATAATTAATTATGAGGGGCAGTATAGGAAATAATTAATTATGAGGGGCAGTATAGGAAATAATTAATGGTGAGGGGCAGCATAGGGAATAATTAATGGTGGAGGGGAAGTATAGGAAATAATTAATGGTGGAGGGGCAGTATAGGAAATAATTAATTATGAGGGGCAGTATAGGAAATAATTAATTATGAGGGGCAGTATAGGAAATAATAATGAGGGGCAGTATAGGAAATAATTAATTTGAGGGGAAGTATAGGAAATAATTAATGGTTGAGAAGCGGTATAGGAAATAATTAATTTGAGGGGAAGTATAGGAAATAATTAATGGTGGGGGGCAGTATAGGAAATAATTAATTTGAGGGGAAGTATAGGAAATAATTAATTTGAGGGGAAGCATAGGAAATAATAAATGGTGTAGAGGCAGTATAGGAAATAATTAATTTGAGGGGCAGTATAGGAAATAATTAATGGTGAGGGTCAGCATAGGAAATAATTAATTATGAGGGGCAGTATAGGAAATAATTAATTATGAGGGGCAGTATAGGAAACAATTAATTATGAGGGGCAGAATAGGGAATAATTAATTATGAGGGGCAGAATAGGAAATAATTAAGAGGGGCAGTTTAGGAAATAATTAATTTGAGGGGAAGTATAGGAAATAATTAATGGTTGAGAAGCGGTATAGGAAATAATTAATTTGAGGGGAAGTATAGGAAATAATTAATGGTGTAGGGGCAGTATAGGAAATAATTAATTTGAGGGGCAGTATAGGAAATAATTAATGGTGAGGGGCAGCATGGGAAATAATTAAGAATGAGGGGCAGTATAGGAGATAATTAATTTGAGGGGCAACATAGGGAATAATTATGAGGGGCAGTATAGGAAATAATTAATTTGAGGGGCAGTATAGGAAATAATTAATGGTGGGGGGAAACATAGGAAATAATTAATGGTGGGGGCAGTATAGGAACTAATTAATGGTGGAGGGGCAGCATAGGATATATTTAATGGTGGAGGGGCAGTATAGGAAATATTTAATTTGAGGGGAAGTATAGGAAATAATTAATTTGAGGGGAAGTATAGGAAATAATTAATGGTGGAGGGGCAGTATAAGAAATAATTAATGGTGGAGAAGCAGTATAGGAAATAATTAATTTTAGGGGAAGTATAGGAAATAATTAATTTGAGGGGCAGTATAGGAAATAATTAATGGTGTAGGGGCAGTATAGGAAATAATTAATTTGAGGGGCAGTATAGGAAATAATTAATTATGAGGGGCAGTATAGGAAATAATTAATTATGAGGGGCAGTATAGGAAATAATTAATGGTGAGGGGCAGCATAGGGAATAATTAATGGTGGAGGGGAAGTATAGGAAATAATTAATGGTGGAGGGGCAGTATAGGAAATAATTAATTATGAGGGGCAGTATAGGAAATAATTAATTATGAGGGGCAGTATAGGAAATAATTAATTATGAGGGGCAGTATAGGAAATAATTAATTATGACGGGCAGTATAGGAAATAATTAATGGTGAGGGGCAGCATAGGGAATCATTAATGGTGGAGGGGAAGTATGGGAAATAAATAATGGTGGAGGGGCAGTATAGGAAATAATTAATGGTGGAGGGGCAGTATAGGAAATAATTAATGGTGGAGGGGCAGTATAGGAAATAATTATCGGTGGAGGGGCAGCTTAGGAAATAATTAATGGTGGAGGGGCAGTATAGTAAATACTTAATTTGAGGGTGTTAGAGTAGTTTAACTTGCTTGGTTAACTAATTTAGTTATCTGCTTCTTTACTTATGTTATCATGAACTTTGTACACACTAAGAATCTGGAATACAGAAATATAGTTTGTTTATGCACAACGGTTGCACAATAGTTGGCCTCTGACTTGGATGTTGGACGGATGCGGAGGACCACAAGGATATGTAGGGGTATAATCGGATTTTGATAAACAATGTTGTGAAATCTGTATAAATGTTAAATGGGAAACACATGTCTGTTTTTATCCTTTTTCCACATTTTTCTATATTTCATTAATCATGCTGTCATAAGTTACTTACGTAAATGATATAAAACACTCCTATTTTGAAAAGGTATAAAATAAACTGCGTGGGGATAATTTTTCAGATCTCCATGATACAGATATATCGTTGTCTGTGTCTATGTTATTTCGGCCGTTTTATTATTTTAATTAATTACTCTCTGCCTGATTGATATTGAACTCTTTATTACTTCAACATTTTGGAGGCCCCGTACGAGATCCTGAACCTTGATCTGAAGACTGGCCGGCAAGAGCAGCTCCCTGGTTGAGGAAATCGTATCCTAGGTGAGTGAGCCCTTGTCTCACTGCTTTCCTACGCTAAGGGCTGTTTTGGCTCAGTCCAGATTGCAAGCTCCAGGCATCATCGCAGGTAGATTGTGATTAATTTTTAATATAGAATTTTTTTGAGGGGTTATATATATATATCTTATTTTTAAGCTTTTGTAAAAGTTTCTAATAATTTTTTTCCTTTCTCCCTAATCTTTCCTACCTTTTTACCTCCCTTTCTCTATCCCTCCTACTTGGATTCCTGCCTCAAATGTCATATTGAATCATATTGTATTGATTTACTTGGTTTATTTTTGTTACTAACCATTTGCCTGTGCCTTTCTTAGATATGCGTATGTAAGCCAGTGTGTTTCTGTGTCTTCTGTCTGTGAGATTTGATTTCCTTGTCCTGTTTGTCCAAACACCCATGAGACTCCTTGCTTGTGGAATGCTTGTATGAGGGTTAAATAAACCATACCCTGTGTGAAGAGCGTTAGTGATCAGATCACGCTCTGCCTGACTGTCATAAAGGAGTCCGTTAGTATAATTAAAATATATTTGAAGTTGTAGGTATTTAAAACTTCAAATTAGTTCAGCCTTTAGTGAATAGTAAAAACACCCAGGCACATTGTGTGTGTGACTGCTTTTGTTGAGTTGTTTTTGTCTTGTGTACACTGCAAAGGGTTGATATCTATTAGCCCAGCGCAGCCTGAGTGAAGTGGCTAATCCTGGCAACAGGAGAGGTCCAATTGAGTCGGGATAGGACTTCTGTAGTTCCCGGTGATTGACCTGGTTCGCCAAGGGGCACCGAGTCAGGAGTCAGTCTGTCTCTCTATATGTTATTTCTGCTTTTAACACATCCTGCCTATAAGTAGTGGTAATTATCACCAGATTCTCCAGTATCTTGCTGCTAAAAATCTATCTTGCTGCTAAAATAGTGAGAGAAGGTAATGTTGCTGTGCACATATATGTTTTTTGAGAATTAGGGTAGAATCACCAGGGGTGTATAAGCATACTAATGTATGAAGAGTATATAGCTATTGTTATTGGATCACTTTTGTGGTTCTTTGTTTATACCTACTTGTGGTGCAGGATTTGTCAGCAAGCACGAGAACCTCCTCGTACTGAGATACAGCTAGTTTCCTATACAGAATTTACAAACGTCTAGTCTGACCAACTCAGGGGATTTGTGAATTCAGAGTGATTTTACATAGCGGGATATTACACTGTGCAATTAGCTACTGCACGGCTGACTGCTATGGGACTTATCTTTTCTAAATCCAGGAAAGGGGCAGGAAAGGTCATCCCCAAGATTACAATGAAGGATTTAGTTAAGGTAGAGCATGGGAAATGGGCAATCAAGAATGCCAAGACTATCCTTAAGAGAGCTGGTATGCCACCAGTTGGATGTCTTGATGCTAATAGGTGGAAGAGATTTCTAAAGGAGGAGAAGGACTGGATAGACAGGCATGGGTATCGCATGCAAGTTGATGTGAAAGATGCAAAACACCCAAGAGTGAGTTTGCAAGTGTCTGCTGGAGACTAAATAGTTTCCCTAGTAATTCTCCAGTTTCCCCTGTAGGAGTGTCAACTCCTTACACCCTTACACGTCCACGGTTATTAACAAAGATACTTAGGGATGGAGAGAGCTGGAGTGCTCATAGCATCAATGGTAGGGGAGAGAGAAGTAATGTAGTTGAAGAACCTAATAAGGATAAAATGAATTTGCGTTCAGCAACATGGGTTTGTAAATGTGGTACTGTGCATACTCATGAGACTAGTCCAGGATGTTCTACATGTGGTCAGCAGACACCTAGAGGAGTAGCAGCATTTCCTGTTATAACTCAGAGGACAACAGAGGGAGAATCAACTGACACAGTACAGCGAATAACCTGGTATAAGCCCTGGACCCAGGGGGAACAATTAATAATGGTTGACAAATTACCAGACCCATACAAAAATCCTAATGGGTTCTACAAAAATATGGAGAGGATTCGACTAACATATGATGCAGCATGGGTTGATTTGTATTCCCTCTGTAGTGCTGCAGCAGGATTTCCTTTTGTTGACAGGATAACTAGTGTACCTGTTACAGGGATTAATGGAATTGAGGAGGTTCCAGTTAATGGAAATGAAAGACTGAGCAAGTCAGGTGAAATGTTCATGAAGAGGCTTAAAATTGTGACCAAGGAGATATTTAGTCAATCTGGGATTGGATTGCCTGAAGCTTTCCAATTCTCTGATGAGTCTGTGGACAAGTATCATGCGAGGTTAGTTTCTATTTTTGTGGACCAAGACTTTAATGTGTCACAATCAGATGGCAGAGATGGGAGGATATTGAGAACGTGTTTCATAAATGGTTTAAGAGAAGAATTAAAGACAGAATTGCTGAGAATCCGCCCAGAATGTATGCATACTCCCTTGGAGCAATCGTTGGTTGTTCTTCGGAGTTTAGAGGAGCAAATTAACAAAAAGAAAAAGAAGCAGGCAGCCAAACAGACAACTGTACCTATACTGATTGCAGACTTAGCACAGGCAGTAGCAAGAAAGGAGAACCAACAAGGGGACAATGAAAAAATGGACAGGTTTAGGAAGAAGGGACTGTGTTTTGAGTGTGGAGGAAGAGGACATATGAAAAAGGATTGTCCTTCAAGAGGCAGGGGTAATCAAGGAGGTCGCTCTGATGACTCTCAACGTAAAAATTTTGGAAATCGTCCCTTTAGGGATTAGGAAATTGGCAGCCCCCAACTAGTGAAGTCCTCGGTAGTGATTGTGCCACCCCATTCTGGTCCTAATGCATCAGTTAAATTGACACTACCTGATGGCCACGATGTCAACTGTATGGTGGACACGGGGGCGAGCCGTACAATTATCACTTCTCATGATATCCCACGTGAGTATCTGGGGACTACACAGGTTGTAGGTACGGGGTTGGGGGGCAAGCCCTGCATGCTACGAGAAACAAAACCCTTAAAATTGCGATTATCAGACACCACCGAGCTTTGCATGCAGCTTTTGGTTTCTGAAGATTGCCCTGTGAATTTACTTGGTGCCGATGTTCTAAATGCAATAAATGCTGTTATCAGATTTGGGAAAAAAGGGATATCGGTAACAGGGCCCCTTACTGAGCCTATTCTTGCGGTACTAACTGCTATGTTTAACCCATTACAGGAGCAACGGTGGAAGGGAAATGAGCAGGACATGGAGGTAGCAGATATGCTTGCACAAGTTCCTCCTGAATTATGGGTAAAGAGTAAAACGGATGTAGGGCTGCTCAGAGTAACCCCGGTAAAAATTAAATTGAAGCCAGGAGCAGTACCTGTAAAGATGAAACAATACCCCCTGAGCAAGGAACAGACAGAGGCCATAGCAGTGCAAATTGAAGAGTACCTTAAAATTGGGGTCATAAGGGAGTGCCGATCCCCTTATAATACACCACTTTTTCCGGTAAGGAAAAAGACAGAACCAGGACAGCCCCCGGTATACAGGATGGTACATGATCTTAGAGAAATAAATAAACTCATGATCATAGATACTCCTATAGTGCCAAATCCCCACACCTTGTTGAATCAAATTCCTCCAGGGGCTGTATATTTTACTGTAATTGATCTGGCAAATGCTTTCTTTTCAGTCCCAGTAGATGAAGAAAGTCAGTTGTATCTGTCTTTTACTTTTTTTGCCAGGCAGCTCTGCTGGACTAGGTTGCCCCAAGGGGGAGCTACATCGCCTTCAGAGTTTTCTGAAGCAATGGCTAGGATACTCCTCTCTTGGCATCCAGAGGATGATAGCACTTGTTTGCTTCAGTATGTGGATGATTTACTCATTTGTACAAAGACTAAATCCATTTGTCTCAAGGAAACTTTGTCACTCCTTTTGTTTTTGCAATTGGAAGGATGCAGAGTTTCCAAAGACAAATTGCAGGTTGCCAGACTCAAGGTGGTGTTCCTGGGACATTGTATATCCCAGCAGACAAAACACATTACACCAGACCGTAAAGATGCAGTTGCTCGGCTTGCTGAACCCAGGACAGTCCGTGAATTGAGGACATTTTTGGGTTTAGTTAGCTATTGTAGAGAGTGGATTTCATCCGCCTCTTCCTTAATGCAACCACTGTTTGATGTTCTGGCATCCTGCAATAAAGGCCAGCAGTTCTCGCTTACTCTGGAGGCTAAAGAGGGGTTCAAAAATTTAAAGGAAGCCATAACCTCAGCTCCGGCTTTGGGAATTCCTAATTATGACTTAAATTTCAGTTTGTTTTGTCATGAAGTCAACGGACATGCAAAGGGGGTGTTAACCCAATTGCATGGAGGTAAACACCGTCCCCTTGGATATTATTCAGTACAGCTGGACACAGTGATCAGGGGTGCACCCTCTTGCATTCGCGCTGTGGCAGCATGTGCACTACTAACAGACAAAGTTGCTGATATGGTTCTAGACCACGCATTAACTATCTTTGTACCGCATGCAGTACAGGAATTGCTATCGCAAGCTCGAATAAGACATTTATCAATGGCAAGACTAACAAAGTATGAGGTGACACTTTTAACTCCACCTAACATTACTATTAAGAGATGTACTATCCTTAATCCAGCTACTCTGCTACCTGAATTGAATGAGGAAGAGCAGCCTGATATTGATGCAGATCATGATTGTTTTGAGTTAATGAAAACTGAAACAAAAGAGCTTGACAATGTAACTGAATTACCAATTCCAAATGCTGACTTTGAGTTTTTTGTTGATGGTTCCAGGTACTATCTTGATGGGAGACCATACACCGGATATGCTGTGACCACCTTGGAAGAAGTGGTAAAACAGGGTTCACTCCCTTCCGGGTGCTCGGCCCAGGAGGCAGAGTTGAAGGCACTCACTGAGGCATGTATAATGGCTGAGGGACAAACTGTAAACATATATACCGATTCACGTTACTGTTTTGGCATTGCGCATGATTACGGCCAGATATGGCGGAGTAGAGATTTTGTTGGGTCCTCAGGCAAACCCATCAAGAATGCTGAGGCGGTGGCTCAACTTTTCCGAGCATTAGCCTTACCTAAATTGGTTGCAATAATTAAGGTACAAGCTCATACCAAGGAACAATCTAAGGAAGCAGAAGGGAACCGCAGGGCCGATGCAGCAGCTAAACAGGCAGCTCTGCTTCCCCTCCCCTTATCAGCTCACACCGTGGCCCTAGTGCCACATAAGGGGGAGGTGGATATGGACCTTCTCAGACAATTTCAGGAACAATCTCCTAGACAGGAGAAAGAGGAGTGGAAGAAGAAAGGAGCTGAGAAGAACGAGGAAGGTATGTATGCAATTAGTACAAAATTATGCCTTCCTCGAGCACTCTACTCTATGATGTGTGCCACAGTACATGGACCTACCCATCAGTCTAAGGAAGCAATGGTAAGTTTGGTCAATCAAGGATGGATGGCCCCGGGATTCAACAACGCTGCTACTAGGTATGTTCAAGGTTGTATCATATGCGCATGCCATAACACTGGTAAGACAGTTAAAGTACCTTTGAGGTGCAGCCCAAAGCCATTCTACCCGTTTCAGAGACTACAGATAGATTTCATTCAGCTTCCACGAGTGGGCACATATGAGTATGTTCTGGTGTGTGTTGATCTCTTCTCGGGATGGCCAGAAGCTTGGCCCACAGCAAAAGCAAATGCAAAGACAGTGGCAAAAAAAATCTTGGCAGAAGTGGTGTGTCGATATGGGGTGCCTGAAGTTATTGAGAGTGATAGAGGGACCCATTTCACCTCTGAAATCTTACAGGAAATATTACAATCTCTGGGAATTGAGCAAGCTTTCCATACCCCTTACCATCCCCAGAGCAGTGGGAAGGTGGAAAGATTAAATGGTACATTGAAGTTAAAAATCCAGAAAGCCATGGCTGAAACGGGTAAACCTTGGACAGAATGTTTGCCATTAGCTTTACATACGGTCAGGACAACGCCAACTAGAAAAGCCCAATTAAGTCCCTATGAAATCTTATTTGGGGCTGCTCCAAGGACAGGTTTTTATTTTCCTCAACAGCTCCAGGCATTACATTCAGACATGACACAATATGTAAGTGCAGTACATAAGAATTTGCAACAAATTCACAATCGTGTTTTTAGTTCCATTCCAGATCCTTCCTCCATTGAAGGCACCCATCCACTGAAGCCCGGAGACGGTTAAAAGACACGTGAGAAAGGCATTGGATCCACGTTTTGATGGTCCATTCCAAGTCCAGTTGACTACTCCCACATCAGTAAAACTGGAGGGGAAACCAACCTGGATTCACGCTTCCCATTGCAAAAAGTTGCTTAAATCATGAAATTAGGGAAGTATATCGTGTCTTATTTTCTTTATTTCCAAATTATTGTTTTAACTAAGGGAGAGATAAGTATGACGGAAAATAAGTTCATCAAGTATCATAAAATTGTGGCTGAAATGAGAAATCTCTCAGATTGCTGGATTTGCAGTCACTCACCTGTTTCTGCTAATTCTATGCCATATGCCGCCAACCCTTTACCGATAGAAGAGTTGTTACAAGTCCCCTGTCATGACTTGTTCCCCTTACGGTTAGATTCTCCACAACGGGATACCGCTATATCCTTACCTGTAATCGGGTGGGTAAAACAACCCTGGTGGCAAGTTAATATATCATCTAGAATTGGTACTTGGTACAAGTATGACCATAGGGAAGATGGGTGGAAAGGGAGGCCACAGGCATCCATAGAGGTTGGAGAAGTCCCTAACAGAAATCTCAAAATAAGTTTTGCTGGTGAAGAAAGGGATTATGCTAATGCTCAGAAGTACTATTTGACTAGAGTATTACATGATTTGCACTGGAATTACACCACACTTTTTCCCTCAGGTGACAAGGCTGAGTGTTTTAAATCAGGTGCCTTCTTTAGACCAAATTATCTAGGAGAAAATATTGATGAAGAAGTGGAAGGCATTAAGGGGGATGGAGCAGATGACATGAGTATTGATCCTAGGAAACGGGTACCTAGTCATCCAAAATGTGGCCCTCTTATGTTTTATCAAATTGTTACAAGTGATGACAACCCCGAACCGTGGTGTCTGTATGATGAAACTGTCATGTTAATCTCTATAGTAGATGCTTTGGTTCGAAGGTGGCAGTTTAAGTTACCCAATGATGTATATATAGTCTGTGAAAATCAGGCATTTAAATGGCTACCCCAGGGAGCAGGGGGGACTTGTACTCTAGCTAGGCTGGAGCCAGCTACTTGGGTTTGGGATTCTAAGGATATTCCCTTTGAACATTTACCAGCACATATGTTGTCAAAAAGGGAGACACCCCATTTTCCCAAAATGCCTGAAACACCACAATTCAACCATCCTACTAAGTTAATACATGCAAAACCTACTTGGGCTGAGAGAGTTGGTATGTATGCCCCAGTAATTAACAGTTACTTCTTATCAGAAGGAATTCTCAGAAATGCCAAGGAAATTGAGGATTTGGGGGAGCTGTTTGATAACATCACAGATTATCTTTTTGATGCAGTGGCTGTAACATCTATATATTTGAAACAGTTAATTATTGTTACTAATCAGCATGCAGTAGTATTGGATTATCTTACCGCAGCCCAGGGTGGTTTGTGTCAGATAGTAGGTTCGGCATGTTGTCATTTTATTGATCCCAATGGCACCTTTCAGATCATTCATGATTTGAATCGAGCAAACCAACTTAAAGAGGGGTTTAGGGGTACTCATCTAGCGCCACCCGAATTCACCTGGCCAGATTGGCTATCATGGCTTAACCCATTCAATTGGTTTAAAGGAATTGGAGGGTGGATATCGGGAATTTTCCATATGTTGATACAAGGTTGTTTCCTAATACTGATAATTTTTATTCTAGTGAAGATTTTCCTTTTAATATTGAAAAAGATCCTAAAGTCCAATTGTTTTGCAGGACAATCGAAATCAGCTAATTTGACTATCATCAAAGACTCCACATCCCCAGTAATGATGATGACCATACCTGCTCCACTCCCTCAAGTAGAGATACAGACTTCAGATATGGATGCATCAACCACAACAGCTCCAAGCCCAGCTTCACAGTTTAAGTGCACCTATTGTGGAAAACAAGCCGTGGAGAATCTCGCCAATTGCATTTATTGTGGAGTAGTGTTATAATGCTACTCCTATACATTCTTATTAATGGACTTATCTAATGGAAACATTATGACGACTCCTATTAATGGACTTATCTAGTGGAAACATTATGAAACATATTTCCTCTTCTTTTACTAGTTTATGTGAACTAAGAAAAGTTGAGATAGGGGAAGCAGTGGGGTTTTCTGGATGGATGCTGGACGTCCCATAATTTGTGAGGACTAGTGCTCTCACACATTGTGTAGGAAGGATGACCTTATGCACTGTTTCCCATGGAAATTGAGGCTAGGTAGAGAGGGATAGTTCATGTATCTAGTAAAGAATGGATAAAAAGGAGGGAATGTTAGAGTAGTTTAACTTGCTTGGTTAACTAATTTAGTTATCTGCTTCTTTACTTATGTTATCATGAACTTTGTACACACTAAGAATCTGGAATACAGAAATATAGTTTGTTTATGCACAACGGTTGCACAATAGTTGGCCTCTGACTTGGATGTTGGACGGATGCGGAGGACCACAAGGATATGTAGGGGTATAATCGGATTTTGATAAACAATGTTGTGAAATCTGTATAAATGTTAAATGGGAAACACATGTCTGTTTTTATCCTTTTTCCACATTTTTCTATATTTCATTAATCATGCTGTCATAAGTTACTTACGTAAATGATATAAAACACTCCTATTTTGAAAAGGTATAAAATAAACTGCGTGGGGATAATTTTTCAGATCTCCATGATACAGATATATCGTTGTCTGTGTCTATGTTATTTCGGCCGTTTTATTATTTTAATTAATTACTCTCTGCCTGATTGATATTGAACTCTTTATTACTTCAACAAGGGGAAGTATAGGAAATAATTAATTTGAGGGGCAGTATAGGAAATGATTAATGGTGGAGGGGCAATATAGGAAATAATTAATTTGAGGGGCAGTACAGGAAATGATTAATGGTGAGGGGCAGCATAGGAAATAATTAATGGTGGGGGGCAGTATAGGAAATAATTAATTTGAGGGGCAGTATAGGAAATAATTAATTTGAGGGGAAGTATAGGAAATAATTAATTATGAGGGGCAGTATAGGAAATAATTAATGGTGAGGGGCAGCATAGGGAATAATTAATTATGAGGGGCAGTATAGGAAATAATTAAGAGGGGCAGTTTAGGAAATAATTAATTTGAGGGGAAGTATAGGAAATAATTAATGGTTGAGAAGCGGTATAGGAAATAATTAATTTGAGGGGAAGTATAGGAAATAATTAATGGTGTAGGGGCAGTATAGGAAATATTTAATTTGAGGGGCAGTAGAGGAAATAATTAATGGTGAGGGGCAGCATAGGAAATAATTAAGTATGAGGGGCAGTATAGGAGATAATTTATTTGAGGGGCAGCATAGGGAATAATTAATGGTGGAGGGGCAGTATAGGAAATAATTAATGGTGGAGGGGCAGTATAGGAAATAATTAATGGTGGAGGGGCAGTATAGGAAATAATTATGAGGGGCAGTATAGGAAATAATTATGAGGTGCGGTATAGGAAATAATTAATGGTGAGGGGCAGCATAGGAAATAATTAATTTCAGGGCCAACATAGGGAATAATTATGAGGGGCAGTATAGGGAATAATTAATTTGAGGGAAAGTATAGGAAATAATTAATGGTGTAGAGGCAGTATAGGAAATAATTAATTTTAGGGGCAGTATAGGAAATAATTAATGGTGAGGGTCAGCATAGAAAATAATTAATTATGAGGGGCAGTATAGGAAATATTTTATTATTAGGGGCAGTATAGGAAATAATTAATTATGATGGGCAGTATAGGGAATAATTAATTATGAGGGGCAGTATAGGAAATAATTAACTATGAGGGGCAGTATAGGAAATAATTAACTATGAGGGGCAGTATAGGAAATAATTAATTATGAGGGGCAGTATAGGAAATAATTAATGGTGAGTGGCAGCATAGGGAATAATTAATTATGAGGGACAGTATAGGAAATAATTATGAGGGGCAGTATAGGAAATAATTAATTTGAGGGAAGTATAGGAAATAATTAATGGTGTAGGGGCAGTATAGGAAATAATTAATTTGAGGGGCAGTATAGGAAATAATTAATGGTGAGGGGCAGTATAGGAAATAATTAATGGTGAGGGTCAGCATAGGAAATAATTAATTATGAGGGGCAGTATAGGAAATAATTAATTATGAGGGGCAGTATAGGAAATAATTAATGGTAAGGGGCAGCATAGGGAATAATTAATTATGAGGGGCAGTATAGGAAATAATTATGAGGGGCAGTATAGGAAATAATTAATTATGAGGGGCAGTATAGGAAATAATTGATGGTGTAGAGGCAGCATAGGGAATAATTAATGGTGAGGGGCAGCATAGGAAATAATTAATGGTGGAGGGGAAGTATAGGAAATAATTAATGGTGGAGGGGCAGTATAAGAAATAATTAATTATGAGAGGCAGTATAGGAAATAATTATCGGAGGAGGGGCAGCTTAGGAAATTATTAATGGTGGGGGGGCAGTATAGGAAATAATTAATTTGAGGGGAAGTATAGGAAATAATTAATTTGAGGGGAAGTATAGGAAATAATTAATGGTGGGGGGCAGTATAGGAAATAATTATCGGTGGAGGGGCAGCTTAGGAAATAATTAATGGTGGGGGGGCAGTATAGGAAATAATTAATTTGAGGGGAAGTATAGTAAATACTTAATTTGAGGGGAAGTATAGGAAATAATTATGAGGGGCAGTATAGGAAATAATTATGAGGGACAGAATAGGAAATAATTAACGGTGGAGGGGCAGCTTAGGAAATAATTAATGGTGGAGGGGCAGTATAGGAAATAATTAATTTGAGGGGAAGTATAGGAAATAATAAATGGTGTAGGGGCAGAATAGGAAATAATTAATTATGAGGGGCAGTATAAGAGATAATTAATTTGAGGGGCAACATAGGGAATAATTATGAGGGGCAGTATAGGAAATAATTAATTATGAGGGGCAGTATAGGAAATAATTAATTATGAGGGGCAGTATAGGAAATAATTAATGGTGAGGGGCAGCATAGGGAATAATTATGAGGGGCAGTATTGGAAATAATTATGAGGTGCGGTATGGGAAATAATTAATGGTGAGGGGCAGCATAGGAAATAATTAATTTGAGGGGCAGCATAGGAAATAATTAATGGTGAGGGGAAGTATAGGAAATAATTAATTTGAGGGGCAGTATAGGAAATAATTAAGTATGAGGGGCAGTATAGGAGATAATTATGAGGGGCAGTATAGGAAATAATTATGAGGGGCAGCATAGGAAATAATTAAGTATGAGGGGCAGTATAGGGAATAATTATGAGGGGCAACATAGGGAATAATTATGAGGGGCAGTATAGGAAATAATTAATTTGAGGGGAAGTATAGGAAATAATTAATGGTGTAGAGGCAGTATAGGAAATAATTAATTATGAGGGGCAGTATAGGAAATAATTAATTATGAGGGCCAGTATAGGAAATAATTAATGGTGAGGGGCAGCATAGGGAATAATTAATGGTGAGGGGCAGCATAGGAAATAATTAATGGTGGAGGGGAAGTATAGGAAATAATTAATGGTGGAGGGGCAGTATAGGAAATAATTTATTTCAGGGCCAACATAGGGAATAATTATGAGGGGCAGTATAGGAAATAATTAATTTGAGGGGAAGTATAGGAAATAATTAATGGTGTAGAGGCAGTATAGGAAATAATTAATTTGAGGGGCAGTATAGGAAATAATTAATGGTGAGGGTCAGCATAGGAAATAATTAATTATGAGGGGCAGTATAGGAAATAATTAATTATGAGGGGCAGTATAGGAAATAATTAATTATGAGGGGCAGTATAGGGAATAATTAATTATGAGGGACAGTATAGGAAATAATTATGAGGGGCAGTATAGGAAATAATTAATTTGAGGGGAAGTATAGGAAATAATTAATGGTTGAAAAGCGGTATAAGAAAAAAATAATTTGAGGGGAAGTATAGGAAATAATTAATGGTGTAGGGGCAGTATAGGAAATAATTAATGGTGAGGGGCAGTATAGGAAATAATTAATGGTGAGGGGCAGTATAGGAAATAATTAATGGTAAGGGGCAGCATAGGGAATAATTAATTATGAGGGGCAGTATAGGAAACAATTAATTATGAGGGGCAGAATAGGGAATAATTAATTATGAGGGGCAGAATAGGAAATAATTAATTATGAGGGGCAGTATAGGAAATAATTGATGGTGTAGAGGCAGCATAGGGAATAATTAATGGTGAGTGGCAGCATAGGAAATAATTAATGGTGAGTGGCAGCATAGGAAATAATTAAGTATGAGGGGCAGTATAGGAGATAATTAATTTGAGGGGAAGTATAGGAAATAATTAATTTGAGCGGAAGTATAGGAAATAATTAATGGTGAGGGGCAGCATAGGAAATAATTAATGGTGGGGGGCAGTATAGGAAATAATTAATGGTGGAGGGGCAGCATAGGAAATATTTAATGGTGGAGGGGCAGTATAGGAAATAATTAATTAGAGGGGAAGTATAGGAAATAATTAATTTGAGGGGAAGTATAGGAAATAATAAATTTGAGGGGAAGTATAGGAAATAATTAATGGTGTAGGGGCAGTATAGGAAATAATTAATTTGAGGGGCAGTATAGGAAATAATTAATGGTGAGGGGCAGCATAGGAAATAATTAATGGTGGGGGCAGTATAGGAAATAATTAATGGTGGGGGCAGTATAGGAAATAATTAATGGTGGAGGGGCAGCATAGGATATATTTAATGGTGGAGGGGCAGTATAGGAAATATTTAATTTGAGGGGAAGTATAGGAAATAATTAATTTGAGGGGAAGTATAGGAAATAATTAATGGTGGAGGGGCAGTATAAGAAATAATTAATGGTGGAGAAGCAGTATAGGAAATAATTAATTTTAGGGGAAGTATAGGAAATAATTAATTTGAGGGGAAGAATAGGAAATAATTAATGGTGTAGGGGCAGTATAGGAAATAATTAATTTGAGGGGCAGTATAGGAAATAATTAATGGTGAGGGGCAGCATAGGAAATAATTAAGTATGAGGGGCAGTATAGGAGATAATTAATTTGAGGGGCAACATAGGGAATAATTATGAGGGGCAGTATAGGAAATAATTAATGGTGGAGGGGCAGCATAGGAAATATTTAATGGTGGGGGGCAGTATAGGAAATAATTAATGGTGTGGAGGCAGAATAGGGAATAATTAATGGTGAGGGGCAGCATAGGAAATAATTAATGGTGAGGGGCAGTATAGGAAATAATTAATGGTGGAGGGGCAGCATAGGAAATATTAAATGGTGGAGGGGCAGTATAGGAAATAATTAATTTGAGGGGAAGTATAGGAAATAATTAATGGTGGAGGGGCAGTATAGGAAATAATTAATGGTGGAGGGGCAGTATAGGAAATAATTAATTTGAGGGGCAGTATAGGAAATAATTAATGGTGAAGGGCAGCATAGGAAATAAATAATGGTGGGGGGCAGTATAGGAAATTATTAATTATGAGGGGCAGTATAGGAAATAATTAATGGTGTAGAGGCAGCATAGGAAATAATTAATGGTGGAGGGGAAGTATAGGAAATAATTAATTTGAGGGGCAGTATAGGAAATAATTAATTTGAGGGGAAGTATAGGAAATAAATAATTTGAGGGGAAGTATAGGAAATAATTAATGGTGGAGGGGCAGCATAGGAAATAATTAATTATGAGGGGCAGTATAGGAGATAATTAATTTGAGGGGCAACATAGGGAATAATTATGAGGGGCAGTATAGGAAATAATTAATTATGAGGGCCAGTATAGGAAATAATTAATGGTGAGGGGCAGCATAGGGAATAATTAATGGTGAGGGGCAGCATAGGAAATAATTAATGGTGGAGGGGAAGTATAGGAAATAATTAATGGTGGAGGGGCAGTATAGGAAATAATTTATTTCAGGGCCAACATAGGGAATAATTATGAGGGGAAGTATAGGAAATAATTAATTAGAGGGGAAGTATAGGAAATAATTAATGGTGGAGGGGCAATATAGGAAATAATTAATTTGATGGGCAGTATAGGAAATAATTAATGGTGAGGGGCAGCATAAGGAATAATTAATTATGAGGGGCAGTATAGGAAATAATTATGAGGGGCAGTATAGGAAATAATTAATTTGAGGGGAAGTATAGGAAATAATTAATGGTTGAGAAGCGGTATAGGAAATAATTAATTTGAGGGGAAGTATAGGAAATAATTAATGGTGGGGGGCAGTATAGGAAATAATTAATTTGAGGGGAAGTATAGGAAATAATTAATTTGAGGGGAAGTATAGGAAATAATAAATGGTGTAGAGGCAGTATAGGAAATAATTAATTTGAGGGGCAGTATAGGAAATAATTAATGGTGAGGGTCAGCATAGGAAATAATTAATTATGAGGGGCAGTATAGGAAATAATTAATTATGAGGGGCAGTATAGGAAACAATTAATTATGAGGGGCAGAATAGGGAATAATTAATTATGAGGGGCAGAATAGGAAATAATTAATTATGAGGGGCAGTATAGGAAATAATTAAGAGGGGCAGTTTAGGAAATAATTAATTTGAGGGGAAGTATAGGAAATAATTAATGGTTGAGAAGCGGTATAGGAAATAATTAATTTGAGGGGAAGTATAGGAAATAATTAATGGTGTAGGGGCAGTATAGGAAATAATTAATTTGAGGGGCAGTATAGGAAATAATTAATGGTGAGGGGCAGCATGGGAAATAATTAAGAATGAGGGGCAGTATAGGAGATAATTAATTTGAGGGGCAACATAGGGAATAATTATGAGGGGCAGTATAGGAAATAATTAATTTGAGGGGCAGTATAGGAAATAATTAATGGTGGGGGGAAACATAGGAAATAATTAATGGTGGGGGCAGTATAGGAACTAATTAATGGTGGAGGGGCAGCATAGGATATATTTAATGGTGGAGGGGCAGTATAGGAAATATTTAATTTGAGGGGAAGTATAGGAAATAATTAATTTGAGGGGAATTATAGGAAATAATTAATGGTGGAGGGGCAGTATAAGAAATAATTAATGGTGGAGAAGCAGTATAGGAAATAATTAATTTTAGGGGAAGTATAGGAAATAATTAATTTGAGGGGAAGTATAGGAAATAATTAATGGTGTAGGGGCAGTATAGGAAATAATTAATTTGAGGGGCAGTATAGGAAATAATTAATTATGAGGGGCAGTATAGGAAATAATTAATTATGAGGGGCAGTATAGGAAATAATTAATTATGAGGGGCAGTATAGGAAATAATTAATTATGAGGGGCAGTATAGGAAATAATTAATGGTGAGTGGCAGCATAGGGAATAATTAATTATGAGGGGCAGTATAGGAAATAATTATGAGGGGCAGTATAGGAAATAATTAATTTGAGGGAAGTATAGGAAATAATTAATGGTGTAGGGGCAGTATAGGAAATAATTAATTTGAGGGGCAGTATAGGAAATAATTAATGGTGAGGGGCAGTATAGGAAATAATTAATGGTGAGGGTCAGCATAGGAAATAATTAATTATGAGGGGCAGTATAGGAAATAATTAATTATGAGGGGCAGTATAGGAAATAATTAATGGTAAGGGGCAGCATAGGGAATAATTAATTATGAGGGGCAGTATAGGAAATAATTATGAGGGGCAGTATAGGAAATAATTAATTATGAGGGGCAGTATAGGAAATAATTGATGGTGTAGAGGCAGCATAGGGAATAATTAATGGTGAGGGGCAGCATAGGAAATAATTAATGGTGGAGGGGAAGTATAGGAAATAATTAATGGTGGAGGGGCAGTATAAGAAATAATTAATTATGAGAGGCAGTATAGGAAATAATTATCGGAGGAGGGGCAGCTTAGGAAATAATTAATGGTGGGGGGGCAGTATAGGAAATAATTAATTTGAGGGGAAGTATAGGAAATAATTAATTTGAGGGGAAGTATAGGAAATAATTAATTTGAGGGGAAGTATAGGAAATAATTAATGGTGGGGGGCAGTATAGGAAATAATTATCGGTGGAGGGGCAGCTTAGGAAATAATTAATGGTGGGGGGGCAGTATAGGAAATAATTAATTTGAGGGGAAGTATAGTAAATACTTAATTTGAGGGGAAGTATAGGAAATAATTATGAGGGGCAGTATAGGAAATAATTATGAGGGGCAGAATAGGAAATAATTAACGGTGGAGGGGCAGCTTAGGAAATAATTAATGGTGGAGGGGCAGTATAGGAAATAATTAATTTGAGGGGAAGTATAGGAAATAATAAATGGTGTAGGGGCAGAATAGGAAATAATTAATTATGAGGGGCAGTATAAGAGATAATTAATTTGAGGGGCAACATAGGGAATAATTATGAGGGGCAGTATAGGAAATAATTAATTATGAGGGGCAGTATAGGAAATAATTAATTATGAGGGGCAGTATAGGAAATAATTAATGGTGAGGGGCAGCATAGGGAATAATTATGAGGGGCAGTATTGGAAATAATTATGAGGTGCGGTATGGGAAATAATTAATGGTGAGGGGCAGCATAGGAAATAATTAATTTGAGGGGCAGCATAGGAAATAATTAATGGTGAGGGGAAGTATAGGAAATAATTAATTTGAGGGGCAGTATAGGAAATAATTAAGTATGAGGGGCAGTATAGGAGATAATTATGAGGGGCAGTATAGGAAATAATTATGAGGGGCAGCATAGGAAATAATTAAGTATGAGGGGCAGTATAGGGAATAATTATGAGGGGCAACATAGGGAATAATTATGAGGGGCAGTATAGGAAATAATTAATTTGAGGGGAAGTATAGGAAATAATTAATGGTGTAGAGGCAGTATAGGAAATAATTAATTATGAGGGGCAGTATAGGAAATAATTAATTATGAGGGCCAGTATAGGAAATAATTAATGGTGAGGGGCAGCATAGGGAATAATTAATGGTGAGGGGCAGCATAGGAAATAATTAATGGTGGAGGGGAAGTATAGGAAATAATTAATGGTGGAGGGGCAGTATAGGAAATAATTTATTTCAGGGCCAACATAGGGAATAATTATGAGGGGCAGTATAGGAAATAATTAATTTGAGGGGAAGTATAGGAAATAATTAATGGTGTAGAGGCAGTATAGGAAATAATTAATTATGAGGGGCAGTATAGGAAATAATTAATTATGAGGGCCAGTATAGGAAATAATTAATGGTGAGGGGCAGCATAGGGAATAATTAATGGTGAGGGGCAGCATAGGAAATAATTAATGGTGGAGGGGAAGTATAGGAAATAATTAATGGTGGAGGGGCAGTATAGGAAATAATTTATTTCAGGGCCAACATAGGGAATAATTATGAGGGGCAGTATAGGAAATAATTAATTTGAGGGGAAGTATAGGAAATAATTAATGGTTGAAAAGCGGCATAAGAAAAAAATAATTTGAGGGGAAGTATAGGAAATAATTAATGGTGTAGGGGCAGCATAGGAAATAATTAATGGTGAGGGGCAGTATAGGAAATAATTAATGGTGAGGGGCAGTATAGGAAATAATTAATGGTAAGGGGCAGCATAGGGAATAATTAATTATGAGGGGCAGTATAGGAAATAATTATGAGGGGCAGTATAGGAAATAATTAATTATGAGGGGCAGTATAGGAAATAATTGATGGTGTAGAGGCAGCATAGGGAATAATTAATGGTGAGTGGCAGCATAGGAAATAATTAATGGTGAGTGGCAGCATAGGAAATAATTAAGTATGAGGGGCAGTATAGGAGATAATTAATTTGAGGGGAAGTATAGGAAATAATTAATTTGAGCGGCAGTATAGGAAATAATTAATGGTGAGGGGCAGCATAGGAAATAATTAATGGTGGGGGGCAGTATAGGAAATAATTAATGGTGGAGGGGCAGCATAGGAAATATTTAATGGTGGAGGGGCAGTATAGGAAATAATTAATTAGAGGGGAAGTATAGGAAATAATTAATTTGAGGGGAAGTATAGGAAATAATAAATTTGAGGGGAAGTATAGGAAATAATTAATGGTGTAGGGGCAGTATAGGAAATAATTAATTTGAGGGGCAGTATAGGAAATAATTAATGGTGAGGGGCAGCATAGGATATATTTAATGGTGGAGGGGCAGTATAGGAAATATTTAATTTGAGGGGAAGTATAGGAAATAATTAATTTGAGGAGAAGTATAGGAAATAATTAATGGTGGAGGGGCAGTATAGGAAATAATTAATGGTGGAGAAGCAGTATAGGAAATAATTAATTTTAGGGGAAGTATAGGAAATAATTAATTTGAGGGGAAGAATAGGAAATAATTAATGGTGTAGGGGCAGTATAGGAAATAATTAATTTGAGGGGCAGTATAGGAAATAATTAATGGTGAGGGGCAGCATAGGAAATAATTAAGTATGAGGGGCAGTATAGGAGATAATTAATTTGAGGGGCAACATAGGGAATAATTATGAGGGGCAGTATAGGAAATAATTAATGGTGGAGGGGCAGCATAGGAAATATTTAATGGTGGGGGGCAGTATAGGAAATAATTAATGGTGTGGAGGCAGAATAGGGAATAATTAATGGTGAGGGGCAGCATAGGAAATAATTAATGGTGAGGGGCAGTATAGGAAATAATTAATGGTGGAGGGGCAGCATAGGAAATATTAAATGGTGGAGGGGCAGTATAGGAAATAATTAATTTGAGGGGAAGTATAGGAAACAATTAATGGTGGAGGGGCAGTATAGGAAATAATTAATGGTGGAGGGGCAGTATAGGAAATAATTAATGGTGAAGGGCAGCATAGGAAATAAATAATGGTGGGGGGCAGTATAGGAAATAATTAATTATGAGGGGCAGTATAGGAAATAATTAATGGTGTAGAGGCAGCATAGGAAATAATTAATGGTGGAGGGGAAGTATAGGAAATAATTAATTTGAGGGGCAGTATAGGAAATAATTAATTTGAGGGGAAGTATAGGAAATAAATAATTTGAGGGGAAGTATAGGAAATAATTAATGGTGGAGGGGCAGCATAGGAAATAATTAATTATGAGGGGCAGTATAGGAGATAATTAATTTGAGGGGCAACATAGGGAATAATTATGAGGGGCAGTATAGGAAATAATTAATTTGAGTGGAAGTATAGGAAATAATTAATTAGAGGGGAAGTATAGGAAATAATTAATGGTGGAGGGGCAGTATAGGAAATAATTAATTTGATGGGCAGTATAGGAAATAATTAATGGTGAGGGGCAGCATAGGGAATAATTAATTATGAGGGGCAGTATAGGAAATAATTATGAGGGGCAGTATAGGAAATAATTAATTTGAGGGGAAGTATAGGAAATAATTAATGGTTGAGAAGCAGTATAGGAAATAATTAATTATGAGGGGCAGTATAGGGAATAATTAATTATGAGGGGCAGAATAGGAAATAATTAATTATGAGGGGCAGTATAGGAAATAATTATGAGGGGCAGTATAGGAAATAATTAATTTGAGGGGAAGTATAGGAAATAATTAATGGTTGAGAAGCGGTATAGGAAATAATTAATTTGAGGGGAAGTATAGGAAATAATTAATGGTGGGGGGCAGTATAGGAAATAATTAATTTGAGGGGAAGTATAGGAAATAATTAATTTGAGGGGAAGTATAGGAAATAATAAATGGTGTAGAGGCAGTATAGGAAATAATTAATTTGAGGGGCAGTATAGGAAATAATTAATGGTGAGGGTCAGCATAGGAAATAATTAATTATGAGGGGCAGTATAGGAAATAATTAATTATGAGGGGCAGTATAGGAAACAATTAATTATGAGGGGCAGAATAGGGAATAATTAATTATGAGGGGCAGAATAGGAAATAATTAATTATGAGGGGCAGTATAGGAAATAATTAAGAGGGGCAGTTTAGGAAATAATTAATTTGAGGGGAAGTATAGGAAATAATTAATGGTTGAGAAGCGGTATAGGAAATAATTAATTTGAGGGGAAGTATAGGAAATAATTAATGGTGTAGGGGCAGTATAGGAAATAATTAATTTGAGGGGCAGTATAGGAAATAATTAATGGTGAGGGGCAGCATGGGAAATAATTAAGAATGAGGGGCAGTATAGGAGATAATTAATTTGAGGGGCAACATAGGGAATAATTATGAGGGGCAGTATAGGAAATAATTAATTTGAGGGGCAGTATAGGAAATAATTAATGGTGGGGGGAAACATAGGAAATAATTAATGGTGGGGGCAGTATAGGAACTAATTAATGGTGGAGGGGCAGCATAGGATATATTTAATGGTGGAGGGGCAGTATAGGAAATATTTAATTTGAGGGGAAGTATAGGAAATAATTAATTTGAGGGGAATTATAGGAAATAATTAATGGTGGAGGGGCAGTATAAGAAATAATTAATGGTGGAGAAGCAGTATAGGAAATAATTAATTTTAGGGGAAGTATAGGAAATAATTAATTTGAGGGGAAGTATAGGAAATAATTAATGGTGTAGGGGCAGTATAGGAAATAATTAATTTGAGGGGCAGTATAGGAAATAATTAATTATGAGGGGCAGTATAGGAAATAATTAATTATGAGGGGCAGTATAGGAAATAATTAATGGTGAGGGGCAGCATAGGGAATAATTAATGGTGGAGGGGAAGTATAGGAAATAATTAATGGTGGGGGGCAGTATAGGAAATAATTAATTTGAGGGGAAGTATAGGAAATAATTAATTTGAGGGGAAGCATGAGGGGCAGTATAGGAAATAATTAATTTGAGGGGCAGTATAGGAAATAATTAATGGTGAGGGTCAGCATAGGAAATAATTAATTATGAGGGGCAGTATAGGAAATAATTAATTATGAGGGGCAGTATAGGAAACAATTAATTATGAGGGGCAGAATAGGGAATAATTAATTATGAGGGGCAGAATAGGAAATAATTAATTATGAGGGGCAGTATAGGAAATAATTAAGAGGGGCAGTTTAGGAAATAATTAATTTGAGGGGAAGTATAGGAAATAATTAATGGTTGAGAAGCGGTATAGGAAATAATTAATTTGAGGGGAAGTATAGGAAATAATTAATGGTGTAGGGGCAGTATAGGAAATAATTAATTTGAGGGGCAGTATAGGAAATAATTAATGGTGAGGGGCAGCATGGGAAATAATTAAGAATGAGGGGCAGTATAGGAGATAATTAATTTGAGGGGCAACATAGGGAATAATTATGAGGGGCAGTATAGGAAATAATTAATTTGAGGGGCAGTATAGGAAATAATTAATGGTGAGGGGCAGCATAGGGAATAATTAATTGTGGAGGGGAAGTATAGGAAATAATTAATGGTGGAGGGGCAGTATAGGAAATAATTAATTATGAGGGGCAGTATAGGAAATAATTAATTATGAGGGGCAGTATAGGAAATAATTAATTATGACGGGCAGTATAGGAAATAATTAATGGTGAGGGGCAGCATAGGGAATCATTAATGGTGGAGGGGAAGTATGGGAAATAAATAATGGTGGAGGGGCAGTATAGGAAATAATTAATGGTGGAGGGGCAGTATAGGAAATAATTAATGGTGGAGGGGCAGTATAGGAAATAATTATCGGTGGAGGGGCAGCTTAGGAAATAATTAATGGTGGAGGGGCAGTATAGTAAATACTTAATTTGAGGGGAAGTATAGGAAATAATTAATTTGAGGGGCAGTATAGGAAATGATTAATGGTGGAGGGGCAATATAGGAAATAATTAATTTGAGGGGCAGTACAGGAAATGATTAATGGTGAGGGGCAGCATAGGAAATAATTAATGGTGGGGGGCAGTATAGGAAATAATTAATTTGAGGGGCAGTATAGGAAATAATTAATTTGAGGGGAAGTATAGGAAATAATTAATGGTGAGGGGCAGCATAGGGAATAATTAATTATGAGGGGCAGTATATGAAATAATTATGAGGGCAGTATAGGAAATAATTAATTTGAGGGGAAGTATAGGAAATAATTAATGGTTGAGAAGCAGTATAGGAAATAATTAATTTGAGGGGAAGTATAGGAAATAATTAATTAGAGGGGAAGTATAGGAAATAATTAATGGTGTAGGGGCAGTATAGGAAATAATTAATGGTGAGTGGCAGCATAGGAAATAATTAATGGTGAGTGGCAGCATAGGAAATAATTAAGTATGAGGGGCAGTATAGGAGATAATTAATTTGAGGGGCAACATAGGGAATAATTATGAGGGGCAGTGTAGGAAATAATTAATTTGAGCGGCAGTATAGGAAATAATTAATGGTGGGGGGCAGCATAGGAAATAATTAATGGTGGAGGGGAAGTATAGGAAATAATTAATGGTGGAGGGGCAGTATAGGAAATAATTAATGGTGGAGGGGCAGTAAAGGAAATAATTATGAGGGGCAGTATAGGAAATAAATTATGAGGTGCGGTATAGGAAATAATTAATGGTGAGGGGCAGCATAGGAAATAATTAATTTGAGGGGCAGTATAGGAAATAATTAATGGTGAGGGGAAGTATAGGAAATAATAAATTTGAGGGGCAGTATAGGAAATAATTAAGTATGAGGGGCAGTATAGGAGATAATTATGAGGGGCAGTATAGGAAATAATTATGAGGGGCAGCATAGGAAATAATTAAGTATGAGGGGCAGTATAGGGAATAATTATGAGGGGCAACATAGGGAATAATTATGAGGGGCAGTATAGGAAATAATTAATTTGAGGGGAAGTATAGGAAATAATTAATGGTGTAGAGGCAGTATAGGAAATAATTAATTATGAGGGGCAGTATAGGAAATAATTAATTATGAGCGACAGTATAGGAAATAATTAATGGTAAGGGGCAGCATAGGGAATAATTAATGGTGAGGGGCAGCATAGGAAATAATTAATGGTGGAGGGGAAGTATAGGAAATAATTAATGGTGGAGGGGCAGTATAGGAAATAATTAATTTCAGGGCCAACATAGGGAATAATTATGAGGGGCAGTATAGGAAATAATTAATTTGAGGGGAAGTATAGGAAATAATTAATGGTGTAGAGGCAGTATAGGAAATAATTAATTTGAGGGGCAGTATAGGAAATAATTAATGGTGAGGGTCAGCATAGGAAATAATTAATTATGAGGGGCAGTATAGGAAATAATTAATTATGAGGGGCAGTATAGGAAATAATTAATTATGAGGGGCAGTATAGGAAATAATTAATTAAGAGGGGCAGTATAGGAAATAATTAATGGTGTAGGGGCAGTATAGGAAATAATTAATGGTGTAGGGGCAGTATAGGAAATAATTAATGGTGAGGGGCAGTATAGGAAATAATTAATTATGAGGGGCAGTATAGGAAATAATTAATTATGAGGGGCAGTATAGGAAATAATTAATTATGAGGGGCAGTATAGGAAATAATTAATGGTGAGGGGCAGCATAGGGAATAATTAATGGTGGAGGGGAAGTATGGGAAATAATTAATGGTGGAGAGGCAGTATAGGAAATAATTAATAATGGTGGAGGGGCAGTATAGGAAATAATTATGAGGGGCAGTATAGGAAATAATTATGAGGTGCGGTATAGGAAATAATTAATGGTGAGGGGCAGCATAGGAAATAATTAATTTGAGGGGCAGTATAGGAAATAATTAATGGTGAGGGGAAGTATAGGAAATAATTAATTTGAGGGGCAGTATAGGAAATAATTAAGTATGAGGGGCAGTATAGGAGATAATTATGAGGGGCAGTATAGGAAATAATTATGAGAGGCAGCATAGGAAATAATTAAGTATGAGGGGCAGTATAGGGAATAATTATGAGGGGCAACATAGGGAATAATTATGAGGGGCAGTATAGGAAATAATTAATTTGAGGGGAAGTAGAGGAAATAATTAATGGTGTAGAGGCAGTATAGGAAATAATTAATTATGAGGGGCAGTATAGGAAATAATTAATTATGAGGGCCAGTATAGGAAATAATTAATGGTGAGAGGCAGCATAGGGAATAATTAATGGTGAGGGGCAGCATAGGAAATAATTAATGGTGGAGGGGAAGTATAGGAAATAATTAATGGTGGAGGGGCAGTATAGGAAATAATTAATTTCAGGGCCAACATAGGGAATAATTATGAGGGGCAGTATAGGAAATAATTATGAGGGGCAGTATAGGAAATAATTAATTTGAGGGGAAGTATAGGAAATAATTAATGGTTGAAAAGCGGTATAAGAAAAAATTAATTTGAGGGGAAGTATAGGAAATAATTAATGGTGTAGGGGCAGTATAGGAAATAATTAATTTGAGGGGCAGTATAGGAAATAATTAATGGTGAGGGGCAGAATAGGAAATAATTAATGGTAAGGGGCAGCATAGGGAATAATTAATTATGAGGGGCAGTATAGGAAATAATTATGAGGGGCAGTATAGGAAATAATTAATTATGAGGGGCAGTATAGGAAATAATTGATGGTGTAGAGGCAGCATAGGGAATAATTAATGGTGAGTGGCAGCATAGGAAATAATTAATGGTGAGTGGCAGCATAGGAAATAATTAAGTATGAGGGGCAGTATAGGAGATAATTAATTTGAGGGGCAACATAGGGAATAATTATGAGGGGCAGTATAGGAAATAATTAATGGTGAGGGGCAGCATAGGGAATAATTAATTATGAGGGGCAGTATAGGAAATAATTAATTTGAGGGAAGTATAGGAAATAATTAATGAGGAGGGGCAGTATAGGAAATAATTAATTATGAGGGGCAGTATAGGAAATAATTAATGGTGGAGGGGAAGTATAGGAAATAATTAATTATGAGGGTCAGTAAAGGAAATAATTAATTATGAGGGGCAGTATAGGAAATAATTAATGGTGGAGGGGCAGTATAGGAAATAATTAATGGTGGAGGGGCAGTAAAGGAAATAATTATGAGGGGCAGTATAGGAAATAATTATAAGGTGCGGTATAGGAAATAATTAATGGTGAGGGGCAGCATAGGAAATAATTAATTTGAGGGGCAGTATAGGAAATAATTAATGGTGAGGGGAAGTATAGGAAATAATTAATTTGAGGGGCAGTATAGGAAATAATTAAGTATGAGGGGCAGTATAGGAAATAATTATGAGGGGCAGTATAGGAAATAATTAATTTGAGGGGAAGTATAGGAAATAATTAATGGTGTAGAGGCAGTATAGGAAATAATTAATTTGAGGGGTAGTATAGGAAATAATTAATGGTGAGGGGCAGCATAGGGAATAATTAATTATGAGGGGCAGTATAGGAAATAATTATGAGGGGCAGTATAGGAAATAATTAATTTGAGGGAAGTATAGGAAATAATTAATTTGAGGGGAAGTATAGGAAATAATTAATGGTGTAGAGGCAGTATAGAAAATAATTAATTTGAGGGACAGTATAGGAAATAATTAATGGTGAGGGGCAGCATAGGGAATAATTAATTTGAGGGGCAGTATAGGAAATAATTAATGGTGAGGGGCAGTATAGGAAATAATTAATGGTGAGGGTCAGCATAGGAAATAATTAATTATGAGGGGCAGTAGAGGAAATAATTAATTATGAGGGGCAGTATAGGAAATAATTAATGGTAAGGGGCAGCATAGGGAATAATTAATTATGATGGGCAGTATAGGAAATAATTATGAGGGGCAGTATAGGAAATAATTAATTATGAGGGGCAGTATAGGAAATAATTGATGGTGTAGAGGCAGCATAGGGAATAATTAATGGTGAGGGGCAGCATAGGAAATAATTAATGGTGGAGGGGAAGTATAGGAAATAATTAATGGTGGAGGGGCAGTATAGGAAATAATTAATTATGAGGGGCAGTATAGGAAATAATTATCGGAGCAGGGGCAGCTTAGGAAATAATTAATGGTGGGGGGGGCAGTATAGGAAATAATTAATTTGAGGGGAAGTATAGGAAATAATTAATTTGAGGGGAAGTATAGGAAATAATTAATTTGAGGGGAAGTATAGGAAATAATTAATGGTGGGGGGCAGTATAGGAAATAATTATCGGTGGAGGGGCAGCTTAGGAAATAATTAATGGTGGGGGGGCAGTATAGGAAATAATTAATTTGAGGGGAAGTATAGTAAATACTTAATTTGAGGGGAAGTATAGGAAATAATTATGAGGGGCAGTATAGGAAATAATTATGAGGGGCAGAATAGGAAATAATTAACGGTGGAGGGGCAGCTTAGGAAATAATTAATGGTGGAGGGGCAGTATAGGAAATAATTAATTTGAGGGGAAGTATAGGAAATAATAAATGGTGTAGGGGCAGAATAGGAAATAATTAATTATGAGGGGCAGTATAGGAGATAATTAATTTGAGGGGCAACATAGGGAATAATTATGAGGGGCAGTATAGGAAATAATTAATTTGAGGGGAAGTATAGGAAATAATTAATTATGAGGGGCAAGTATAGGAAATAATTAATTATGAGGGGCAGTATAGGAAATAATTAATTATGAGGGGCAGTATAGGAAATAATTAATGGTGAGGGGCAGCATAGGGAATAATTAATGGTGGAGGGGCAGTATAGGAAATAATTAATGGTGGAGGGGCAGTATAGGAAATAATTATGAGGGGCAGTATAGGAAATAATTATGAGGTGCGGTATAGGAAATAATTAATGGTGAGGGGCAGCATAGGAAATAATTAATTTGAGGGGCAGCATAGGAAATAATTAATGGTGAGGGGAAGTATAGGAAATAATTAATTTGAGGGGCAGTATAGGAAATAATTAAGTATGAGGGGCAGTATAGGAGATAATTATGAGGGGCAGTATAGGAAATAATTATGAGGGGCAGCATAGGAAATAATTAAGTATGAGGGGCAGTATAGGGAATAATTATGAGGGGCAACATAGGGAATAATTATGAGGGGCAGTATAGGAAATAATTAATTTGAGGGGAAGTATAGGTAATAATTAATGGTGTAGAGGCAGTATAGGAAATAATTAATTGTGAGGGGCAGTATAGGAAATAATTAATTATGAGGGCCAGTATAGGAAATAATTAATGGTGAGGGGCAGCATAGGGAATAATTAATGGTGAGGGGCAGCATAGGAAATAATTAATGGTGGAGGGGAAGTATAGGAAATAATTAATGGTGGAGGGGCAGTATAGGAAATAATTAATTTCAGGGCCAACATAGGGAATAATTATGAGGGGCAGTATAGGAAATAATTATGAGGGGCAGCATAGGAAATAATTATGAGGGGCAGTATAGGAAATAATTATGAGGGACAGTATAGGAAATAATTAATGGTGGAGGGGCAGTATAGGAAATAATTAATTTGAGGGGCAGTATAGGAAATAATCAATGGTGAGGGGCAGCATAGGAAATATTTAATGGTGGAGGGGCAGTATAGGAAATAAATAATTTGAGGGGAAGTATAGGAAATAATTAATTTGAGGGGAAGTATAGGAAATAATTAATTTGAGGGGCAGTATAGGAAATAATTAATGGTGAGGGTCAGCACAGGAAATAATTAATTATGAGGGGCAGTATAGGAAATAATTAATTATGAGGGGCAGTATAGGAAATAATTAATTATGAGGGGCAGTATAGGAAATAATTAATTATGAGGGGCAGTATAGGGAATAATTAATTATGAGGGGCAGTATAGGAAATAATTAATTATGAGGGGCAGTATAGGAAATAATTAATTTGAGGGGAAGTATAGGAAATAATTAATGGTGTAGGGGCAGTATAGGAAATATTTAATTTGAGGGGCAGTATAGGAAATAATTAATGGTGAGGGGCAGCATAGGAAATAATTAAGTATGAGGGGCAGTATAGGAGATAATTAATTTGAGGGGCAGCATAGGGAATAATTAATGGTGGAGGGGAAGTATAGGAAATAATGAATGGTGGAGGGGCAGTATAGGAAATAATTAATGGCGGAGGGGCAGTATAGGAAATAATTAATGGTGGAGGGGCAGTATAGGAAATAATTATGAGGGGCAGTATAGGAAATAATTATGAGGTGCGGTATAGGAAATAATTAATGGTGAGGGGCAGCATAGGAAATAATTGATGGTGTAGAGGCAGCATAGGGAATAATTAATGGTGAGGGGCAGTATAGGAAATAATTATGAGGGGCAGTATAGGAAATAATTATGAGGTGCGGTATAGGAAATAATTAATGGTGAGGGGCAGCATAGGAAATAATTAATTTCAGGGCCAACATAGGGAATAATTATGAGGGGCAGTATAGGAAATAATTAATTTGAGGGGCAGTATAGGAAATAATTAATTTGAGGGGAAGTATAGGAAATAAATAATTTGAGGGGAAGTATAGGAAATAATTAATGGTGGAGGGGCAGCATAGGAAATAATTAATTATGAGGGGCAGTATAGGAGATAATTAATTTGAGGGGCAACATAGGGAATAATTATGAGGGGCAGTATAGGAAATAATTAATTTGAGTGGAAGTATAGGAAATAATTAATTAGAGGGGAAGTATAGGAAATAATTAATGGTGGAGGGGCAGTATAGGAAATAATTAATTTGATGGGCAGTATAGGAAATAATTAATGGTGAGGGGCAGCATAGGGAATAATTAATTATGAGGGGCAGTATAGGAAATAATTATGAGGGGCAGTATAGGAAATAATTAATTTGAGGGGAAGTATAGGAAATAATTAATGGTTGAGAAGCAGTATAGGAAATAATTAATTATGAGGGGCAGTATAGGGAATAATTAATTATGAGGGGCAGAATAGGAAATAATTAATTATGAGGGGCAGTATAGGAAATAATTATGAGGGGCAGTATAGGAAATAATTAATTTGAGGGGAAGTATAGGAAATAATTAATGGTTGAGAAGCGGTATAGGAAATAATTAATTTGAGGGGAAGTATAGGAAATAATTAATGGTGGGGGGCAGTATAGGAAATAATTAATTTGAGGGGAAGTATAGGAAATAATTAATTTGAGGGGAAGTATAGGAAATAATAAATGGTGTAGAGGCAGTATAGGAAATAATTAATTTGAGGGGCAGTATAGGAAATAATTAATGGTGAGGGTCAGCATAGGAAATAATTAATTATGAGGGGCAGTATAGGAAATAATTAATTATGAGGGGCAGTATAGGAAACAATTAATTATGAGGGGCAGAATAGGGAATAATTAATTATGAGGGGCAGAATAGGAAATAATTAATTATGAGGGGCAGTATAGGAAATAATTAAGAGGGGCAGTTTAGGAAATAATTAATTTGAGGGGAAGTATAGGAAATAATTAATGGTTGAGAAGCGGTATAGGAAATAATTAATTTGAGGGGAAGTATAGGAAATAATTAATGGTGTAGGGGCAGTATAGGAAATAATTAATTTGAGGGGCAGTATAGGAAATAATTAATGGTGAGGGGCAGCATGGGAAATAATTAAGAATGAGGGGCAGTATAGGAGATAATTAATTTGAGGGGCAACATAGGGAATAATTATGAGGGGCAGTATAGGAAATAATTAATTTGAGGGGCAGTATAGGAAATAATTAATGGTGGGGGGAAACATAGGAAATAATTAATGGTGGGGGCAGTATAGGAACTAATTAATGGTGGAGGGGCAGCATAGGATATATTTAATGGTGGAGGGGCAGTATAGGAAATATTTAATTTGAGGGGAAGTATAGGAAATAATTAATTTGAGGGGAATTATAGGAAATAATTAATGGTGGAGGGGCAGTATAAGAAATAATTAATGGTGGAGAAGCAGTATAGGAAATAATTAATTTTAGGGGAAGTATAGGAAATAATTAATTTGAGGGGAAGTATAGGAAATAATTAATGGTGTAGGGGCAGTATAGGAAATAATTAATTTGAGGGGCAGTATAGGAAATAATTAATTATGAGGGGCAGTATAGGAAATAATTAATTATGAGGGGCAGTATAGGAAATAATTAATGGTGAGGGGCAGCATAGGGAATAATTAATGGTGGAGGGGAAGTATAGGAAATAATTAATGGTGGGGGGCAGTATAGGAAATAATTAATTTGAGGGGAAGTATAGGAAATAATTAATTTGAGGGGAAGCATGAGGGGCAGTATAGGAAATAATTAATTTGAGGGGCAGTATAGGAAATAATTAATGGTGAGGGTCAGCATAGGAAATAATTAATTATGAGGGGCAGTATAGGAAATAATTAATTATGAGGGGCAGTATAGGAAACAATTAATTATGAGGGGCAGAATAGGGAATAATTAATTATGAGGGGCAGAATAGGAAATAATTAATTATGAGGGGCAGTATAGGAAATAATTAAGAGGGGCAGTTTAGGAAATAATTAATTTGAGGGGAAGTATAGGAAATAATTAATGGTTGAGAAGCGGTATAGGAAATAATTAATTTGAGGGGAAGTATAGGAAATAATTAATGGTGTAGGGGCAGTATAGGAAATAATTAATTTGAGGGGCAGTATAGGAAATAATTAATGGTGAGGGGCAGCATGGGAAATAATTAAGAATGAGGGGCAGTATAGGAGATAATTAATTTGAGGGGCAACATAGGGAATAATTATGAGGGGCAGTATAGGAAATAATTAATTTGAGGGGCAGTATAGGAAATAATTAATGGTGGGGGGAAACATAGGAAATAATTAATGGTGGGGGCAGTATAGGAACTAATTAATGGTGGAGGGGCAGCATAGGATATATTTAATGGTGGAGGGGCAGTATAGGAAATATTTAATTTGAGGGGAAGTATAGGAAATAATTAATTTAAGGGGAAGTATAGGAAATAATTAATGGTGGAGGGGCAGTATAAGAAATAATTAATGGTGGAGAAGCAGTATAGGAAATAATTAATTTTAGGGGAAGTATAGGAAATAATTAATTTGAGGGGAAGTATAGGAAATAATTAATGGTGTAGGGGCAGTATAGGAAATAATTAATTATGAGGGGCAGTATAGGAAATAATTAATGGTGAGGGGCAGCATAGGGAATAATTAATTGTGGAGGGGAAGTATAGGAAATAATTAATGGTGGAGGGGCAGTATAGGAAATAATTAATTATGAGGGGCAGTATAGGAAATAATTAATTATGAGGGGCAGTATAGGAAATAATTAATTATGACGGGCAGTATAGGAAATAATTAATGGTGAGGGGCAGCATAGGGAATCATTAATGGTGGAGGGGAAGTATGGGAAATAAATAATGGTGGAGGGGCAGTATAGGAAATAATTAATGGTGGAGGGGCAGTATAGGAAATAATTAATGGTGGAGGGGCAGTATAGGAAATAATTATCGGTGGAGGGGCAGCTTAGGAAATAATTAATGGTGGAGGGGCAGTATAGTAAATACTTAATTTGAGGGGAAGTATAGGAAATAATTAATTTGAGGGGCAGTATAGGAAATGATTAATGGTGGAGGGGCAATATAGGAAATAATTAATTTGAGGGGCAGTACAGGAAATGATTAATGGTGAGGGGCAGCATAGGAAATAATTAATGGTGGGGGGCAGTATAGGAAATAATTAATTTGAGGGGCAGTATAGGAAATAATTAATTTGAGGGGAAGTATAGGAAATAATTAATGGTGAGGGGCAGCATAGGGAATAATTAATTATGAGGGGCAGTATATGAAATAATTATGAGGGCAGTATAGGAAATAATTAATTTGAGGGGAAGTATAGGAAATAATTAATGGTTGAGAAGCAGTATAGGAAATAATTAATTTGAGGGGAAGTATAGGAAATAATTAATTAGAGGGGAAGTATAGGAAATAATTAATGGTGTAGGGGCAGTATAGGAAATAATTAATGGTGAGTGGCAGCATAGGAAATAATTAATGGTGAGTGGCAGCATAGGAAATAATTAAGTATGAGGGGCAGTATAGGAGATAATTAATTTGAGGGGCAACATAGGGAATAATTATGAGGGGCAGTGTAGGAAATAATTAATTTGAGCGGCAGTATAGGAAATAATTAATGGTGGGGGGCAGCATAGGAAATAATTAATGGTGGAGGGGAAGTATAGGAAATAATTAATGGTGGAGGGGCAGTATAGGAAATAATTAATGGTGGAGGGGCAGTAAAGGAAATAATTATGAGGGGCAGTATAGGAAATAAATTATGAGGTGCGGTATAGGAAATAATTAATGGTGAGGGGCAGCATAGGAAATAATTAATTTGAGGGGCAGTATAGGAAATAATTAATGGTGAGGGGAAGTATAGGAAATAATAAATTTGAGGGGCAGTATAGGAAATAATTAAGTATGAGGGGCAGTATAGGAGATAATTATGAGGGGCAGTATAGGAAATAATTATGAGGGGCAGCATAGGAAATAATTAAGTATGAGGGGCAGTATAGGGAATAATTATGAGGGGCAACATAGGGAATAATTATGAGGGGCAGTATAGGAAATAATTAATTTGAGGGGAAGTATAGGAAATAATTAATGGTGTAGAGGCAGTATAGGAAATAATTAATTATGAGGGGCAGTATAGGAAATAATTAATTATGAGCGACAGTATAGGAAATAATTAATGGTAAGGGGCAGCATAGGGAATAATTAATGGTGAGGGGCAGCATAGGAAATAATTAATGGTGGAGGGGAAGTATAGGAAATAATTAATGGTGGAGGGGCAGTATAGGAAATAATTAATTTCAGGGCCAACATAGGGAATAATTATGAGGGGCAGTATAGGAAATAATTAATTTGAGGGGAAGTATAGGAAATAATTAATGGTGTAGAGGCAGTATAGGAAATAATTAATTTGAGGGGCAGTATAGGAAATAATTAATGGTGAGGGTCAGCATAGGAAATAATTAATTATGAGGGGCAGTATAGGAAATAATTAATTATGAGGGGCAGTATAGGAAATAATTAATTATGAGGGGCAGTATAGGAAATAATTAATGGTGTAGGGGCAGTATAGGAAATAATTAATTTGAGGGGCAGTATAGGAAATAATTAATGGTGAGGGGCAGTATAGGAAATAATTAATTATGAGGGGCAGTATAGGAAATAATTAATTATGAGGGGCAGTATAGGAAATAATTAATTATGAGGGGCAGTATAGGAAATAATTAATGGTGAGGGGCAGCATAGGGAATAATTAATGGTGGAGGGGAAGTATGGGAAATAATTAATGGTGGAGGGGCAGTATAGGAAATAATTAATGGTGGAGGGGCAGTATAGGAAATAATTAATGGTGGAGGGGCAGTATAGGAAATAATTATGAGGGGCAGTATAGGAAATAATTATGAGGTGCGGTATAGGAAATAATTAATGGTGAGGGGCAGCATAGGAAATAATTAATTTGAGGGGCAGTATAGCAAATAATTAATGGTGAGGGGAAGTATAGGAAATAATTAATTTGAGGGGCAGTATAGGAAATAATTAAGTATGAGGGGCAGTATAGGAGATAATTATGAGGGGCAGTATAGGAAATAATTATGAGAGGCAGCATAGGAAATAATTAAGTATGAGGGGCAGTATAGGGAATAATTATGAGGGGCAACATAGGGAATAATTATGAGGGGCAGTATAGGAAATAATTAATTTGAGGGGAAGTAGAGGAAATAATTAATGGTGTAGAGGCAGTATAGGAAATAATTAATTATGAGGGGCAGTATAGGAAATAATTAATTATGAGGGCCAGTATAGGAAATAATTAATGGTGAGAGGCAGCATAGGGAATAATTAATGGTGAGGGGCAGCATAGGAAATAATTAATGGTGGAGGGGAAGTATAGGAAATAATTAATGGTGGAGGGGCAGTATAGGAAATAATTAATTTCAGGGCCAACATAGGGAATAATTATGAGGGGCAGTATAGGAAATAATTATGAGGGGCAGTATAGGAAATAATTAATTTGAGGGAAAGTATAGGAAATAATTAATGGTTGAAAAGCGGTTTAAGAAAAAATTAATTTGAGGGGAAGTATAGGAAATAATTAATGGTGTAGGGGCAGTATAGGAAATAATTAATGGTGAGGGGCAGAATAGGAAATAATTAATGGTAAGGGGCAGCATAGGGAATAATTAATTATGAGGGGCAGTATAGGAAATAATTATGAGGGGCAGTATAGGAAATAATTAATTATGAGGGGCAGTATAGGAAATAATTGATGGTGTAGAGGCAGCATAGGGAATAATTAATGGTGAGTGGCAGCATAGGAAATAATTAATGGTGAGTGGCAGCATAGGAAATAATTAAGTATGAGGGGCAGTATAGGAGATAATTAATTTGAGGGGCAACATAGGGAATAATTATGAGGGGCAGTATAGGAAATAATTAATGGTGAGGGGCAGCATAGGGAATAATTAATTATGAGGGGCAGTATAGGAAATAATTAATTTGAGGGAAGTATAGGAAATAATTAATGAGGAGGGGCAGTATAGGAAATAATTAATTATGAGGGGCAGTATAGGAAATAATTAATGGTGGAGGGGAAGTATAGGAAATAATTAATTATGAGGGTCAGTAAAGGAAATAATTAATTATGAGGGGCAGTATAGGAAATAATTAATTATGAGGGGCAGTATAGGAAATAATTAATGGTGGAGGGGAAGTATAGGAAATAATTAATTATGAGGGTCAGTAAAGGAAATAATTAATTATGAGGGGCAGTATAGGAAATAATTAATTATGAGGGGCAGTATAGGAAATAATTAATGGTGGAGGGGCAGTATAGGAAATAATTAATGGTGAGGGGAAGTATAGGAAATAATTAATTTGAGGGGCAGTATAGGAAATAATTAAGTATGAGGGGCAGTATAGGAAATAATTATGAGGGGCAGTATAGGAAATAATTATGAGGGGCAGCATAGGAAATAATTAAGTATGAGGGGCAGTATAGGGAATAATTAATGGTGTAGAGGCAGTATAGGAAATAATTAATTTGAGGGGTAGTATAGGAAATAATTAATGGTGAGGGGCAGCATAGGGAATAATTAATTATGAGGGGCAGTATAGGAAATAATTATGAGGGGCAGTATAGGAAATAATTAATTTGAGGGAAGTATAGGAAATAATTAATGAGGAGGGGCAGTATAGGAAATAATGAATTATGAGGGGCAGTATAGGAAATAATTAATGGTGAGGGGCAGCATAGGGAATAATTAATGGTGAGGGGCAGCATAGGAAATAATTAATGGTGGAGGGGAAGTATAGGAAATAATTAATGGTGGAGGGGCAGTATAGGAAAGAATTAATTTCAGGGCCAACATAGGGAATAATTATGAGGGGCAGTATAGGAAATAATTAATTTGAGGGGAAGTATAGGAAATAATTAATGGTGTAGAGGCAGTATAGAAAATAATTAATTTGAGGTGCGGTATAGGAAATAATTAATGGTGAGGGGCAGCATAGGAAATAATTAATTTCAGGGCCAACATAGGGAATAATTATGAGGGGCAGTATAGGAAATAATTAATTTGAGGGAAAGTATAGGAAATAATTAACGGTGTAGAGGCAGTATAGGAAATAATTAATTTTAGGGGCAGTATAGGAAATAATTAATGGTGAGGGTCAGCATAGAAAATAATTAATTATGAGGGGCAGTATAGGAAATATTTTATTATGAGGGGCAGTATAGGAAATAATTAATTATGATGGGCAGTATAGGGAATAATTAATTATGAGGGGCAGTATAGGAAATAATTAACTATGAGGGGCAGTATAGGAAATAATTATGAGGGGCAGTATAGGAAATAATTAATTATGAGGGGCAGTATAGGAAATAATTAATGGTGAGTGGCAGCATAGGGAATAATTAATTATGAGGGGCAGTATAGGAAATAATTATGAGGGGCAGTATAGGAAATAATTAATTTGAGGGAAGTATAGGAAATAATTAATGGTGTAGGGGCAGTATAGGAAATAATTTATTTGAGGGGCAGTATAGGAAATAATTAATGGTGAGGGGCAGTATAGGAAATAATTAATGGTGAGGGTCAGCATAGGAAATAATTAATTATGAGGGGCAGTATAGGAAATAATTAATTATGAGGGGCAGTATAGGAAATAATTAATGGTAAGGGGCAGCATAGGGAATAATTAATTATGAGGGGCAGTATAGGAAATAATTATGAGGGGCAGTATAGGAAATAATTAATTATGAGGGGCAGTATAGGAAATAATTGATGGTGTAGAGGCAGCATAGGGAATAATTAATGGTGAGGGGCAGCATAGGAAATAATTAATGGTGGAGGGGAAGTATAGGAAATAATTAATGGTGGAGGGGCAGTATAAGAAATAATTAATTATGAGAGGCAGTATAGGAAATAATTATCGGAGGAGGGGCAGCTTAGGAAATAATTAATGGTGGGGGGGCAGTATAGGAAATAATTAATTTGAGGGGAAGTATAGGAAATAATTAATTTGAGGGGAAGTATAGGAAATAATTAATTTGAGGGGAAGTATAGGAAATAATTAATGGTGGGGGGCAGTATAGGAAATAATTATCGGTGGAGGGGCAGCTTAGGAAATAATTAATGGTGGGGGGGGCAGTATAGGAAATAATTAATTTGAGGGGAAGTATAGTAAATACTTAATTTGAGGGGAAGTATAGGAAATAATTATGAGGGGCAGTATAGGAAATAATTATGAGGGACAGAATAGGAAATAATTAACGGTGGAGGGGCAGCTTAGGAAATAATTAATGGTGGAGGGGCAGTATAGGAAATAATTAATTTGAGGGGAAGTATAGGAAATAATAAATGGTGTAGGGGCAGAATAGGAAATAATTAATTATGAGGGGCAGTATAAGAGATAATTAATTTGAGGGGCAACATAGGGAATAATTATGAGGGGCAGTATAGGAAATAATTAATTATGAGGGGCAGTATAGGAAATAATTAATTATGAGGGGCAGTATAGGAAATAATTAATGGTGAGGGGCAGCATAGGGAATAATTATGAGGGGCAGTATTGGAAATAATTATGAGGTGCGGTATGGGAAATAATTAATGGTGAGGGGCAGCATAGGAAATAATTAATTTGAGGGGCAGCATAGGAAATAATTAATGGTGAGGGGAAGTATAGGAAATAATTAATTTGAGGGGCAGTATAGGAAATAATTAAGTATGAGGGGCAGTATAGGAGATAATTATGAGGGGCAGTATAGGAAATAATTATGAGGGGCAGCATAGGAAATAATTAAGTATGAGGGGCAGTATAGGGAATAATTATGAGGGGCAACATAGGGAATAATTATGAGGGGCAGTATAGGAAATAATTAATTTGAGGGGAAGTATAGGAAATAATTAATGGTGTGGAGGCAGTATAGGAAATAATTAATTATGAGGGGCAGTATAGGAAATAATTAATTATGAGGGCCAGTATAGGAAATAATTAATGGTGAGGGGCAGCATAGGGAATAATTAATGGTGAGGGGCAGCATAGGAAATAATTAATGGTGGAGGGGAAGTATAGGAAATAATTAATGGTGGAGGGGCAGTATAGGAAATAATTTATTTCAGGGCCAACATAGGGAATAATTATGAGGGGCAGTATAGGAAATAATTAATTTGAGGGGAAGTATAGGAAATAATTAATGGTGTAGAGGCAGTATAGGAAATAATTAATTATGAGGGGCAGTATAGGAAATAATTAATTATGAGGGCCAGTATAGGAAATAATTAATGGTGAGGGGCAGCATAGGGAATAATTAATGGTGAGGGGCAGCATAGGAAATAATTAATGGTGGAGGGGAAGTATAGGAAATAATTAATGGTGGAGGGGCAGTATAGGAAATAATTTATTTCAGGGCCAACATAGGGAATAATTATGAGGGGCTGTATAGGAAATAATTAATTTGAGGGGAAGTATAGGAAATAATTAATGGTGTAGAGGCAGTATAGGAAATAATTAATTTGAGGGGCAGTATAGGAAATAATTAATGGTGAGGGTCAGCATAGGAAATAATTAATTATGAGGGGCAGTATAGGAAATAATTAATTATGAGGGGCAGTATAGGAAATAATTAATTATGAGGGGCAGTATAGGGAATAATTAATTATGAGGGACAGTATAGGAAATAATTATGAGGGGCAGTATAGGAAATAATTAATTTGAGGGGAAGTATAGGAAATAATTAATGGTTGAAAAGCGGTATAAGAAAAAAATAATTTGAGGGGAAGTATAGGAAATAATTAATGGTGTAGGGGCAGTATAGGAAATAATTAATGGTGAGGGGCAGTATAGGAAATAATTAATGGTGAGGGGCAGTATAGGAAATAATTAATGGTAAGGGGCAGCATAGGGAATAATTAATTATGAGGGGCAGTATAGGAAATAATTATGAGGGGCAGTATAGGAAATAATTAATTATGAGGGGCAGTATAGGAAATAATTGATGGTGTAGAGGCAGCATAGGGAATAATTAATGGTGAGTGGCAGCATAGGAAATAATTAATGGTGAGTGGCAGCATAGGAAATAATTAAGTATGAGGGGCAGTATAGGAGATAATTAATTTGAGGGGAAGTATAGGAAATAATTAATTTGAGCGGCAGTATAGGAAATAATTAATGGTGAGGGGCAGCATAGGAAATAATTAATGGTGGGGGGCAGTATAGGAAATAATTAATGGTGGAGGGGCAGCATAGGAAATATTTAATGGTGGAGGGGCAGTATAGGAAATAATTAATTAGAGGGGAAGTATAGGAAATAATTAATTTGAGGGGAAGTATAGGAAATAATAAATTTGAGGGGAAGTATAGGAAATAATTAATGGTGTAGGGGCAGTATAGGAAATAATTAATTTGAGGGGCAGTATAGGAAATAATTAATGGTGAGGGGCAGCATAGGAAATAATTAATGGTGGGGGCAGTATAGGAAATAATTAATGGTGGGGGCAGTATAGGAAATAATTAATGGTGGAGGGGCAGCATAGGATATATTTAATGGTGGAGGGGCAGTATAGGAAATATTTAATTTGAGGGGAAGTATAGGAAATAATTAATTTGAGGGGAAGTATAGGAAATAATTAATGGTGGAGGGGCAGTATAAGAAATAATTAATGGTGGAGAAGCAGTATAGGAAATAATTAATTTTAGGGGAAGTATAGGAAATAATTAATTTGAGGGGAAGAATAGGAAATAATTAATGGTGTAGGGGCAGTATAGGAAATAATTAATTTGAGGGGCAGTATAGGAAATAATTAATGGTGAGGGGCAGCATAGGAAATAATTAAGTATGAGGGGCAGTATAGGAGATAATTAATTTGAGGGGCAACATAGGGAATAATTATGAGGGGCAGTATAGGAAATAATTAATGGTGGAGGGGCAGCATAGGAAATATTTAATGGTGGGGGGCAGTATAGGAAATAATTAATGGTGTGGAGGCAGAATAGGGAATAATTAATGGTGAGGGGCAGCATAGGAAAAAATTAATGGTGAGGGGCAGTATAGGAAATAATTAATGGTGGAGGGGCAGCATAGGAAATATTAAATGGTGGAGGGGCAGTATAGGAAATAATTAATGGTGGAGGGGCAGTATAGGAAATAATTAATGGTGGAGGGGCAGTATAGGAAATAATTAATTTGAGGGGCAGTATAGGAAATAATTAATGGTGAAGGGCAGCATAGGAAATAATTAATTATGAGGGGCAGTATAGGAGATAATTAATTTGAGGGGCAACATAGGGAATAATTATGAGGGGCAGTATAGGAAATAATTAATTTGAGGGGAAGTATAGGAAATAATTAATTAGAGGGGAAGTATAGGAAATAATTAATGGTGGAGGGGCAGTATAGGAAATAATTAATTTGATGGGCAGTATAGGAAATAATTAATGGTGAGGGGCAGCATAGGGAATAATTAATTATGAGGGGCAGTATAGGAAATAATTATGAGGGGCAGTATAGGAAATAATTAATTTGAGGGGAAGTATAGGAAATAATTAATGGTTGAGAAGCAGTATAGGAAATAATTAATTATGAGGGGCAGTATAGGGAATAATTAATTATGAGGGGCAGAATAGGAAATAATTAATTATGAGGGGCAGTATAGGAAATAATTATGAGGGGCAGTATAGGAAATAATTAATTTGAGGGGAAGTATAGGAAATAATTAATGGTTGAGAAGCGGTATAGGAAATAATTAATTTGAGGGGAAGTATAGGAAATAATTAATGGTGGGGGGCAGTATAGGAAATAATTAATTTGAGGGGAAGTATAGGAAATAATTAATTTGAGGGGAAGTATAGGAAATAATAAATGGTGTAGAGGCAGTATAGGAAATAATTAATTTGAGGGGCAGTATAGGAAATAATTAATGGTGAGGGTCAGCATAGGAAATAATTAATTATGAGGGGCAGTATAGGAAATAATTAATTATGAGGGGCAGTATAGGAAACAATTAATTATGAGGGGCAGAATAGGGAATAATTAATTATGAGGGGCAGAATAGGAAATAATTAATTATGAGGGGCAGTATAGGAAATAATTAAGAGGGGCAGTTTAGGAAATAATTAATTTGAGGGGAAGTATAGGAAATAATTAATGGTTGAGAAGCGGTATAGGAAATAATTAATTTGAGGGGAAGTATAGGAAATAATTAATGGTGTAGGGGCAGTATAGGAAATAATTAATTTGAGGGGCAGTATAGGAAATAATTAATGGTGAGGGGCAGCATGGGAAATAATTAAGAATGAGGGGCAGTATAGGAGATAATTAATTTGAGGGGCAACATAGGGAATAATTATGAGGGGCAGTATAGGAAATAATTAATTTGAGGGGCAGTATAGGAAATAATTAATGGTGGGGGGAAACATAGGAAATAATTAATGGTGGGGGCAGTATAGGAACTAATTAATGGTGGAGGGGCAGCATAGGATATATTTAATGGTGGAGGGGCAGTATAGGAAATATTTAATTTGAGGGGAAGTATAGGAAATAATTAATTTGAGGGGAATTATAGGAAATAATTAATGGTGGAGGGGCAGTATAAGAAATAATTAATGGTGGAGAAGCAGTATAGGAAATAATTAATTTTAGGGGAAGTATAGGAAATAATTAATTTGAGGGGAAGTATAGGAAATAATTAATGGTGTAGGGGCAGTATAGGAAATAATTAATTTGAGGGGCAGTATAGGAAATAATTAATTATGAGGGGCAGTATAGGAAATAATTAATTATGAGGGGCAGTATAGGAAATAATTAATGGTGAGGGGCAGCATAGGGAATAATTAATGGTGGAGGGGAAGTATAGGAAATAATTAATGGTGGAGGGGCAGTATAGGAAATAATTAATTATGAGGGGCAGTATAGGAAATAATTAATTATGAGGGGCAGTATAGGAAATAATAATGAGGGGCAGTATAGGAAATAATTAATTTGAGGGGAAGTATAGGAAATAATTAATGGTTGAGAAGCGGTATAGGAAATAATTAATTTGAGGGGAAGTATAGGAAATAATTAATGGTGGGGGGCAGTATAGGAAATAATTAATTTGAGGGGAAGTATAGGAAATAATTAATTTGAGGGGAAGCATAGGAAATAATAAATGGTGTAGAGGCAGTATAGGAAATAATTAATTTGAGGGGCAGTATAGGAAATAATTAATGGTGAGGGTCAGCATAGGAAATAATTAATTATGAGGGGCAGTATAGGAAATAATTAATTATGAGGGGCAGTATAGGAAACAATTAATTATGAGGGGCAGAATAGGGAATAATTAATTATGAGGGGCAGAATAGGAAATAATTAAGAGGGGCAGTTTAGGAAATAATTAATTTGAGGGGAAGTATAGGAAATAATTAATGGTTGAGAAGCGGTATAGGAAATAATTAATTTGAGGGGAAGTATAGGAAATAATTAATGGTGTAGGGGCAGTATAGGAAATAATTAATTTGAGGGGCAGTATAGGAAATAATTAATGGTGAGGGGCAGCATGGGAAATAATTAAGAATGAGGGGCAGTATAGGAGATAATTAATTTGAGGGGCAACATAGGGAATAATTATGAGGGGCAGTATAGGAAATAATTAATTTGAGGGGCAGTATAGGAAATAATTAATGGTGGGGGGAAACATAGGAAATAATTAATGGTGGGGGCAGTATAGGAACTAATTAATGGTGGAGGGGCAGCATAGGATATATTTAATGGTGGAGGGGCAGTATAGGAAATATTTAATTTGAGGGGAAGTATAGGAAATAATTAATTTGAGGGGAAGTATAGGAAATAATTAATGGTGGAGGGGCAGTATAAGAAATAATTAATGGTGGAGAAGCAGTATAGGAAATAATTAATTTTAGGGGAAGTATAGGAAATAATTAATTTGAGGGGCAGTATAGGAAATAATTAATGGTGTAGGGGCAGTATAGGAAATAATTAATTTGAGGGGCAGTATAGGAAATAATTAATTATGAGGGGCAGTATAGGAAATAATTAATTATGAGGGGCAGTATAGGAAATAATTAATGGTGAGGGGCAGCATAGGGAATAATTAATGGTGGAGGGGAAGTATAGGAAATAATTAATGGTGGAGGGGCAGTATAGGAAATAATTAATTATGAGGGGCAGTATAGGAAATAATTAATTATGAGGGGCAGTATAGGAAATAATTAATTATGAGGGGCAGTATAGGAAATAATTAATTATGACGGGCAGTATAGGAAATAATTAATGGTGAGGGGCAGCATAGGGAATCATTAATGGTGGAGGGGAAGTATGGGAAATAAATAATGGTGGAGGGGCAGTATAGGAAATAATTAATGGTGGAGGGGCAGTATAGGAAATAATTAATGGTGGAGGGGCAGTATAGGAAATAATTATCGGTGGAGGGGCAGCTTAGGAAATAATTAATGGTGGAGGGGCAGTATAGTAAATACTTAATTTGAGGGGAAGTATAGGAAATAATTAATTTGAGGGGCAGTATAGGAAATGATTAATGGTGGAGGGGCAATATAGGAAATAATTAATTTGAGGGGCAGTACAGGAAATGATTAATGGTGAGGGGCAGCATAGGAAATAATTAATGGTGGGGGGCAGTATAGGAAATAATTAATTTGAGGGGCAGTATAGGAAATAATTAATTTGAGGGGAAGTATAGGAAATAATTAATTATGAGGGGCAGTATAGGAAATAATTAATGGTGAGGGGCAGCATAGGGAATAATTAATTATGAGGGGCAGTATAGGAAATAATTAAGAGGGGCAGTTTAGGAAATAATTAATTTGAGGGGAAGTATAGGAAATAATTAATGGTTGAGAAGCGGTATAGGAAATAATTAATTTGAGGGGAAGTATAGGAAATAATTAATGGTGTAGGGGCAGTATAGGAAATATTTAATTTGAGGGGCAGTAGAGGAAATAATTAATGGTGAGGGGCAGCATAGGAAATAATTAAGTATGAGGGGCAGTATAGGAGATAATTTATTTGAGGGGCAGCATAGGGAATAATTAATGGTGGAGGGGCAGTATAGGAAATAATTAATGGTGGAGGGGCAGTATAGGAAATAATTAATGGTGGAGGGGCAGTATAGGAAATAATTATGAGGGGCAGTATAGGAAATAATTATGAGGTGCGGTATAGGAAATAATTAATGGTGAGGGGCAGCATAGGAAATAATTAATTTCAGGGCCAACATAGGGAATAATTATGAGGGGCAGTATAGGGAATAATTAATTTGAGGGAAAGTATAGGAAATAATTAATGGTGTAGAGGCAGTATAGGAAATAATTAATTTTAGGGGCAGTATAGGAAATAATTAATGGTGAGGGTCAGCATAGAAAATAATTAATTATGAGGGGCAGTATAGGAAATATTTTATTATTAGGGGCAGTATAGGAAATAATTAATTATGATGGGCAGTATAGGGAATAATTAATTATGAGGGGCAGTATAGGAAATAATTAACTATGAGGGGCAGTATAGGAAATAATTAACTATGAGGGGCAGTATAGGAAATAATTAATTATGAGGGGCAGTATAGGAAATAATTAATGGTGAGTGGCAGCATAGGGAATAATTAATTATGAGGGACAGTATAGGAAATAATTATGAGGGGCAGTATAGGAAATAATTAATTTGAGGGAAGTATAGGAAATAATTAATGGTGTAGGGGCAGTATAGGAAATAATTAATTTGAGGGGCAGTATAGGAAATAATTAATGGTGAGGGGCAGTATAGGAAATAATTAATGGTGAGGGTCAGCATAGGAAATAATTAATTATGAGGGGCAGTATAGGAAATAATTAATTATGAGGGGCAGTATAGGAAATAATTAATGGTAAGGGGCAGCATAGGGAATAATTAATTATGAGGGGCAGTATAGGAAATAATTATGAGGGGCAGTATAGGAAATAATTAATTATGAGGGGCAGTATAGGAAATAATTGATGGTGTAGAGGCAGCATAGGGAATAATTAATGGTGAGGGGCAGCATAGGAAATAATTAATGGTGGAGGGGAAGTATAGGAAATAATTAATGGTGGAGGGGCAGTATAAGAAATAATTAATTATGAGAGGCAGTATAGGAAATAATTATCGGAGGAGGGGCAGCTTAGGAAATTATTAATGGTGGGGGGGCAGTATAGGAAATAATTAATTTGAGGGGAAGTATAGGAAATAATTAATTTGAGGGGAAGTATAGGAAATAATTAATGGTGGGGGGCAGTATAGGAAATAATTATCGGTGGAGGGGCAGCTTAGGAAATAATTAATGGTGGGGGGGCAGTATAGGAAATAATTAATTTGAGGGGAAGTATAGTAAATACTTAATTTGAGGGGAAGTATAGGAAATAATTATGAGGGGCAGTATAGGAAATAATTATGAGGGACAGAATAGGAAATAATTAACGGTGGAGGGGCAGCTTAGGAAATAATTAATGGTGGAGGGGCAGTATAGGAAATAATTAATTTGAGGGGAAGTATAGGAAATAATAAATGGTGTAGGGGCAGAATAGGAAATAATTAATTATGAGGGGCAGTATAAGAGATAATTAATTTGAGGGGCAACATAGGGAATAATTATGAGGGGCAGTATAGGAAATAATTAATTATGAGGGGCAGTATAGGAAATAATTAATTATGAGGGGCAGTATAGGAAATAATTAATGGTGAGGGGCAGCATAGGGAATAATTATGAGGGGCAGTATTGGAAATAATTATGAGGTGCGGTATGGGAAATAATTAATGGTGAGGGGCAGCATAGGAAATAATTAATTTGAGGGGCAGCATAGGAAATAATTAATGGTGAGGGGAAGTATAGGAAATAATTAATTTGAGGGGCAGTATAGGAAATAATTAAGTATGAGGGGCAGTATAGGAGATAATTATGAGGGGCAGTATAGGAAATAATTATGAGGGGCAGCATAGGAAATAATTAAGTATGAGGGGCAGTATAGGGAATAATTATGAGGGGCAACATAGGGAATAATTATGAGGGGCAGTATAGGAAATAATTAATTTGAGGGGAAGTATAGGAAATAATTAATGGTGTAGAGGCAGTATAGGAAATAATTAATTATGAGGGGCAGTATAGGAAATAATTAATTATGAGGGCCAGTATAGGAAATAATTAATGGTGAGGGGCAGCATAGGGAATAATTAATGGTGAGGGGCAGCATAGGAAATAATTAATGGTGGAGGGGAAGTATAGGAAATAATTAATGGTGGAGGGGCAGTATAGGAAATAATTTATTTCAGGGCCAACATAGGGAATAATTATGAGGGGCAGTATAGGAAATAATTAATTTGAGGGGAAGTATAGGAAATAATTAATGGTGTAGAGGCAGTATAGGAAATAATTAATTTGAGGGGCAGTATAGGAAATAATTAATGGTGAGGGTCAGCATAGGAAATAATTAATTATGAGGGGCAGTATAGGAAATAATTAATTATGAGGGGCAGTATAGGAAATAATTAATTATGAGGGGCAGTATAGGGAATAATTAATTATGAGGGACAGTATAGGAAATAATTATGAGGGGCAGTATAGGAAATAATTAATTTGAGGGGAAGTATAGGAAATAATTAATGGTTGAAAAGCGGTATAAGAAAAAAATAATTTGAGGGGAAGTATAGGAAATAATTAATGGTGTAGGGGCAGTATAGGAAATAATTAATGGTGAGGGGCAGTATAGGAAATAATTAATGGTGAGGGGCAGTATAGGAAATAATTAATGGTAAGGGGCAGCATAGGGAATAATTAATTATGAGGGGCAGTATAGGAAACAATTAATTATGAGGGGCAGAATAGGGAATAATTAATTATGAGGGGCAGAATAGGAAATAATTAATTATGAGGGGCAGTATAGGAAATAATTGATGGTGTAGAGGCAGCATAGGGAATAATTAATGGTGAGTGGCAGCATAGGAAATAATTAATGGTGAGTGGCAGCATAGGAAATAATTAAGTATGAGGGGCAGTATAGGAGATAATTAATTTGAGGGGAAGTATAGGAAATAATTAATTTGAGCGGAAGTATAGGAAATAATTAATGGTGAGGGGCAGCATAGGAAATAATTAATGGTGGGGGGCAGTATAGGAAATAATTAATGGTGGAGGGGCAGCATAGGAAATATTTAATGGTGGAGGGGCAGTATAGGAAATAATTAATTAGAGGGGAAGTATAGGAAATAATTAATTTGAGGGGAAGTATAGGAAATAATAAATTTGAGGGGAAGTATAGGAAATAATTAATGGTGTAGGGGCAGTATAGGAAATAATTAATTTGAGGGGCAGTATAGGAAATAATTAATGGTGAGGGGCAGCATAGGAAATAATTAATGGTGGGGGCAGTATAGGAAATAATTAATGGTGGGGGCAGTATAGGAAATAATTAATGGTGGAGGGGCAGCATAGGATATATTTAATGGTGGAGGGGCAGTATAGGAAATATTTAATTTGAGGGGAAGTATAGGAAATAATTAATTTGAGGGGAAGTATAGGAAATAATTAATGGTGGAGGGGCAGTATAAGAAATAATTAATGGTGGAGAAGCAGTATAGGAAATAATTAATTTTAGGGGAAGTATAGGAAATAATTAATTTGAGGGGAAGAATAGGAAATAATTAATGGTGTAGGGGCAGTATAGGAAATAATTAATTTGAGGGGCAGTATAGGAAATAATTAATGGTGAGGGGCAGCATAGGAAATAATTAAGTATGAGGGGCAGTATAGGAGATAATTAATTTGAGGGGCAACATAGGGAATAATTATGAGGGGCAGTATAGGAAATAATTAATGGTGGAGGGGCAGCATAGGAAATATTTAATGGTGGGGGGCAGTATAGGAAATAATTAATGGTGTGGAGGCAGAATAGGGAATAATTAATGGTGAGGGGCAGCATAGGAAATAATTAATGGTGAGGGGCAGTATAGGAAATAATTAATGGTGGAGGGGCAGCATAGGAAATATTAAATGGTGGAGGGGCAGTATAGGAAATAATTAATTTGAGGGGAAGTATAGGAAATAATTAATGGTGGAGGGGCAGTATAGGAAATAATTAATGGTGGAGGGGCAGTATAGGAAATAATTAATTTGAGGGGCAGTATAGGAAATAATTAATGGTGAAGGGCAGCATAGGAAATAAATAATGGTGGGGGGCAGTATAGGAAATTATTAATTATGAGGGGCAGTATAGGAAATAATTAATGGTGTAGAGGCAGCATAGGAAATAATTAATGGTGGAGGGGAAGTATAGGAAATAATTAATTTGAGGGGCAGTATAGGAAATAATTAATTTGAGGGGAAGTATAGGAAATAAATAATTTGAGGGGAAGTATAGGAAATAATTAATGGTGGAGGGGCAGCATAGGAAATAATTAATTATGAGGGGCAGTATAGGAGATAATTAATTTGAGGGGCAACATAGGGAATAATTATGAGGGGCAGTATAGGAAATAATTAATTATGAGGGCCAGTATAGGAAATAATTAATGGTGAGGGGCAGCATAGGGAATAATTAATGGTGAGGGGCAGCATAGGAAATAATTAATGGTGGAGGGGAAGTATAGGAAATAATTAATGGTGGAGGGGCAGTATAGGAAATAATTTATTTCAGGGCCAACATAGGGAATAATTATGAGGGGAAGTATAGGAAATAATTAATTAGAGGGGAAGTATAGGAAATAATTAATGGTGGAGGGGCAATATAGGAAATAATTAATTTGATGGGCAGTATAGGAAATAATTAATGGTGAGGGGCAGCATAAGGAATAATTAATTATGAGGGGCAGTATAGGAAATAATTATGAGGGGCAGTATAGGAAATAATTAATTTGAGGGGAAGTATAGGAAATAATTAATGGTTGAGAAGCGGTATAGGAAATAATTAATTTGAGGGGAAGTATAGGAAATAATTAATGGTGGGGGGCAGTATAGGAAATAATTAATTTGAGGGGAAGTATAGGAAATAATTAATTTGAGGGGAAGTATAGGAAATAATAAATGGTGTAGAGGCAGTATAGGAAATAATTAATTTGAGGGGCAGTATAGGAAATAATTAATGGTGAGGGTCAGCATAGGAAATAATTAATTATGAGGGGCAGTATAGGAAATAATTAATTATGAGGGGCAGTATAGGAAACAATTAATTATGAGGGGCAGAATAGGGAATAATTAATTATGAGGGGCAGAATAGGAAATAATTAATTATGAGGGGCAGTATAGGAAATAATTAAGAGGGGCAGTTTAGGAAATAATTAATTTGAGGGGAAGTATAGGAAATAATTAATGGTTGAGAAGCGGTATAGGAAATAATTAATTTGAGGGGAAGTATAGGAAATAATTAATGGTGTAGGGGCAGTATAGGAAATAATTAATTTGAGGGGCAGTATAGGAAATAATTAATGGTGAGGGGCAGCATGGGAAATAATTAAGAATGAGGGGCAGTATAGGAGATAATTAATTTGAGGGGCAACATAGGGAATAATTATGAGGGGCAGTATAGGAAATAATTAATTTGAGGGGCAGTATAGGAAATAATTAATGGTGGGGGGAAACATAGGAAATAATTAATGGTGGGGGCAGTATAGGAACTAATTAATGGTGGAGGGGCAGCATAGGATATATTTAATGGTGGAGGGGCAGTATAGGAAATATTTAATTTGAGGGGAAGTATAGGAAATAATTAATTTGAGGGGAATTATAGGAAATAATTAATGGTGGAGGGGCAGTATAAGAAATAATTAATGGTGGAGAAGCAGTATAGGAAATAATTAATTTTAGGGGAAGTATAGGAAATAATTAATTTGAGGGGAAGTATAGGAAATAATTAATGGTGTAGGGGCAGTATAGGAAATAATTAATTTGAGGGGCAGTATAGGAAATAATTAATTATGAGGGGCAGTATAGGAAATAATTAATTATGAGGGGCAGTATAGGAAATAATTAATTATGAGGGGCAGTATAGGAAATAATTAATTATGAGGGGCAGTATAGGAAATAATTAATGGTGAGTGGCAGCATAGGGAATAATTAATTATGAGGGGCAGTATAGGAAATAATTATGAGGGGCAGTATAGGAAATAATTAATTTGAGGGAAGTATAGGAAATAATTAATGGTGTAGGGGCAGTATAGGAAATAATTAATTTGAGGGGCAGTATAGGAAATAATTAATGGTGAGGGGCAGTATAGGAAATAATTAATGGTGAGGGTCAGCATAGGAAATAATTAATTATGAGGGGCAGTATAGGAAATAATTAATTATGAGGGGCAGTATAGGAAATAATTAATGGTAAGGGGCAGCATAGGGAATAATTAATTATGAGGGGCAGTATAGGAAATAATTATGAGGGGCAGTATAGGAAATAATTAATTATGAGGGGCAGTATAGGAAATAATTGATGGTGTAGAGGCAGCATAGGGAATAATTAATGGTGAGGGGCAGCATAGGAAATAATTAATGGTGGAGGGGAAGTATAGGAAATAATTAATGGTGGAGGGGCAGTATAAGAAATAATTAATTATGAGAGGCAGTATAGGAAATAATTATCGGAGGAGGGGCAGCTTAGGAAATAATTAATGGTGGGGGGGCAGTATAGGAAATAATTAATTTGAGGGGAAGTATAGGAAATAATTAATTTGAGGGGAAGTATAGGAAATAATTAATTTGAGGGGAAGTATAGGAAATAATTAATGGTGGGGGGCAGTATAGGAAATAATTATCGGTGGAGGGGCAGCTTAGGAAATAATTAATGGTGGGGGGGCAGTATAGGAAATAATTAATTTGAGGGGAAGTATAGTAAATACTTAATTTGAGGGGAAGTATAGGAAATAATTATGAGGGGCAGTATAGGAAATAATTATGAGGGGCAGAATAGGAAATAATTAACGGTGGAGGGGCAGCTTAGGAAATAATTAATGGTGGAGGGGCAGTATAGGAAATAATTAATTTGAGGGGAAGTATAGGAAATAATAAATGGTGTAGGGGCAGAATAGGAAATAATTAATTATGAGGGGCAGTATAAGAGATAATTAATTTGAGGGGCAACATAGGGAATAATTATGAGGGGCAGTATAGGAAATAATTAATTATGAGGGGCAGTATAGGAAATAATTAATTATGAGGGGCAGTATAGGAAATAATTAATGGTGAGGGGCAGCATAGGGAATAATTATGAGGGGCAGTATTGGAAATAATTATGAGGTGCGGTATGGGAAATAATTAATGGTGAGGGGCAGCATAGGAAATAATTAATTTGAGGGGCAGCATAGGAAATAATTAATGGTGAGGGGAAGTATAGGAAATAATTAATTTGAGGGGCAGTATAGGAAATAATTAAGTATGAGGGGCAGTATAGGAGATAATTATGAGGGGCAGTATAGGAAATAATTATGAGGGGCAGCATAGGAAATAATTAAGTATGAGGGGCAGTATAGGGAATAATTATGAGGGGCAACATAGGGAATAATTATGAGGGGCAGTATAGGAAATAATTAATTTGAGGGGAAGTATAGGAAATAATTAATGGTGTAGAGGCAGTATAGGAAATAATTAATTATGAGGGGCAGTATAGGAAATAATTAATTATGAGGGCCAGTATAGGAAATAATTAATGGTGAGGGGCAGCATAGGGAATAATTAATGGTGAGGGGCAGCATAGGAAATAATTAATGGTGGAGGGGAAGTATAGGAAATAATTAATGGTGGAGGGGCAGTATAGGAAATAATTTATTTCAGGGCCAACATAGGGAATAATTATGAGGGGCAGTATAGGAAATAATTAATTTGAGGGGAAGTATAGGAAATAATTAATGGTGTAGAGGCAGTATAGGAAATAATTAATTATGAGGGGCAGTATAGGAAATAATTAATTATGAGGGCCAGTATAGGAAATAATTAATGGTGAGGGGCAGCATAGGGAATAATTAATGGTGAGGGGCAGCATAGGAAATAATTAATGGTGGAGGGGAAGTATAGGAAATAATTAATGGTGGAGGGGCAGTATAGGAAATAATTTATTTCAGGGCCAACATAGGGAATAATTATGAGGGGCAGTATAGGAAATAATTAATTTGAGGGGAAGTATAGGAAATAATTAATGGTTGAAAAGCGGCATAAGAAAAAAATAATTTGAGGGGAAGTATAGGAAATAATTAATGGTGTAGGGGCAGCATAGGAAATAATTAATGGTGAGGGGCAGTATAGGAAATAATTAATGGTGAGGGGCAGTATAGGAAATAATTAATGGTAAGGGGCAGCATAGGGAATAATTAATTATGAGGGGCAGTATAGGAAATAATTATGAGGGGCAGTATAGGAAATAATTAATTATGAGGGGCAGTATAGGAAATAATTGATGGTGTAGAGGCAGCATAGGGAATAATTAATGGTGAGTGGCAGCATAGGAAATAATTAATGGTGAGTGGCAGCATAGGAAATAATTAAGTATGAGGGGCAGTATAGGAGATAATTAATTTGAGGGGAAGTATAGGAAATAATTAATTTGAGCGGCAGTATAGGAAATAATTAATGGTGAGGGGCAGCATAGGAAATAATTAATGGTGGGGGGCAGTATAGGAAATAATTAATGGTGGAGGGGCAGCATAGGAAATATTTAATGGTGGAGGGGCAGTATAGGAAATAATTAATTAGAGGGGAAGTATAGGAAATAATTAATTTGAGGGGAAGTATAGGAAATAATAAATTTGAGGGGAAGTATAGGAAATAATTAATGGTGTAGGGGCAGTATAGGAAATAATTAATTTGAGGGGCAGTATAGGAAATAATTAATGGTGAGGGGCAGCATAGGATATATTTAATGGTGGAGGGGCAGTATAGGAAATATTTAATTTGAGGGGAAGTATAGGAAATAATTAATTTGAGGAGAAGTATAGGAAATAATTAATGGTGGAGGGGCAGTATAGGAAATAATTAATGGTGGAGAAGCAGTATAGGAAATAATTAATTTTAGGGGAAGTATAGGAAATAATTAATTTGAGGGGAAGAATAGGAAATAATTAATGGTGTAGGGGCAGTATAGGAAATAATTAATTTGAGGGGCAGTATAGGAAATAATTAATGGTGAGGGGCAGCATAGGAAATAATTAAGTATGAGGGGCAGTATAGGAGATAATTAATTTGAGGGGCAACATAGGGAATAATTATGAGGGGCAGTATAGGAAATAATTAATGGTGGAGGGGCAGCATAGGAAATATTTAATGGTGGGGGGCAGTATAGGAAATAATTAATGGTGTGGAGGCAGAATAGGGAATAATTAATGGTGAGGGGCAGCATAGGAAATAATTAATGGTGAGGGGCAGTATAGGAAATAATTAATGGTGGAGGGGCAGCATAGGAAATATTAAATGGTGGAGGGGCAGTATAGGAAATAATTAATTTGAGGGGAAGTATAGGAAACAATTAATGGTGGAGGGGCAGTATAGGAAATAATTAATGGTGGAGGGGCAGTATAGGAAATAATTAATGGTGAAGGGCAGCATAGGAAATAAATAATGGTGGGGGGCAGTATAGGAAATAATTAATTATGAGGGGCAGTATAGGAAATAATTAATGGTGTAGAGGCAGCATAGGAAATAATTAATGGTGGAGGGGAAGTATAGGAAATAATTAATTTGAGGGGCAGTATAGGAAATAATTAATTTGAGGGGAAGTATAGGAAATAAATAATTTGAGGGGAAGTATAGGAAATAATTAATGGTGGAGGGGCAGCATAGGAAATAATTAATTATGAGGGGCAGTATAGGAGATAATTAATTTGAGGGGCAACATAGGGAATAATTATGAGGGGCAGTATAGGAAATAATTAATTTGAGTGGAAGTATAGGAAATAATTAATTAGAGGGGAAGTATAGGAAATAATTAATGGTGGAGGGGCAGTATAGGAAATAATTAATTTGATGGGCAGTATAGGAAATAATTAATGGTGAGGGGCAGCATAGGGAATAATTAATTATGAGGGGCAGTATAGGAAATAATTATGAGGGGCAGTATAGGAAATAATTAATTTGAGGGGAAGTATAGGAAATAATTAATGGTTGAGAAGCAGTATAGGAAATAATTAATTATGAGGGGCAGTATAGGGAATAATTAATTATGAGGGGCAGAATAGGAAATAATTAATTATGAGGGGCAGTATAGGAAATAATTATGAGGGGCAGTATAGGAAATAATTAATTTGAGGGGAAGTATAGGAAATAATTAATGGTTGAGAAGCGGTATAGGAAATAATTAATTTGAGGGGAAGTATAGGAAATAATTAATGGTGGGGGGCAGTATAGGAAATAATTAATTTGAGGGGAAGTATAGGAAATAATTAATTTGAGGGGAAGTATAGGAAATAATAAATGGTGTAGAGGCAGTATAGGAAATAATTAATTTGAGGGGCAGTATAGGAAATAATTAATGGTGAGGGTCAGCATAGGAAATAATTAATTATGAGGGGCAGTATAGGAAATAATTAATTATGAGGGGCAGTATAGGAAACAATTAATTATGAGGGGCAGAATAGGGAATAATTAATTATGAGGGGCAGAATAGGAAATAATTAATTATGAGGGGCAGTATAGGAAATAATTAAGAGGGGCAGTTTAGGAAATAATTAATTTGAGGGGAAGTATAGGAAATAATTAATGGTTGAGAAGCGGTATAGGAAATAATTAATTTGAGGGGAAGTATAGGAAATAATTAATGGTGTAGGGGCAGTATAGGAAATAATTAATTTGAGGGGCAGTATAGGAAATAATTAATGGTGAGGGGCAGCATGGGAAATAATTAAGAATGAGGGGCAGTATAGGAGATAATTAATTTGAGGGGCAACATAGGGAATAATTATGAGGGGCAGTATAGGAAATAATTAATTTGAGGGGCAGTATAGGAAATAATTAATGGTGGGGGGAAACATAGGAAATAATTAATGGTGGGGGCAGTATAGGAACTAATTAATGGTGGAGGGGCAGCATAGGATATATTTAATGGTGGAGGGGCAGTATAGGAAATATTTAATTTGAGGGGAAGTATAGGAAATAATTAATTTGAGGGGAATTATAGGAAATAATTAATGGTGGAGGGGCAGTATAAGAAATAATTAATGGTGGAGAAGCAGTATAGGAAATAATTAATTTTAGGGGAAGTATAGGAAATAATTAATTTGAGGGGAAGTATAGGAAATAATTAATGGTGTAGGGGCAGTATAGGAAATAATTAATTTGAGGGGCAGTATAGGAAATAATTAATTATGAGGGGCAGTATAGGAAATAATTAATTATGAGGGGCAGTATAGGAAATAATTAATGGTGAGGGGCAGCATAGGGAATAATTAATGGTGGAGGGGAAGTATAGGAAATAATTAATGGTGGGGGGCAGTATAGGAAATAATTAATTTGAGGGGAAGTATAGGAAATAATTAATTTGAGGGGAAGCATGAGGGGCAGTATAGGAAATAATTAATTTGAGGGGCAGTATAGGAAATAATTAATGGTGAGGGTCAGCATAGGAAATAATTAATTATGAGGGGCAGTATAGGAAATAATTAATTATGAGGGGCAGTATAGGAAACAATTAATTATGAGGGGCAGAATAGGGAATAATTAATTATGAGGGGCAGAATAGGAAATAATTAATTATGAGGGGCAGTATAGGAAATAATTAAGAGGGGCAGTTTAGGAAATAATTAATTTGAGGGGAAGTATAGGAAATAATTAATGGTTGAGAAGCGGTATAGGAAATAATTAATTTGAGGGGAAGTATAGGAAATAATTAATGGTGTAGGGGCAGTATAGGAAATAATTAATTTGAGGGGCAGTATAGGAAATAATTAATGGTGAGGGGCAGCATGGGAAATAATTAAGAATGAGGGGCAGTATAGGAGATAATTAATTTGAGGGGCAACATAGGGAATAATTATGAGGGGCAGTATAGGAAATAATTAATTTGAGGGGCAGTATAGGAAATAATTAATGGTGAGGGGCAGCATAGGGAATAATTAATTGTGGAGGGGAAGTATAGGAAATAATTAATGGTGGAGGGGCAGTATAGGAAATAATTAATTATGAGGGGCAGTATAGGAAATAATTAATTATGAGGGGCAGTATAGGAAATAATTAATTATGACGGGCAGTATAGGAAATAATTAATGGTGAGGGGCAGCATAGGGAATCATTAATGGTGGAGGGGAAGTATGGGAAATAAATAATGGTGGAGGGGCAGTATAGGAAATAATTAATGGTGGAGGGGCAGTATAGGAAATAATTAATGGTGGAGGGGCAGTATAGGAAATAATTATCGGTGGAGGGGCAGCTTAGGAAATAATTAATGGTGGAGGGGCAGTATAGTAAATACTTAATTTGAGGGGAAGTATAGGAAATAATTAATTTGAGGGGCAGTATAGGAAATGATTAATGGTGGAGGGGCAATATAGGAAATAATTAATTTGAGGGGCAGTACAGGAAATGATTAATGGTGAGGGGCAGCATAGGAAATAATTAATGGTGGGGGGCAGTATAGGAAATAATTAATTTGAGGGGCAGTATAGGAAATAATTAATTTGAGGGGAAGTATAGGAAATAATTAATGGTGAGGGGCAGCATAGGGAATAATTAATTATGAGGGGCAGTATATGAAATAATTATGAGGGCAGTATAGGAAATAATTAATTTGAGGGGAAGTATAGGAAATAATTAATGGTTGAGAAGCAGTATAGGAAATAATTAATTTGAGGGGAAGTATAGGAAATAATTAATTAGAGGGGAAGTATAGGAAATAATTAATGGTGTAGGGGCAGTATAGGAAATAATTAATGGTGAGTGGCAGCATAGGAAATAATTAATGGTGAGTGGCAGCATAGGAAATAATTAAGTATGAGGGGCAGTATAGGAGATAATTAATTTGAGGGGCAACATAGGGAATAATTATGAGGGGCAGTGTAGGAAATAATTAATTTGAGCGGCAGTATAGGAAATAATTAATGGTGGGGGGCAGCATAGGAAATAATTAATGGTGGAGGGGAAGTATAGGAAATAATTAATGGTGGAGGGGCAGTATAGGAAATAATTAATGGTGGAGGGGCAGTAAAGGAAATAATTATGAGGGGCAGTATAGGAAATAAATTATGAGGTGCGGTATAGGAAATAATTAATGGTGAGGGGCAGCATAGGAAATAATTAATTTGAGGGGCAGTATAGGAAATAATTAATGGTGAGGGGAAGTATAGGAAATAATAAATTTGAGGGGCAGTATAGGAAATAATTAAGTATGAGGGGCAGTATAGGAGATAATTATGAGGGGCAGTATAGGAAATAATTATGAGGGGCAGCATAGGAAATAATTAAGTATGAGGGGCAGTATAGGGAATAATTATGAGGGGCAACATAGGGAATAATTATGAGGGGCAGTATAGGAAATAATTAATTTGAGGGGAAGTATAGGAAATAATTAATGGTGTAGAGGCAGTATAGGAAATAATTAATTATGAGGGGCAGTATAGGAAATAATTAATTATGAGCGACAGTATAGGAAATAATTAATGGTAAGGGGCAGCATAGGGAATAATTAATGGTGAGGGGCAGCATAGGAAATAATTAATGGTGGAGGGGAAGTATAGGAAATAATTAATGGTGGAGGGGCAGTATAGGAAATAATTAATTTCAGGGCCAACATAGGGAATAATTATGAGGGGCAGTATAGGAAATAATTAATTTGAGGGGAAGTATAGGAAATAATTAATGGTGTAGAGGCAGTATAGGAAATAATTAATTTGAGGGGCAGTATAGGAAATAATTAATGGTGAGGGTCAGCATAGGAAATAATTAATTATGAGGGGCAGTATAGGAAATAATTAATTATGAGGGGCAGTATAGGAAATAATTAATTATGAGGGGCAGTATAGGAAATAATTAATTAAGAGGGGCAGTATAGGAAATAATTAATGGTGTAGGGGCAGTATAGGAAATAATTAATGGTGTAGGGGCAGTATAGGAAATAATTAATGGTGAGGGGCAGTATAGGAAATAATTAATTATGAGGGGCAGTATAGGAAATAATTAATTATGAGGGGCAGTATAGGAAATAATTAATTATGAGGGGCAGTATAGGAAATAATTAATGGTGAGGGGCAGCATAGGGAATAATTAATGGTGGAGGGGAAGTATGGGAAATAATTAATGGTGGAGAGGCAGTATAGGAAATAATTAATAATGGTGGAGGGGCAGTATAGGAAATAATTATGAGGGGCAGTATAGGAAATAATTATGAGGTGCGGTATAGGAAATAATTAATGGTGAGGGGCAGCATAGGAAATAATTAATTTGAGGGGCAGTATAGGAAATAATTAATGGTGAGGGGAAGTATAGGAAATAATTAATTTGAGGGGCAGTATAGGAAATAATTAAGTATGAGGGGCAGTATAGGAGATAATTATGAGGGGCAGTATAGGAAATAATTATGAGAGGCAGCATAGGAAATAATTAAGTATGAGGGGCAGTATAGGGAATAATTATGAGGGGCAACATAGGGAATAATTATGAGGGGCAGTATAGGAAATAATTAATTTGAGGGGAAGTAGAGGAAATAATTAATGGTGTAGAGGCAGTATAGGAAATAATTAATTATGAGGGGCAGTATAGGAAATAATTAATTATGAGGGCCAGTATAGGAAATAATTAATGGTGAGAGGCAGCATAGGGAATAATTAATGGTGAGGGGCAGCATAGGAAATAATTAATGGTGGAGGGGAAGTATAGGAAATAATTAATGGTGGAGGGGCAGTATAGGAAATAATTAATTTCAGGGCCAACATAGGGAATAATTATGAGGGGCAGTATAGGAAATAATTATGAGGGGCAGTATAGGAAATAATTAATTTGAGGGGAAGTATAGGAAATAATTAATGGTTGAAAAGCGGTATAAGAAAAAATTAATTTGAGGGGAAGTATAGGAAATAATTAATGGTGTAGGGGCAGTATAGGAAATAATTAATTTGAGGGGCAGTATAGGAAATAATTAATGGTGAGGGGCAGAATAGGAAATAATTAATGGTAAGGGGCAGCATAGGGAATAATTAATTATGAGGGGCAGTATAGGAAATAATTATGAGGGGCAGTATAGGAAATAATTAATTATGAGGGGCAGTATAGGAAATAATTGATGGTGTAGAGGCAGCATAGGGAATAATTAATGGTGAGTGGCAGCATAGGAAATAATTAATGGTGAGTGGCAGCATAGGAAATAATTAAGTATGAGGGGCAGTATAGGAGATAATTAATTTGAGGGGCAACATAGGGAATAATTATGAGGGGCAGTATAGGAAATAATTAATGGTGAGGGGCAGCATAGGGAATAATTAATTATGAGGGGCAGTATAGGAAATAATTAATTTGAGGGAAGTATAGGAAATAATTAATGAGGAGGGGCAGTATAGGAAATAATTAATTATGAGGGGCAGTATAGGAAATAATTAATGGTGGAGGGGAAGTATAGGAAATAATTAATTATGAGGGTCAGTAAAGGAAATAATTAATTATGAGGGGCAGTATAGGAAATAATTAATGGTGGAGGGGCAGTATAGGAAATAATTAATGGTGGAGGGGCAGTAAAGGAAATAATTATGAGGGGCAGTATAGGAAATAATTATAAGGTGCGGTATAGGAAATAATTAATGGTGAGGGGCAGCATAGGAAATAATTAATTTGAGGGGCAGTATAGGAAATAATTAATGGTGAGGGGAAGTATAGGAAATAATTAATTTGAGGGGCAGTATAGGAAATAATTAAGTATGAGGGGCAGTATAGGAAATAATTATGAGGGGCAGTATAGGAAATAATTAATTTGAGGGGAAGTATAGGAAATAATTAATGGTGTAGAGGCAGTATAGGAAATAATTAATTTGAGGGGTAGTATAGGAAATAATTAATGGTGAGGGGCAGCATAGGGAATAATTAATTATGAGGGGCAGTATAGGAAATAATTATGAGGGGCAGTATAGGAAATAATTAATTTGAGGGAAGTATAGGAAATAATTAATTTGAGGGGAAGTATAGGAAATAATTAATGGTGTAGAGGCAGTATAGAAAATAATTAATTTGAGGGACAGTATAGGAAATAATTAATGGTGAGGGGCAGCATAGGGAATAATTAATTTGAGGGGCAGTATAGGAAATAATTAATGGTGAGGGGCAGTATAGGAAATAATTAATGGTGAGGGTCAGCATAGGAAATAATTAATTATGAGGGGCAGTAGAGGAAATAATTAATTATGAGGGGCAGTATAGGAAATAATTAATGGTAAGGGGCAGCATAGGGAATAATTAATTATGATGGGCAGTATAGGAAATAATTATGAGGGGCAGTATAGGAAATAATTAATTATGAGGGGCAGTATAGGAAATAATTGATGGTGTAGAGGCAGCATAGGGAATAATTAATGGTGAGGGGCAGCATAGGAAATAATTAATGGTGGAGGGGAAGTATAGGAAATAATTAATGGTGGAGGGGCAGTATAGGAAATAATTAATTATGAGGGGCAGTATAGGAAATAATTATCGGAGCAGGGGCAGCTTAGGAAATAATTAATGGTGGGGGGGGCAGTATAGGAAATAATTAATTTGAGGGGAAGTATAGGAAATAATTAATTTGAGGGGAAGTATAGGAAATAATTAATTTGAGGGGAAGTATAGGAAATAATTAATGGTGGGGGGCAGTATAGGAAATAATTATCGGTGGAGGGGCAGCTTAGGAAATAATTAATGGTGGGGGGGCAGTATAGGAAATAATTAATTTGAGGGGAAGTATAGTAAATACTTAATTTGAGGGGAAGTATAGGAAATAATTATGAGGGGCAGTATAGGAAATAATTATGAGGGGCAGAATAGGAAATAATTAACGGTGGAGGGGCAGCTTAGGAAATAATTAATGGTGGAGGGGCAGTATAGGAAATAATTAATTTGAGGGGAAGTATAGGAAATAATAAATGGTGTAGGGGCAGAATAGGAAATAATTAATTATGAGGGGCAGTATAGGAGATAATTAATTTGAGGGGCAACATAGGGAATAATTATGAGGGGCAGTATAGGAAATAATTAATTTGAGGGGAAGTATAGGAAATAATTAATTATGAGGGGCAAGTATAGGAAATAATTAATTATGAGGGGCAGTATAGGAAATAATTAATTATGAGGGGCAGTATAGGAAATAATTAATGGTGAGGGGCAGCATAGGGAATAATTAATGGTGGAGGGGCAGTATAGGAAATAATTAATGGTGGAGGGGCAGTATAGGAAATAATTATGAGGGGCAGTATAGGAAATAATTATGAGGTGCGGTATAGGAAATAATTAATGGTGAGGGGCAGCATAGGAAATAATTAATTTGAGGGGCAGCATAGGAAATAATTAATGGTGAGGGGAAGTATAGGAAATAATTAATTTGAGGGGCAGTATAGGAAATAATTAAGTATGAGGGGCAGTATAGGAGATAATTATGAGGGGCAGTATAGGAAATAATTATGAGGGGCAGCATAGGAAATAATTAAGTATGAGGGGCAGTATAGGGAATAATTATGAGGGGCAACATAGGGAATAATTATGAGGGGCAGTATAGGAAATAATTAATTTGAGGGGAAGTATAGGTAATAATTAATGGTGTAGAGGCAGTATAGGAAATAATTAATTGTGAGGGGCAGTATAGGAAATAATTAATTATGAGGGCCAGTATAGGAAATAATTAATGGTGAGGGGCAGCATAGGGAATAATTAATGGTGAGGGGCAGCATAGGAAATAATTAATGGTGGAGGGGAAGTATAGGAAATAATTAATGGTGGAGGGGCAGTATAGGAAATAATTAATTTCAGGGCCAACATAGGGAATAATTATGAGGGGCAGTATAGGAAATAATTATGAGGGGCAGCATAGGAAATAATTATGAGGGGCAGTATAGGAAATAATTATGAGGGACAGTATAGGAAATAATTAATGGTGGAGGGGCAGTATAGGAAATAATTAATTTGAGGGGCAGTATAGGAAATAATCAATGGTGAGGGGCAGCATAGGAAATATTTAATGGTGGAGGGGCAGTATAGGAAATAAATAATTTGAGGGGAAGTATAGGAAATAATTAATTTGAGGGGAAGTATAGGAAATAATTAATTTGAGGGGCAGTATAGGAAATAATTAATGGTGAGGGTCAGCACAGGAAATAATTAATTATGAGGGGCAGTATAGGAAATAATTAATTATGAGGGGCAGTATAGGAAATAATTAATTATGAGGGGCAGTATAGGAAATAATTAATTATGAGGGGCAGTATAGGGAATAATTAATTATGAGGGGCAGTATAGGAAATAATTAATTATGAGGGGCAGTATAGGAAATAATTAATTTGAGGGGAAGTATAGGAAATAATTAATGGTGTAGGGGCAGTATAGGAAATATTTAATTTGAGGGGCAGTATAGGAAATAATTAATGGTGAGGGGCAGCATAGGAAATAATTAAGTATGAGGGGCAGTATAGGAGATAATTAATTTGAGGGGCAGCATAGGGAATAATTAATGGTGGAGGGGAAGTATAGGAAATAATGAATGGTGGAGGGGCAGTATAGGAAATAATTAATGGCGGAGGGGCAGTATAGGAAATAATTAATGGTGGAGGGGCAGTATAGGAAATAATTATGAGGGGCAGTATAGGAAATAATTATGAGGTGCGGTATAGGAAATAAGTAATGGTGAGGGGCAGCATAGGAAATAATTGATGGTGTAGAGGCAGCATAGGGAATAATTAATGGTGAGGGGCAGTATAGGAAATAATTATGAGGGGCAGTATAGGAAATAATTATGAGGTGCGGTATAGGAAATAATTAATGGTGAGGGGCAGCATAGGAAATAATTAATTTCAGGGCCAACATAGGGAATAATTATGAGGGGCAGTATAGGAAATAATTAATTTGAGGGGCAGTATAGGAAATAATTAATTTGAGGGGAAGTATAGGAAATAAATAATTTGAGGGGAAGTATAGGAAATAATTAATGGTGGAGGGGCAGCATAGGAAATAATTAATTATGAGGGGCAGTATAGGAGATAATTAATTTGAGGGGCAACATAGGGAATAATTATGAGGGGCAGTATAGGAAATAATTAATTTGAGTGGAAGTATAGGAAATAATTAATTAGAGGGGAAGTATAGGAAATAATTAATGGTGGAGGGGCAGTATAGGAAATAATTAATTTGATGGGCAGTATAGGAAATAATTAATGGTGAGGGGCAGCATAGGGAATAATTAATTATGAGGGGCAGTATAGGAAATAATTATGAGGGGCAGTATAGGAAATAATTAATTTGAGGGGAAGTATAGGAAATAATTAATGGTTGAGAAGCAGTATAGGAAATAATTAATTATGAGGGGCAGTATAGGGAATAATTAATTATGAGGGGCAGAATAGGAAATAATTAATTATGAGGGGCAGTATAGGAAATAATTATGAGGGGCAGTATAGGAAATAATTAATTTGAGGGGAAGTATAGGAAATAATTAATGGTTGAGAAGCGGTATAGGAAATAATTAATTTGAGGGGAAGTATAGGAAATAATTAATGGTGGGGGGCAGTATAGGAAATAATTAATTTGAGGGGAAGTATAGGAAATAATTAATTTGAGGGGAAGTATAGGAAATAATAAATGGTGTAGAGGCAGTATAGGAAATAATTAATTTGAGGGGCAGTATAGGAAATAATTAATGGTGAGGGTCAGCATAGGAAATAATTAATTATGAGGGGCAGTATAGGAAATAATTAATTATGAGGGGCAGTATAGGAAACAATTAATTATGAGGGGCAGAATAGGGAATAATTAATTATGAGGGGCAGAATAGGAAATAATTAATTATGAGGGGCAGTATAGGAAATAATTAAGAGGGGCAGTTTAGGAAATAATTAATTTGAGGGGAAGTATAGGAAATAATTAATGGTTGAGAAGCGGTATAGGAAATAATTAATTTGAGGGGAAGTATAGGAAATAATTAATGGTGTAGGGGCAGTATAGGAAATAATTAATTTGAGGGGCAGTATAGGAAATAATTAATGGTGAGGGGCAGCATGGGAAATAATTAAGAATGAGGGGCAGTATAGGAGATAATTAATTTGAGGGGCAACATAGGGAATAATTATGAGGGGCAGTATAGGAAATAATTAATTTGAGGGGCAGTATAGGAAATAATTAATGGTGGGGGGAAACATAGGAAATAATTAATGGTGGGGGCAGTATAGGAACTAATTAATGGTGGAGGGGCAGCATAGGATATATTTAATGGTGGAGGGGCAGTATAGGAAATATTTAATTTGAGGGGAAGTATAGGAAATAATTAATTTGAGGGGAATTATAGGAAATAATTAATGGTGGAGGGGCAGTATAAGAAATAATTAATGGTGGAGAAGCAGTATAGGAAATAATTAATTTTAGGGGAAGTATAGGAAATAATTAATTTGAGGGGAAGTATAGGAAATAATTAATGGTGTAGGGGCAGTATAGGAAACAATTAATTATGAGGGGCAGAATAGGGAATAATTAATTATGAGGGGCAGAATAGGAAATAATTAATTATGAGGGGCAGTATAGGAAATAATTAAGAGGGGCAGTTTAGGAAATAATTAATTTGAGGGGAAGTATAGGAAATAATTAATGGTTGAGAAGCGGTATAGGAAATAATTAATTTGAGGGGAAGTATAGGAAATAATTAATGGTGTAGGGGCAGTATAGGAAATAATTAATTTGAGGGGCAGTATAGGAAATAATTAATGGTGAGGGGCAGCATGGGAAATAATTAAGAATGAGGGGCAGTATAGGAGATAATTAATTTGAGGGGCAACATAGGGAATAATTATGAGGGGCAGTATAGGAAATAATTAATTTGAGGGGCAGTATAGGAAATAATTAATGGTGGGGGGAAACATAGGAAATAATTAATGGTGGGGGCAGTATAGGAACTAATTAATGGTGGAGGGGCAGCATAGGATATATTTAATGGTGGAGGGGCAGTATAGGAAATATTTAATTTGAGGGGAAGTATAGGAAATAATTAATTTAAGGGGAAGTATAGGAAATAATTAATGGTGGAGGGGCAGTATAAGAAATAATTAATGGTGGAGAAGCAGTATAGGAAATAATTAATTTTAGGGGAAGTATAGGAAATAATTAATTTGAGGGGAAGTATAGGAAATAATTAATGGTGTAGGGGCAGTATAGGAAATAATTAATTATGAGGGGCAGTATAGGAAATAATTAATGGTGAGGGGCAGCATAGGGAATAATTAATTGTGGAGGGGAAGTATAGGAAATAATTAATGGTGGAGGGGCAGTATAGGAAATAATTAATTATGAGGGGCAGTATAGGAAATAATTAATTATGAGGGGCAGTATAGGAAATAATTAATTATGACGGGCAGTATAGGAAATAATTAATGGTGAGGGGCAGCATAGGGAATCATTAATGGTGGAGGGGAAGTATGGGAAATAAATAATGGTGGAGGGGCAGTATAGGAAATAATTAATGGTGGAGGGGCAGTATAGGAAATAATTAATGGTGGAGGGGCAGTATAGGAAATAATTATCGGTGGAGGGGCAGCTTAGGAAATAATTAATGGTGGAGGGGCAGTATAGTAAATACTTAATTTGAGGGGAAGTATAGGAAATAATTAATTTGAGGGGCAGTATAGGAAATGATTAATGGTGGAGGGGCAATATAGGAAATAATTAATTTGAGGGGCAGTACAGGAAATGATTAATGGTGAGGGGCAGCATAGGAAATAATTAATGGTGGGGGGCAGTATAGGAAATAATTAATTTGAGGGGCAGTATAGGAAATAATTAATTTGAGGGGAAGTATAGGAAATAATTAATGGTGAGGGGCAGCATAGGGAATAATTAATTATGAGGGGCAGTATATGAAATAATTATGAGGGCAGTATAGGAAATAATTAATTTGAGGGGAAGTATAGGAAATAATTAATGGTTGAGAAGCAGTATAGGAAATAATTAATTTGAGGGGAAGTATAGGAAATAATTAATTAGAGGGGAAGTATAGGAAATAATTAATGGTGTAGGGGCAGTATAGGAAATAATTAATGGTGAGTGGCAGCATAGGAAATAATTAATGGTGAGTGGCAGCATAGGAAATAATTAAGTATGAGGGGCAGTATAGGAGATAATTAATTTGAGGGGCAACATAGGGAATAATTATGAGGGGCAGTGTAGGAAATAATTAATTTGAGCGGCAGTATAGGAAATAATTAATGGTGGGGGGCAGCATAGGAAATAATTAATGGTGGAGGGGAAGTATAGGAAATAATTAATGGTGGAGGGGCAGTATAGGAAATAATTAATGGTGGAGGGGCAGTAAAGGAAATAATTATGAGGGGCAGTATAGGAAATAAATTATGAGGTGCGGTATAGGAAATAATTAATGGTGAGGGGCAGCATAGGAAATAATTAATTTGAGGGGCAGTATAGGAAATAATTAATGGTGAGGGGAAGTATAGGAAATAATAAATTTGAGGGGCAGTATAGGAAATAATTAAGTATGAGGGGCAGTATAGGAGATAATTATGAGGGGCAGTATAGGAAATAATTATGAGGGGCAGCATAGGAAATAATTAAGTATGAGGGGCAGTATAGGGAATAATTATGAGGGGCAACATAGGGAATAATTATGAGGGGCAGTATAGGAAATAATTAATTTGAGGGGAAGTATAGGAAATAATTAATGGTGTAGAGGCAGTATAGGAAATAATTAATTATGAGGGGCAGTATAGGAAATAATTAATTATGAGCGACAGTATAGGAAATAATTAATGGTAAGGGGCAGCATAGGGAATAATTAATGGTGAGGGGCAGCATAGGAAATAATTAATGGTGGAGGGGAAGTATAGGAAATAATTAATGGTGGAGGGGCAGTATAGGAAATAATTAATTTCAGGGCCAACATAGGGAATAATTATGAGGGGCAGTATAGGAAATAATTAATTTGAGGGGAAGTATAGGAAATAATTAATGGTGTAGAGGCAGTATAGGAAATAATTAATTTGAGGGGCAGTATAGGAAATAATTAATGGTGAGGGTCAGCATAGGAAATAATTAATTATGAGGGGCAGTATAGGAAATAATTAATTATGAGGGGCAGTATAGGAAATAATTAATTATGAGGGGCAGTATAGGAAATAATTAATTAAGAGGGGCAGTATAGGAAATAATTAATGGTGTAGGGGCAGTATAGGAAATAATTAATGGTGTAGGGGCAGTATAGGAAATAATTAATGGTGAGGGGCAGTATAGGAAATAATTAATTATGAGGGGCAGTATAGGAAATAATTAATTATGAGGGGCAGTATAGGAAATAATTAATTATGAGGGGCAGTATAGGAAATAATTAATGGTGAGGGGCAGCATAGGGAATAATTAATGGTGGAGGGGAAGTATGGGAAATAATTAATGGTGGAGAGGCAGTATAGGAAATAATTAATGGTGGAGGGGCAGTATAGGAAATAATTATGAGGGGCAGTATAGGAAATAATTATGAGGTGCGGTATAGGAAATAATTAATGGTGAGGGGCAGCATAGGAAATAATTAATTTGAGGGGCAGTATAGGAAATAATTAATGGTGAGGGGAAGTATAGGAAATAATTAATTTGAGGGGCAGTATAGGAAATAATTAAGTATGAGGGGCAGTATAGGAGATAATTATGAGGGGCAGTATAGGAAATAATTATGAGAGGCAGCATAGGAAATAATTAAGTATGAGGGGCAGTATAGGGAATAATTATGAGGGGCAACATAGGGAATAATTATGAGGGGCAGTATAGGAAATAATTAATTTGAGGGGAAGTAGAGGAAATAATTAATGGTGTAGAGGCAGTATAGGAAATAATTAATTATGAGGGGCAGTATAGGAAATAATTAATTATGAGGGCCAGTATAGGAAATAATTAATGGTGAGAGGCAGCATAGGGAATAATTAATGGTGAGGGGCAGCATAGGAAATAATTAATGGTGGAGGGGAAGTATAGGAAATAATTAATGGTGGAGGGGCAGTATAGGAAATAATTAATTTCAGGGCCAACATAGGGAATAATTATGAGGGGCAGTATAGGAAATAATTATGAGGGGCAGTATAGGAAATAATTAATTTGAGGGGAAGTATAGGAAATAATTAATGGTTGAAAAGCGGTATAAGAAAAAATTAATTTGAGGGGAAGTATAGGAAATAATTAATGGTGTAGGGGCAGTATAGGAAATAATTAATTTGAGGGGCAGTATAGGAAATAATTAATGGTGAGGGGCAGAATAGGAAATAATTAATGGTAAGGGGCAGCATAGGGAATAATTAATTATGAGGGGCAGTATAGGAAATAATTATGAGGGGCAGTATAGGAAATAATTAATTATGAGGGGCAGTATAGGAAATAATTGATGGTGTAGAGGCAGCATAGGGAATAATTAATGGTGAGTGGCAGTATAGGAAATAATTAATGGTGAGTGGCAGCATAGGAAATAATTAAGTATGAGGGGCAGTATAGGAGATAATTAATTTGAGGGGCAACATAGGGAATAATTATGAGGGGCAGTATAGGAAATAATTAATGGTGAGGGGCAGCATAGGGAATAATTAATTATGAGGGGCAGTATAGGAAATAATTAATTTGAGGGAAGTATAGGAAATAATTAATGAGGAGGGGCAGTATAGGAAATAATTAATTATGAGGGGCAGTATAGGAAATAATTAATGGTGGAGGGGAAGTATAGGAAATAATTAATTATGAGGGTCAGTAAAGGAAATAATTAATTATGAGGGGCAGTATAGGAAATAATTAATGGTGGAGGGGCAGTATAGGAAATAATTAATGGTGGAGGGGCAGTAAAGGAAATAATTATGAGGGGCAGTATAGGAAATAATTATAAGGTGCGGTATAGGAAATAATTAATGGTGAGGGGCAGCATAGGAAATAATTAATTTGAGGGGCAGTATAGGAAATAATTAATGGTGAGGGGAAGTATAGGAAATAATTAATTTGAGGGGCAGTATAGGAAATAATTAAGTATGAGGGGCAGTATAGGAAATAATTATGAGGGGCAGTATAGGAAATAATTAATTTGAGGGGAAGTATAGGAAATAATTAATGGTGTAGAGGCAGTATAGGAAATAATTAATTTGAGGGGTAGTATAGGAAATAATTAATGGTGAGGGGCAGCATAGGGAATAATTAATTATGAGGGGCAGTATAGGAAATAATTATGAGGGGCAGTATAGGAAATAATTAATTTGAGGGAAGTATAGGAAATAATTAATTTGAGGGGAAGTATAGGAAATAATTAATGGTGTAGAGGCAGTATAGAAAATAATTAATTTGAGGGACAGTATAGGAAATAATTAATGGTGAGGGGCAGCATAGGGAATAATTAATTTGAGGGGCAGTATAGGAAATAATTAATGGTGAGGGGCAGTATAGGAAATAATTAATGGTGAGGGTCAGCATAGGAAATAATTAATTATGAGGGGCAGTAGAGGAAATAATTAATTATGAGGGGCAGTATAGGAAATAATTAATGGTAAGGGGCAGCATAGGGAATAATTAATTATGATGGGCAGTATAGGAAATAATTATGAGGGGCAGTATAGGAAATAATTAATTATGAGGGGCAGTATAGGAAATAATTGATGGTGTAGAGGCAGCATAGGGAATAATTAATGGTGAGGGGCAGCATAGGAAATAATTAATGGTGGAGGGGAAGTATAGGAAATAATTAATGGTGGAGGGGCAGTATAGGAAATAATTAATTATGAGGGGCAGTATAGGAAATAATTATCGGAGCAGGGGCAGCTTAGGAAATAATTAATGGTGGGGGGGGCAGTATAGGAAATAATTAATTTGAGGGGAAGTATAGGAAATAATTAATTTGAGGGGAAGTATAGGAAATAATTAATTTGAGGGGAAGTATAGGAAATAATTAATGGTGGGGGGCAGTATAGGAAATAATTATCGGTGGAGGGGCAGCTTAGGAAATAATTAATGGTGGGGGGGCAGTATAGGAAATAATTAATTTGAGGGGAAGTATAGTAAATACTTAATTTGAGGGGAAGTATAGGAAATAATTATGAGGGGCAGTATAGGAAATAATTATGAGGGGCAGAATAGGAAATAATTAACGGTGGAGGGGCAGCTTAGGAAATAATTAATGGTGGAGGGGCAGTATAGGAAATAATTAATTTGAGGGGAAGTATAGGAAATAATAAATGGTGTAGGGGCAGAATAGGAAATAATTAATTATGAGGGGCAGTATAGGAGATAATTAATTTGAGGGGCAACATAGGGAATAATTATGAGGGGCAGTATAGGAAATAATTAATTTGAGGGGAAGTATAGGAAATAATTAATTATGAGGGGCAAGTATAGGAAATAATTAATTATGAGGGGCAGTATAGGAAATAATTAATTATGAGGGGCAGTATAGGAAATAATTAATGGTGAGGGGCAGCATAGGGAATAATTAATGGTGGAGGGGCAGTATAGGAAATAATTAATGGTGGAGGGGCAGTATAGGAAATAATTATGAGGGGCAGTATAGGAAATAATTATGAGGTGCGGTATAGGAAATAATTAATGGTGAGGGGCAGCATAGGAAATAATTAATTTGAGGGGCAGCATAGGAAATAATTAATGGTGAGGGGAAGTATAGGAAATAATTAATTTGAGGGGCAGTATAGGAAATAATTAAGTATGAGGGGCAGTATAGGAGATAATTATGAGGGGCAGTATAGGAAATAATTATGAGGGGCAGCATAGGAAATAATTAAGTATGAGGGGCAGTATAGGGAATAATTATGAGGGGCAACATAGGGAATAATTATGAGGGGCAGTATAGGAAATAATTAATTTGAGGGGAAGTAGAGGAAATAATTAATGGTGTAGAGGCAGTATAGGAAATAATTAATTATGAGGGGCAGTATAGGAAATAATTAATTATGAGGGCCAGTATAGGAAATAATTAATGGTGAGAGGCAGCATAGGGAATAATTAATGGTGAGGGGCAGCATAGGAAATAATTAATGGTGGAGGGGAAGTATAGGAAATAATTAATGGTGGAGGGGCAGTATAGGAAATAATTAATTTCAGGGCCAACATAGGGAATAATTATGAGGGGCAGTATAGGAAATAATTATGAGGGGCAGTATAGGAAATAATTAATTTGAGGGGAAGTATAGGAAATAATTAATGGTTGAAAAGCGGTATAAGAAAAAATTAATTTGAGGGGAAGTATAGGAAATAATTAATGGTGTAGGGGCAGTATAGGAAATAATTAATTTGAGGGGCAGTATAGGAAATAATTAATGGTGAGGGGCAGAATAGGAAATAATTAATGGTAAGGGGCAGCATAGGGAATAATTAATTATGAGGGGCAGTATAGGAAATAATTATGAGGGGCAGTATAGGAAATAATTAATTATGAGGGGCAGTATAGGAAATAATTGATGGTGTAGAGGCAGCATAGGGAATAATTAATGGTGAGTGGCAGCATAGGAAATAATTAATGGTGAGTGGCAGCATAGGAAATAATTAAGTATGAGGGGCAGTATAGGAGATAATTAATTTGAGGGGCAACATAGGGAATAATTATGAGGGGCAGTATAGGAAATAATTAATGGTGAGGGGCAGCATAGGGAATAATTAATTATGAGGGGCAGTATAGGAAATAATTAATTTGAGGGAAGTATAGGAAATAATTAATGAGGAGGGGCAGTATAGGAAATAATTAATTATGAGGGGCAGTATAGGAAATAATTAATGGTGGAGGGGAAGTATAGGAAATAATTAATTATGAGGGTCAGTAAAGGAAATAATTAATTATGAGGGGCAGTATAGGAAATAATTAATGGTGGAGGGGCAGTATAGGAAATAATTAATGGTGGAGGGGCAGTAAAGGAAATAATTATGAGGGGCAGTATAGGAAATAATTATAAGGTGCGGTATAGGAAATAATTAATGGTGAGGGGCAGCATAGGAAATAATTAATTTGAGGGGCAGTATAGGAAATAATTAATGGTGAGGGGAAGTATAGGAAATAATTAATTTGAGGGGCAGTATAGGAAATAATTAAGTATGAGGGGCAGTATAGGAAATAATTATGAGGGGCAGTATAGGAAATAATTAATTTGAGGGGAAGTATAGGAAATAATTAATGGTGTAGAGGCAGTATAGGAAATAATTAATTTGAGGGGTAGTATAGGAAATAATTAATGGTGAGGGGCAGCATAGGGAATAATTAATTATGAGGGGCAGTATAGGAAATAATTATGAGGGGCAGTATAGGAAATAATTAATTTGAGGGAAGTATAGGAAATAATTAATTTGAGGGGAAGTATAGGAAATAATTAATGGTGTAGAGGCAGTATAGAAAATAATTAATTTGAGGGACAGTATAGGAAATAATTAATGGTGAGGGGCAGCATAGGGAATAATTAATTTGAGGGGCAGTATAGGAAATAATTAATGGTGAGGGGCAGTATAGGAAATAATTAATGGTGAGGGTCAGCATAGGAAATAATTAATTATGAGGGGCAGTAGAGGAAATAATTAATTATGAGGGGCAGTATAGGAAATAATTAATGGTAAGGGGCAGCATAGGGAATAATTAATTATGATGGGCAGTATAGGAAATAATTATGAGGGGCAGTATAGGAAATAATTAATTATGAGGGGCAGTATAGGAAATAATTGATGGTGTAGAGGCAGCATAGGGAATAATTAATGGTGAGGGGCAGCATAGGAAATAATTAATGGTGGAGGGGAAGTATAGGAAATAATTAATGGTGGAGGGGCAGTATAGGAAATAATTAATTATGAGGGGCAGTATAGGAAATAATTATCGGAGCAGGGGCAGCTTAGGAAATAATTAATGGTGGGGGGGGCAGTATAGGAAATAATTAATTTGAGGGGAAGTATAGGAAATAATTAATTTGAGGGGAAGTATAGGAAATAATTAATTTGAGGGGAAGTATAGGAAATAATTAATGGTGGGGGGCAGTATAGGAAATAATTATCGGTGGAGGGGCAGCTTAGGAAATAATTAATGGTGGGGGGGCAGTATAGGAAATAATTAATTTGAGGGGAAGTATAGTAAATACTTAATTTGAGGGGAAGTATAGGAAATAATTATGAGGGGCAGTATAGGAAATAATTATGAGGGGCAGAATAGGAAATAATTAACGGTGGAGGGGCAGCTTAGGAAATAATTAATGGTGGAGGGGCAGTATAGGAAATAATTAATTTGAGGGGAAGTATAGGAAATAATAAATGGTGTAGGGGCAGAATAGGAAATAATTAATTATGAGGGGCAGTATAGGAGATAATTAATTTGAGGGGCAACATAGGGAATAATTATGAGGGGCAGTATAGGAAATAATTAATTTGAGGGGAAGTATAGGAAATAATTAATTATGAGGGGCAAGTATAGGAAATAATTAATTATGAGGGGCAGTATAGGAAATAATTAATTATGAGGGGCAGTATAGGAAATAATTAATGGTGAGGGGCAGCATAGGGAATAATTAATGGTGGAGGGGCAGTATAGGAAATAATTAATGGTGGAGGGGCAGTATAGGAAATAATTATGAGGGGCAGTATAGGAAATAATTATGAGGTGCGGTATAGGAAATAATTAATGGTGAGGGGCAGCATAGGAAATAATTAATTTGAGGGGCAGCATAGGAAATAATTAATGGTGAGGGGAAGTATAGGAAATAATTAATTTGAGGGGCAGTATAGGAAATAATTAAGTATGAGGGGCAGTATAGGAGATAATTATGAGGGGCAGTATAGGAAATAATTATGAGGGGCAGCATAGGAAATAATTAAGTATGAGGGGCAGTATAGGGAATAATTATGAGGGGCAACATAGGGAATAATTATGAGGGGCAGTATAGGAAATAATTAATTTGAGGGGAAGTATAGGTAATAATTAATGGTGTAGAGGCAGTATAGGAAATAATTAATTGTGAGGGGCAGTATAGGAAATAATTAATTATGAGGGCCAGTATAGGAAATAATTAATGGTGAGGGGCAGCATAGGGAATAATTAATGGTGAGGGGCAGCATAGGAAATAATTAATGGTGGAGGGGAAGTATAGGAAATAATTAATGGTGGAGGGGCAGTATAGGAAATAATTAATTTCAGGGCCAACATAGGGAATAATTATGAGGGGCAGTATAGGAAATAATTATGAGGGGCAGCATAGGAAATAATTATGAGGGGCAGTATAGGAAATAATTATGAGGGACAGTATAGGAAATAATTAATGGTGGAGGGGCAGTATAGGAAATAATTAATTTGAGGGGCAGTATAGGAAATAATCAATGGTGAGGGGCAGCATAGGAAATATTTAATGGTGGAGGGGCAGTATAGGAAATAAATAATTTGAGGGGAAGTATAGGAAATAATTAATTTGAGGGGAAGTATAGGAAATAATTAATTTGAGGGGCAGTATAGGAAATAATTAATGGTGAGGGTCAGCACAGGAAATAATTAATTATGAGGGGCAGTATAGGAAATAATTAATTATGAGGGGCAGTATAGGAAATAATTAATTATGAGGGGCAGTATAGGAAATAATTAATTATGAGGGGCAGTATAGGGAATAATTAATTATGAGGGGCAGTATAGGAAATAATTAATTATGAGGGGCAGTATAGGAAATAATTAATTTGAGGGGAAGTATAGGAAATAATTAATGGTGTAGGGGCAGTATAGGAAATATTTAATTTGAGGGGCAGTATAGGAAATAATTAATGGTGAGGGGCAGCATAGGAAATAATTAAGTATGAGGGGCAGTATAGGAGATAATTAATTTGAGGGGCAGCATAGGGAATAATTAATGGTGGAGGGGAAGTATAGGAAATAATGAATGGTGGAGGGGCAGTATAGGAAATAATTAATGGCGGAGGGGCAGTATAGGAAATAATTAATGGTGGAGGGGCAGTATAGGAAATAATTATGAGGGGCAGTATAGGAAATAATTATGAGGTGCGGTATAGGAAATAATTAATGGTGAGGGGCAGCATAGGAAATAATTGATGGTGTAGAGGCAGCATAGGGAATAATTAATGGTGAGGGGCAGTATAGGAAATAATTATGAGGGGCAGTATAGGAAATAATTATGAGGTGCGGTATAGGAAATAATTAATGGTGAGGGGCAGCATAGGAAATAATTAATTTCAGGGCCAACATAGGGAATAATTATGAGGGGCAGTATAGGAAATAATTAATTTGAGGGGCAGTATAGGAAATAATTAATTTGAGGGGAAGTATAGGAAATAAATAATTTGAGGGGAAGTATAGGAAATAATTAATGGTGGAGGGGCAGCATAGGAAATAATTAATTATGAGGGGCAGTATAGGAGATAATTAATTTGAGGGGCAACATAGGGAATAATTATGAGGGGCAGTATAGGAAATAATTAATTTGAGTGGAAGTATAGGAAATAATTAATTAGAGGGGAAGTATAGGAAATAATTAATGGTGGAGGGGCAGTATAGGAAATAATTAATTTGATGGGCAGTATAGGAAATAATTAATGGTGAGGGGCAGCATAGGGAATAATTAATTATGAGGGGCAGTATAGGAAATAATTATGAGGGGCAGTATAGGAAATAATTAATTTGAGGGGAAGTATAGGAAATAATTAATGGTTGAGAAGCAGTATAGGAAATAATTAATTATGAGGGGCAGTATAGGGAATAATTAATTATGAGGGGCAGAATAGGAAATAATTAATTATGAGGGGCAGTATAGGAAATAATTATGAGGGGCAGTATAGGAAATAATTAATTTGAGGGGAAGTATAGGAAATAATTAATGGTTGAGAAGCGGTATAGGAAATAATTAATTTGAGGGGAAGTATAGGAAATAATTAATGGTGGGGGGCAGTATAGGAAATAATTAATTTGAGGGGAAGTATAGGAAATAATTAATTTGAGGGGAAGTATAGGAAATAATAAATGGTGTAGAGGCAGTATAGGAAATAATTAATTTGAGGGGCAGTATAGGAAATAATTAATGGTGAGGGTCAGCATAGGAAATAATTAATTATGAGGGGCAGTATAGGAAATAATTAATTATGAGGGGCAGTATAGGAAACAATTAATTATGAGGGGCAGAATAGGGAATAATTAATTATGAGGGGCAGAATAGGAAATAATTAATTATGAGGGGCAGTATAGGAAATAATTAAGAGGGGCAGTTTAGGAAATAATTAATTTGAGGGGAAGTATAGGAAATAATTAATGGTTGAGAAGCGGTATAGGAAATAATTAATTTGAGGGGAAGTATAGGAAATAATTAATGGTGTAGGGGCAGTATAGGAAATAATTAATTTGAGGGGCAGTATAGGAAATAATTAATGGTGAGGGGCAGCATGGGAAATAATTAAGAATGAGGGGCAGTATAGGAGATAATTAATTTGAGGGGCAACATAGGGAATAATTATGAGGGGCAGTATAGGAAATAATTAATTTGAGGGGCAGTATAGGAAATAATTAATGGTGGGGGGAAACATAGGAAATAATTAATGGTGGGGGCAGTATAGGAACTAATTAATGGTGGAGGGGCAGCATAGGATATATTTAATGGTGGAGGGGCAGTATAGGAAATATTTAATTTGAGGGGAAGTATAGGAAATAATTAATTTGAGGGGAATTATAGGAAATAATTAATGGTGGAGGGGCAGTATAAGAAATAATTAATGGTGGAGAAGCAGTATAGGAAATAATTAATTTTAGGGGAAGTATAGGAAATAATTAATTTGAGGGGAAGTATAGGAAATAATTAATGGTGTAGGGGCAGTATAGGAAATAATTAATTTGAGGGGCAGTATAGGAAATAATTAATTATGAGGGGCAGTATAGGAAATAATTAATTATGAGGGGCAGTATAGGAAATAATTAATGGTGAGGGGCAGCATAGGGAATAATTAATGGTGGAGGGGAAGTATAGGAAATAATTAATGGTGGGGGGCAGTATAGGAAATAATTAATTTGAGGGGAAGTATAGGAAATAATTAATTTGAGGGGAAGCATGAGGGGCAGTATAGGAAATAATTAATTTGAGGGGCAGTATAGGAAATAATTAATGGTGAGGGTCAGCATAGGAAATAATTAATTATGAGGGGCAGTATAGGAAATAATTAATTATGAGGGGCAGTATAGGAAACAATTAATTATGAGGGGCAGAATAGGGAATAATTAATTATGAGGGGCAGAATAGGAAATAATTAATTATGAGGGGCAGTATAGGAAATAATTAAGAGGGGCAGTTTAGGAAATAATTAATTTGAGGGGAAGTATAGGAAATAATTAATGGTTGAGAAGCGGTATAGGAAATAATTAATTTGAGGGGAAGTATAGGAAATAATTAATGGTGTAGGGGCAGTATAGGAAATAATTAATTTGAGGGGCAGTATAGGAAATAATTAATGGTGAGGGGCAGCATGGGAAATAATTAAGAATGAGGGGCAGTATAGGAGATAATTAATTTGAGGGGCAACATAGGGAATAATTATGAGGGGCAGTATAGGAAATAATTAATTTGAGGGGCAGTATAGGAAATAATTAATGGTGGGGGGAAACATAGGAAATAATTAATGGTGGGGGCAGTATAGGAACTAATTAATGGTGGAGGGGCAGCATAGGATATATTTAATGGTGGAGGGGCAGTATAGGAAATATTTAATTTGAGGGGAAGTATAGGAAATAATTAATTTAAGGGGAAGTATAGGAAATAATTAATGGTGGAGGGGCAGTATAAGAAATAATTAATGGTGGAGAAGCAGTATAGGAAATAATTAATTTTAGGGGAAGTATAGGAAATAATTAATTTGAGGGGAAGTATAGGAAATAATTAATGGTGTAGGGGCAGTATAGGAAATAATTAATTATGAGGGGCAGTATAGGAAATAATTAATGGTGAGGGGCAGCATAGGGAATAATTAATTGTGGAGGGGAAGTATAGGAAATAATTAATGGTGGAGGGGCAGTATAGGAAATAATTAATTATGAGGGGCAGTATAGGAAATAATTAATTATGAGGGGCAGTATAGGAAATAATTAATTATGACGGGCAGTATAGGAAATAATTAATGGTGAGGGGCAGCATAGGGAATCATTAATGGTGGAGGGGAAGTATGGGAAATAAATAATGGTGGAGGGGCAGTATAGGAAATAATTAATGGTGGAGGGGCAGTATAGGAAATAATTAATGGTGGAGGGGCAGTATAGGAAATAATTATCGGTGGAGGGGCAGCTTAGGAAATAATTAATGGTGGAGGGGCAGTATAGTAAATACTTAATTTGAGGGGAAGTATAGGAAATAATTAATTTGAGGGGCAGTATAGGAAATGATTAATGGTGGAGGGGCAATATAGGAAATAATTAATTTGAGGGGCAGTACAGGAAATGATTAATGGTGAGGGGCAGCATAGGAAATAATTAATGGTGGGGGGCAGTATAGGAAATAATTAATTTGAGGGGCAGTATAGGAAATAATTAATTTGAGGGGAAGTATAGGAAATAATTAATGGTGAGGGGCAGCATAGGGAATAATTAATTATGAGGGGCAGTATATGAAATAATTATGAGGGCAGTATAGGAAATAATTAATTTGAGGGGAAGTATAGGAAATAATTAATGGTTGAGAAGCAGTATAGGAAATAATTAATTTGAGGGGAAGTATAGGAAATAATTAATTAGAGGGGAAGTATAGGAAATAATTAATGGTGTAGGGGCAGTATAGGAAATAATTAATGGTGAGTGGCAGCATAGGAAATAATTAATGGTGAGTGGCAGCATAGGAAATAATTAAGTATGAGGGGCAGTATAGGAGATAATTAATTTGAGGGGCAACATAGGGAATAATTATGAGGGGCAGTGTAGGAAATAATTAATTTGAGCGGCAGTATAGGAAATAATTAATGGTGGGGGGCAGCATAGGAAATAATTAATGGTGGAGGGGAAGTATAGGAAATAATTAATGGTGGAGGGGCAGTATAGGAAATAATTAATGGTGGAGGGGCAGTAAAGGAAATAATTATGAGGGGCAGTATAGGAAATAAATTATGAGGTGCGGTATAGGAAATAATTAATGGTGAGGGGCAGCATAGGAAATAATTAATTTGAGGGGCAGTATAGGAAATAATTAATGGTGAGGGGAAGTATAGGAAATAATAAATTTGAGGGGCAGTATAGGAAATAATTAAGTATGAGGGGCAGTATAGGAGATAATTATGAGGGGCAGTATAGGAAATAATTATGAGGGGCAGCATAGGAAATAATTAAGTATGAGGGGCAGTATAGGGAATAATTATGAGGGGCAACATAGGGAATAATTATGAGGGGCAGTATAGGAAATAATTAATTTGAGGGGAAGTATAGGAAATAATTAATGGTGTAGAGGCAGTATAGGAAATAATTAATTATGAGGGGCAGTATAGGAAATAATTAATTATGAGCGACAGTATAGGAAATAATTAATGGTAAGGGGCAGCATAGGGAATAATTAATGGTGAGGGGCAGCATAGGAAATAATTAATGGTGGAGGGGAAGTATAGGAAATAATTAATGGTGGAGGGGCAGTATAGGAAATAATTAATTTCAGGGCCAACATAGGGAATAATTATGAGGGGCAGTATAGGAAATAATTAATTTGAGGGGAAGTATAGGAAATAATTAATGGTGTAGAGGCAGTATAGGAAATAATTAATTTGAGGGGCAGTATAGGAAATAATTAATGGTGAGGGTCAGCATAGGAAATAATTAATTATGAGGGGCAGTATAGGAAATAATTAATTATGAGGGGCAGTATAGGAAATAATTAATTATGAGGGGCAGTATAGGAAATAATTAATTAAGAGGGGCAGTATAGGAAATAATTAATGGTGTAGGGGCAGTATAGGAAATAATTAATGGTGTAGGGGCAGTATAGGAAATAATTAATGGTGAGGGGCAGTATAGGAAATAATTAATTATGAGGGGCAGTATAGGAAATAATTAATTATGAGGGGCAGTATAGGAAATAATTAATTATGAGGGGCAGTATAGGAAATAATTAATGGTGAGGGGCAGCATAGGGAATAATTAATGGTGGAGGGGAAGTATGGGAAATAATTAATGGTGGAGAGGCAGTATAGGAAATAATTAATGGTGGAGGGGCAGTATAGGAAATAATTATGAGGGGCAGTATAGGAAATAATTATGAGGTGCGGTATAGGAAATAATTAATGGTGAGGGGCAGCATAGGAAATAATTAATTTGAGGGGCAGTATAGGAAATAATTAATGGTGAGGGGAAGTATAGGAAATAATTAATTTGAGGGGCAGTATAGGAAATAATTAAGTATGAGGGGCAGTATAGGAGATAATTATGAGGGGCAGTATAGGAAATAATTATGAGAGGCAGCATAGGAAATAATTAAGTATGAGGGGCAGTATAGGGAATAATTATGAGGGGCAACATAGGGAATAATTATGAGGGGCAGTATAGGAAATAATTAATTTGAGGGGAAGTAGAGGAAATAATTAATGGTGTAGAGGCAGTATAGGAAATAATTAATTATGAGGGGCAGTATAGGAAATAATTAATTATGAGGGCCAGTATAGGAAATAATTAATGGTGAGAGGCAGCATAGGGAATAATTAATGGTGAGGGGCAGCATAGGAAATAATTAATGGTGGAGGGGAAGTATAGGAAATAATTAATGGTGGAGGGGCAGTATAGGAAATAATTAATTTCAGGGCCAACATAGGGAATAATTATGAGGGGCAGTATAGGAAATAATTATGAGGGGCAGTATAGGAAATAATTAATTTGAGGGGAAGTATAGGAAATAATTAATGGTTGAAAAGCGGTATAAGAAAAAATTAATTTGAGGGGAAGTATAGGAAATAATTAATGGTGTAGGGGCAGTATAGGAAATAATTAATTTGAGGGGCAGTATAGGAAATAATTAATGGTGAGGGGCAGAATAGGAAATAATTAATGGTAAGGGGCAGCATAGGGAATAATTAATTATGAGGGGCAGTATAGGAAATAATTATGAGGGGCAGTATAGGAAATAATTAATTATGAGGGGCAGTATAGGAAATAATTGATGGTGTAGAGGCAGCATAGGGAATAATTAATGGTGAGTGGCAGCATAGGAAATAATTAATGGTGAGTGGCAGCATAGGAAATAATTAAGTATGAGGGGCAGTATAGGAGATAATTAATTTGAGGGGCAACATAGGGAATAATTATGAGGGGCAGTATAGGAAATAATTAATGGTGAGGGGCAGCATAGGGAATAATTAATTATGAGGGGCAGTATAGGAAATAATTAATTTGAGGGAAGTATAGGAAATAATTAATGAGGAGGGGCAGTATAGGAAATAATTAATTATGAGGGGCAGTATAGGAAATAATTAATGGTGGAGGGGAAGTATAGGAAATAATTAATTATGAGGGTCAGTAAAGGAAATAATTAATTATGAGGGGCAGTATAGGAAATAATTAATGGTGGAGGGGCAGTATAGGAAATAATTAATGGTGGAGGGGCAGTAAAGGAAATAATTATGAGGGGCAGTATAGGAAATAATTATAAGGTGCGGTATAGGAAATAATTAATGGTGAGGGGCAGCATAGGAAATAATTAATTTGAGGGGCAGTATAGGAAATAATTAATGGTGAGGGGAAGTATAGGAAATAATTAATTTGAGGGGCAGTATAGGAAATAATTAAGTATGAGGGGCAGTATAGGAAATAATTATGAGGGGCAGTATAGGAAATAATTAATTTGAGGGGAAGTATAGGAAATAATTAATGGTGTAGAGGCAGTATAGGAAATAATTAATTTGAGGGGTAGTATAGGAAATAATTAATGGTGAGGGGCAGCATAGGGAATAATTAATTATGAGGGGCAGTATAGGAAATAATTATGAGGGGCAGTATAGGAAATAATTAATTTGAGGGAAGTATAGGAAATAATTAATTTGAGGGGAAGTATAGGAAATAATTAATGGTGTAGAGGCAGTATAGAAAATAATTAATTTGAGGGACAGTATAGGAAATAATTAATGGTGAGGGGCAGCATAGGGAATAATTAATTTGAGGGGCAGTATAGGAAATAATTAATGGTGAGGGGCAGTATAGGAAATAATTAATGGTGAGGGTCAGCATAGGAAATAATTAATTATGAGGGGCAGTAGAGGAAATAATTAATTATGAGGGGCAGTATAGGAAATAATTAATGGTAAGGGGCAGCATAGGGAATAATTAATTATGATGGGCAGTATAGGAAATAATTATGAGGGGCAGTATAGGAAATAATTAATTATGAGGGGCAGTATAGGAAATAATTGATGGTGTAGAGGCAGCATAGGGAATAATTAATGGTGAGGGGCAGCATAGGAAATAATTAATGGTGGAGGGGAAGTATAGGAAATAATTAATGGTGGAGGGGCAGTATAGGAAATAATTAATTATGAGGGGCAGTATAGGAAATAATTATCGGAGCAGGGGCAGCTTAGGAAATAATTAATGGTGGGGGGGGCAGTATAGGAAATAATTAATTTGAGGGGAAGTATAGGAAATAATTAATTTGAGGGGAAGTATAGGAAATAATTAATTTGAGGGGAAGTATAGGAAATAATTAATGGTGGGGGGCAGTATAGGAAATAATTATCGGTGGAGGGGCAGCTTAGGAAATAATTAATGGTGGGGGGGCAGTATAGGAAATAATTAATTTGAGGGGAAGTATAGTAAATACTTAATTTGAGGGGAAGTATAGGAAATAATTATGAGGGGCAGTATAGGAAATAATTATGAGGGGCAGAATAGGAAATAATTAACGGTGGAGGGGCAGCTTAGGAAATAATTAATGGTGGAGGGGCAGTATAGGAAATAATTAATTTGAGGGGAAGTATAGGAAATAATAAATGGTGTAGGGGCAGAATAGGAAATAATTAATTATGAGGGGCAGTATAGGAGATAATTAATTTGAGGGGCAACATAGGGAATAATTATGAGGGGCAGTATAGGAAATAATTAATTTGAGGGGAAGTATAGGAAATAATTAATTATGAGGGGCAAGTATAGGAAATAATTAATTATGAGGGGCAGTATAGGAAATAATTAATTATGAGGGGCAGTATAGGAAATAATTAATGGTGAGGGGCAGCATAGGGAATAATTAATGGTGGAGGGGCAGTATAGGAAATAATTAATGGTGGAGGGGCAGTATAGGAAATAATTATGAGGGGCAGTATAGGAAATAATTATGAGGTGCGGTATAGGAAATAATTAATGGTGAGGGGCAGCATAGGAAATAATTAATTTGAGGGGCAGCATAGGAAATAATTAATGGTGAGGGGAAGTATAGGAAATAATTAATTTGAGGGGCAGTATAGGAAATAATTAAGTATGAGGGGCAGTATAGGAGATAATTATGAGGGGCAGTATAGGAAATAATTATGAGGGGCAGCATAGGAAATAATTAAGTATGAGGGGCAGTATAGGGAATAATTATGAGGGGCAACATAGGGAATAATTATGAGGGGCAGTATAGGAAATAATTAATTTGAGGGGAAGTATAGGTAATAATTAATGGTGTAGAGGCAGTATAGGAAATAATTAATTGTGAGGGGCAGTATAGGAAATAATTAATTATGAGGGCCAGTATAGGAAATAATTAATGGTGAGGGGCAGCATAGGGAATAATTAATGGTGAGGGGCAGCATAGGAAATAATTAATGGTGGAGGGGAAGTATAGGAAATAATTAATGGTGGAGGGGCAGTATAGGAAATAATTAATTTCAGGGCCAACATAGGGAATAATTATGAGGGGCAGTATAGGAAATAATTATGAGGGGCAGCATAGGAAATAATTATGAGGGGCAGTATAGGAAATAATTATGAGGGACAGTATAGGAAATAATTAATGGTGGAGGGGCAGTATAGGAAATAATTAATTTGAGGGGCAGTATAGGAAATAATCAATGGTGAGGGGCAGCATAGGAAATATTTAATGGTGGAGGGGCAGTATAGGAAATAAATAATTTGAGGGGAAGTATAGGAAATAATTAATTTGAGGGGAAGTATAGGAAATAATTAATTTGAGGGGCAGTATAGGAAATAATTAATGGTGAGGGTCAGCACAGGAAATAATTAATTATGAGGGGCAGTATAGGAAATAATTAATTATGAGGGGCAGTATAGGAAATAATTAATTATGAGGGGCAGTATAGGAAATAATTAATTATGAGGGGCAGTATAGGGAATAATTAATTATGAGGGGCAGTATAGGAAATAATTAATTATGAGGGGCAGTATAGGAAATAATTAATTTGAGGGGAAGTATAGGAAATAATTAATGGTGTAGGGGCAGTATAGGAAATATTTAATTTGAGGGGCAGTATAGGAAATAATTAATGGTGAGGGGCAGCATAGGAAATAATTAAGTATGAGGGGCAGTATAGGAGATAATTAATTTGAGGGGCAGCATAGGGAATAATTAATGGTGGAGGGGAAGTATAGGAAATAATGAATGGTGGAGGGGCAGTATAGGAAATAATTAATGGCGGAGGGGCAGTATAGGAAATAATTAATGGTGGAGGGGCAGTATAGGAAATAATTATGAGGGGCAGTATAGGAAATAATTATGAGGTGCGGTATAGGAAATAATTAATGGTGAGGGGCAGCATAGGAAATAATTAATGGTGTAGAGGCAGCATAGGGAATAATTAATGGTGAGGGGCAGTATAGGAAATAATTATGAGGGGCAGTATAGGAAATAATTATGAGGTGCGGTATAGGAAATAATTAATGGTGAGGGGCAGCATAGGAAATAATTAATTTCAGGGCCAACATAGGGAATAATTATGAGGGGCAGTATAGGAAATAATTAATTTGAGGGAAAGTATAGGAAATAATTAATGGTGTAGAGGCAGTATAGGAAATAATTAATTTTAGGGGCAGTATAGGAAATAATTAATGGTGAGGGTCAGCATAGAAAATAATTAATTATGAGGGGCAGTATAGGAAATATTTTATTATGAGGGGCAGTATAGGAAATAATTAATTATGATGGCCAGTATAGGGAATAATTAATTATGAGGGGCAGTATAGGAAATAATTAACTATGAGGGGCAGTATAGGAAATAATTATGAGGGGCAGTATAGGAAATAATTAATTATGAGGGGCAGTATAGGAAATAATTAATGGTGAGGGGCAGCATAGGGAATAATTAATTATGAGGGGCAGTATAGGAAATAATTATGAGGGGCAGTATAGGAAATAATTTATTTGAGGGAAGTATAGGAAATAATTAATGGTGTAGGGGCAGTATAGGAAATAATTAATTATGAGGGGCAGTATAGGAAATAATTAATTATGAGGGGCAGTATAGGAAATAATTATGAGGGGCAGTATAGGAAATAATTAATTATGAGGGGCAGTATAGGAAATAATTGATGGTGTAGAGGCAGCATAGGGAATAATTAATGGTGAGGGGCAGCATAGGAAATAATTAATGGTGGAGGGGAAGTATAGGAAATAATTAATGGTGGAGGGGCAGTATAAGAAATAATTAATTATGAGAGGCAGTATAGGAAATAATTATCGGAGGAGGGGCAGCTTAGGAAATAATTAATGGTGGGGGGGCAGTATAGGAAATAATTAATTTGAGGGGAAGTATAGTAAATACTTAATTTGAGGGGAAGTATAGGAAATAATAAATTTGAGGGGAAGTATAGGAAATAATTAATGGTGTAGGGGCAGTATAGGAAATAATTAATTTGAGGGACAGTATAGGAAATAATTAATGGCGAGGGGCAGCATAGGAAATAATTAATGGTGGGGGCAGTATAGGAAATAATTAATGAGGAGGGGCAGTATAGGAAATAATTAATTATGAGGGGCAGTATAGGAAATAATTAATTTGAGGGGAAGTATAGGAAATAATTAATGGCTGAGAAGCGGTATAGAAAATAATTAATTTGAGGGGAAGTATAGGAAATAATTAATGGTGTAGGGGCAGTATAGGAAATAATTAATGGTGGGGGCAGTATAGGAAATAATTAATGGTGGGGTCAGTATAGGAAATAATTAATGGTGGAGGGGCAGCATAGGATATATTTAATGGTGGAGGGGCAGTATAGGAAATATTTAATTTGAGGGGAAGTATAGGAAATAATTAATTTGAGGGGAAGTATAGGAAATAATTAATGGTGGAGGGGCAGTATAGGAAATAATTAATGGTGGAGAAGCAGTATAGGAAATAATTAATTTTAGGGCCAACATAGGGAATAATTATGAGGGGCAGTATAGGAAATAATTAATTTGAGGGAAAGTATAGGAAATAATGGTGTAGAGGCAGTATAGGAAATAATTAATTTTAGGGGCAGTATAGGAAATAATTAATGGTGAGGGTCAGCATAGAAAATAATTAATTATGAGGGGCAGTATAGGAAATATTTTATTATGAGGGGCAGTATAGGAAATAATTAATTATGATGGGCAGTATAGGGAATAATTAATTATGAGGGGCAGTATAGGAAATAATTAACTATGAGGGGCAGTATAGGAAATAATTATGAGGGGCAGTATAGGAAATAATTAATTATGAGGGGCAGTATAGGAAATAATTAATGGTGAGGGGCAGCATAGGGAATAATTAATTATGAGGGGCAGTATAGGAAATAATTATGAGGGGCAGTATAGGAAATAATTAATTTGAGGGAAGTATAGGAAATAATTAATGGTGTAGGGGCAGTATAGTAAATAATTAATTTAAAGGGGCAGTATAGGAAATAATTAATGGTGAGGGGCAGTATAGGAAATAATTAATGGTGAGGGTCAGCATAGGAAATAATTAATTATGAGGGGCAGTATAGGAAATAATTAATTATGAGGGGCAGTATAGGAAATAATTAATGGTAAGGGGCAGCATAGGGAATAATTAATTATGAGGGGCAGTATAGGAAATAATTATGAGGGGCAGTATAGGAAATAATTAATTATGAGGGGCAGTATAGGAAATAATTGATGGTGTAGAGGCAGCATAGGGAATAATTAATGGTGAGGGGCAGCATAGGAAATAATTAATGGTGGAGGGGAAGTATAGGAAATAATTAATGGTGGAGGGGCAGTATAAGAAATAATTAATTATGAGAGGCAGTATAGGAAATAATTATCGGAGGAGGGGCAGCTTAGGAAATAATTAATTGTGGGGGGGGAGTATAGGAAATAATTAATTTGAGGGGAAGTATAGTAAATACTTAATTTGAGGGGAAGTATAGGAAATAATAAATTTGAGGGGAAGTATAGGAAATAATTAATGGTGTAGGGGCAGTATAGGAAATAATTAATTTGAGGGACAGTATAGGAAATAATTAATGGTGAGGGGCAGCATAGGAAATAATTAATGGTGGGGGCAGTATAGGAAATAATTAATGAGGAGGGGCAGTATAGGAAATAATTAATTATGAGGGGCAGTATAGGAAATAATTATGAGGGGCAGTATAGGAAATAATTAATTTGAGGGGAAGTATAGGAAATAATTAATGGTTGAGAAGCGGTATAGAAAATAATAAATTTGAGGGGAAGTATAGGAAATAATTAATGGTGTAGGGGCAGTATAGGAAATAATTAATGGTGGGGGCAGTATAGGAAATAATTAATGGTGGGGTCAGTATAGGAAATAATTAATGGTGGAGGGGCAGCATAGGATATATTTAATGGTGGAGGGGCAGTATAGGAAATATTTAATTTGAGGGGAAGTATAGGAAATAATTAATTTGAGGGGAAGTATAGGAAATAATTAATGGTGGAGGGGCAGTATAGGAAATAATTAATGGTGGAGAAGCAGTATAGGAAATAATTAATTTTAGGGGAAGTATAGGAAATAATTAATTTGAGGGGAAGTATAGGAAATAATTAATGGTGTAGGGGCAGTATAGGAAATAATTAATTTGAGGGGCAGTATAGGAAATAATTAATGGTGGAGGGGCAGCATAGGAAATATTTAATGGTGGGGGGCAGTATAGGAAATAATTAATGGTGTGGAGGCAGCATAGGGAATAATTAATGGTGAGGGGCAGCATAGGAAATAATTAATGGTGAGGGGCAGCATAGGAAATAATTAATGGTGGGGGGCAGTATAGGAAATAATTAATGGTGGAGGGGCAGCATAGGAAATATTAAATGGTGGAGGGGCAGTATAGGAAATAATTAATTTGAGGGGAAGTATAGGAAATAATTAATGGTGGAGGGGCAGTATAGGAAATAATTAATGGTGGAGGGGCAGTATAGGAAATAATTAATTTGAGGGGCAGTATAGGAAATAATTAATGGTGAAGGGCAGCATAGGAAATAAATAATGGTGGGGGGCAGTATAGGAAATAATTAATTATGAGAGGCAGCATAGGAAATAATTAATGGTGGAGGGGCAGCATAGGAAATAATTAATTATGAGGGGCAGTATAGGAGATAATTAATTTGAGGGGCAACATAGGGAATAATTATGAGGGGCAGTATAGGAAATAATTAATTTGAGGGGAAGTATAGGAAATAATTAATTAGAGGGGAAGTATAGGAAATAATTAATGGTGGAGGGGCAGTATAGGAAATAATTAATTTGATGGGCAGTATAGGAAATAATTAATGGTGAGGGGCAGCATAGGGAATAATTAATTATGAGGGGCAGTATAGGAAATAATTATGAGGGGCAGTATAGGAAATAATTAATTTGAGGGGAAGTATAGGAAATAATTAATGGTTGAGAAGCAGTATAGGAAATAATTAATTATGAGGGGCAGTATAGGGAATAATTAATTATGAGGGGCAGAATAGGAAATAATTAATTATGAGGGGCAGTATAGGAAATAATTAAGAGGGGCAGTTTAGGAAATAATTAATTTGAGGGGAAGTATAGGAAATAATTAATGGTTGAGAAGCGGTATAGGAAATAATTAATTTGAGGGGAAGTATAGGAAATAATTAATGGTGTAGGGGCAGTATAGGAAATAATTAATTTGAGGGGCAGTATAGGAAATAATTAATGGTGAGGGGCAGCATGGGAAATAATTAAGAATGAGGGGCAGTATAGGAGATAATTAATTTGAGGGGCAACATAGGGAATAATTATGAGGGGCAGTATAGGAAATAATTAATTTGAGGGGCAGTATAGGAAATAATTAATGGTGAGGGGCAGCATAGGAAATAATTAATGGTGGGGGCAGTATAGGAACTAATTAATGGTGGAGGGGCAGCATAGGATATATTTAATGGTGGAGGGGCAGTATAGGAAATATTTAATTTGAGGGGAAGTATAGGAAATAATTAATTTGAGGGGAAGTATAGGAAATAATTAATGGTGGAGGGGCAGTATAGGAAATAATTAATTTGAGGGGCAGTATAGGAAATAATTAATGGTGAGGGGCAGAATAGGAAATAATTAATGGTAAGGGGCAGCATAGGGAATAATTAATTATGAGGGGCAGTATAGGAAATAATTATGAGGGGCAGTATAGGAAATAATTAATTATGAGGGGCAGTATAGGAAATAATTGATGGTGTAGAGGCAGCATAGGGAATAATTAATGGTGAGTGGCAGCATAGGAAATAATTAATGGTGAGTGGCAGCATAGGAAATAATTAAGTATGAGGGGCAGTATAGGAGATAATTAATTTGAGGGGCAACATAGGGAATAATTATGAGGGGCAGTATAGGAAATAATTAATGGTGAGGGGCAGCATAGGGAATAATTAATTATGAGGGGCAGTATAGGAAATAATTAATTTGAGGGAAGTATAGGAAATAATTAATGAGGAGGGGCAGTATAGGAAATAATTAATTATGAGGGGCAGTATAGGAAATAATTAATGGTGGAGGGGAAGTATAGGAAATAATTAATTATGAGGGTCAGTAAAGGAAATAATTAATTATGAGGGGCAGTATAGGAAATAATTAATTATGAGGGGCAGTATAGGAAATAATTAATGGTGGAGGGGAAGTATAGGAAATAATTAATTATGAGGGTCAGTAAAGGAAATAATTAATTATGAGGGGCAGTATAGGAAATAATTAATTATGAGGGGCAGTATAGGAAATAATTAATGGTGGAGGGGCAGTATAGGAAATAATTAATGGTGAGGGGAAGTATAGGAAATAATTAATTTGAGGGGCAGTATAGGAAATAATTAAGTATGAGGGGCAGTATAGGAAATAATTATGAGGGGCAGTATAGGAAATAATTATGAGGGGCAGCATAGGAAATAATTAAGTATGAGGGGCAGTATAGGGAATAATTAATGGTGTAGAGGCAGTATAGGAAATAATTAATTTGAGGGGTAGTATAGGAAATAATTAATGGTGAGGGGCAGCATAGGGAATAATTAATTATGAGGGGCAGTATAGGAAATAATTATGAGGGGCAGTATAGGAAATAATTAATTTGAGGGAAGTATAGGAAATAATTAATGAGGAGGGGCAGTATAGGAAATAATGAATTATGAGGGGCAGTATAGGAAATAATTAATGGTGAGGGGCAGCATAGGGAATAATTAATGGTGAGGGGCAGCATAGGAAATAATTAATGGTGGAGGGGAAGTATAGGAAATAATTAATGGTGGAGGGGCAGTATAGGAAAGAATTAATTTCAGGGCCAACATAGGGAATAATTATGAGGGGCAGTATAGGAAATAATTAATTTGAGGGGAAGTATAGGAAATAATTAATGGTGTAGAGGCAGTATAGAAAATAATTAATTTGAGGTGCGGTATAGGAAATAATTAATGGTGAGGGGCAGCATAGGAAATAATTAATTTCAGGGCCAACATAGGGAATAATTATGAGGGGCAGTATAGGAAATAATTAATTTGAGGGAAAGTATAGGAAATAATTAACGGTGTAGAGGCAGTATAGGAAATAATTAATTTTAGGGGCAGTATAGGAAATAATTAATGGTGAGGGTCAGCATAGAAAATAATTAATTATGAGGGGCAGTATAGGAAATATTTTATTATGAGGGGCAGTATAGGAAATAATTAATTATGATGGGCAGTATAGGGAATAATTAATTATGAGGGGCAGTATAGGAAATAATTAACTATGAGGGGCAGTATAGGAAATAATTATGAGGGGCAGTATAGGAAATAATTAATTATGAGGGGCAGTATAGGAAATAATTAATGGTGAGTGGCAGCATAGGGAATAATTAATTATGAGGGGCAGTATAGGAAATAATTATGAGGGGCAGTATAGGAAATAATTAATTTGAGGGAAGTATAGGAAATAATTAATGGTGTAGGGGCAGTATAGGAAATAATTAATTTGAGGGGCAGTATAGGAAATAATTAATGGTGAGGGGCAGTATAGGAAATAATTAATGGTGAGGGTCAGCATAGGAAATAATTAATTATGAGGGGCAGTATAGGAAATAATTAATTATGAGGGGCAGTATAGGAAATAATTAATGGTAAGGGGCAGCATAGGGAATAATTAATTATGAGGGGCAGTATAGGAAATAATTATGAGGGGCAGTATAGGAAATAATTAATTATGAGGGGCAGTATAGGAAATAATTGATGGTGTAGAGGCAGCATAGGGAATAATTAATGGTGAGGGGCAGCATAGGAAATAATTAATGGTGGAGGGGAAGTATAGGAAATAATTAATGGTGGAGGGGCAGTATAAGAAATAATTAATTATGAGAGGCAGTATAGGAAATAATTATCGGAGGAGGGGCAGCTTAGGAAATAATTAATGGTGGGGGGGCAGTATAGGAAATAATTAATTTGAGGGGAAGTATAGGAAATAATTAATTTGAGGGGAAGTATAGGAAATAATTAATTTGAGGGGAAGTATAGGAAATAATTAATGGTGGGGGGCAGTATAGGAAATAATTATCGGTGGAGGGGCAGCTTAGGAAATAATTAATGGTGGGGGGGCAGTATAGGAAATAATTAATTTGAGGGGAAGTATAGTAAATACTTAATTTGAGGGGAAGTATAGGAAATAATTATGAGGGGCAGTATAGGAAATAATTATGAGGGGCAGAATAGGAAATAATTAACGGTGGAGGGGCAGCTTAGGAAATAATTAATGGTGGAGGGGCAGTATAGGAAATAATTAATTTGAGGGGAAGTATAGGAAATAATAAATGGTGTAGGGGCAGAATAGGAAATAATTAATTATGAGGGGCAGTATAAGAGATAATTAATTTGAGGGGCAACATAGGGAATAATTATGAGGGGCAGTATAGGAAATAATTAATTATGAGGGGCAGTATAGGAAATAATTAATTATGAGGGGCAGTATAGGAAATAATTAATGGTGAGGGGCAGCATAGGGAATAATTATGAGGGGCAGTATTGGAAATAATTATGAGGTGCGGTATGGGAAATAATTAATGGTGAGGGGCACCATAGGAAATAATTAATTTGAGGGGCAGCATAGGAAATAATTAATGGTGAGGGGAAGTATAGGAAATAATTAATTTGAGGGGCAGTATAGGAAATAATTAAGTATGAGGGGCAGTATAGGAGATAATTATGAGGGGCAGTATAGGAAATAATTATGAGGGGCAGCATAGGAAATAATTAAGTATGAGGGGCAGTATAGGGAATAATTATGAGGGGCAACATAGGGAATAATTATGAGGGGCAGTATAGGAAATAATTAATTTGAGGGGAAGTATAGGAAATAATTAATGGTGTAGAGGCAGTATAGGAAATAATTAATTATGAGGGGCAGTATAGGAAATAATTAATTATGAGGGCCAGTATAGGAAATAATTAATGGTGAGGGGCAGCATAGGGAATAATTAATGGTGAGGGGAAGCATAGGAAATAATTAATGGTGGAGGGGAAGTATAGGAAATAATTAATGGTGGAGGGGCAGTATAGGAAATAATTTATTTCAGGGCCAACATAGGGAATAATTATGAGGGGCAGTATAGGAAATAATTAATTTGAGGGGAAGTATAGGAAATAATTAATGGTGTAGAGGCAGTATAGGAAATAATTAATTATGAGGGGCAGTATAGGAAATAATTAATTATGAGGGCCAGTATAGGAAATAATTAATGGTGAGGGGCAGCATAGGGAATAATTAATGGTGAGGGGCAGCATAGGAAATAATTAATGGTGGAGGGGAAGTATAGGAAATAATTAATGGTGGAGGGGCAGTATAGGAAATAATTAATTTGAGGGGAAGTATAGGAAATAATTAATGGTGAGGGTCAGCATAGGAAATAATTAATTATGAGGGGCAGTATAGGAAATAATTAATTATGAGGGGCAGTATAGGAAATAATTAATTATGAGGGGCAGTATAGGGAATAATTAATTATGAGGGGCAGTATAGGAAATAATTATGAGGGGCAGTATAGGAAATAATTAATTTGAGGGGAAGTATAGGAAATAATTAATGGTTGAAAAGCGGTATAAGAAAAAAATAATTTGAGGGGAAGTATAGGAAATAATTAATGGTGTAGGGGCAGTATAGGAAATAATTAATGGTGAGGGGCAGTATAGGAAATAATTAATGGTGAGGGGCAGTATAGGAAATAATTAATGGTAAGGGGCAGCATAGGGAATAATTAATTATGAGGGGCAGTATAGGAAATAATTATGAGGGGCAGTATAGGAAATAATTAATTATGAGGGGCAGTATAGGAAATAATTGATGGTGTAGAGGCAGCATAGGGAATAATTAATGGTGAGTGGCAGCATAGGAAATACTTAATGGTGAGTGGCAGCATAGGAAATAATTAAGTATGAGGGGCAGTATAGGAGATAATTAATTTGAGGGGAAGTATAGGAAATAATTAATTTGAGCGGCAGTATAGGAAATAATTAATGGTGAGGGGCAGCATAGGAAATAATTAATGGTGGGGGGCAGTATAGGAAATAATTAATGGTGGAGGGGCAGCATAGGAAATATTTAATGGTGGAGGGGCAGTATAGGAAATAATTAATTAGAGGGGAAGTATAGGAAATAATTAATTTGAGGGGAAGTATAGGAAATAATAAATTTGAGGGGAAGTATAGGAAATAATTAATGGTGAGGGGCAGCATAGGAAATAATTAATGGTGGGGGCAGTATAGGAAATAATTAATGGTGGGGGCAGTATAGGAAATAATTAATGGTGGAGGGGCAGCATAGGATATATTTAATGGTGGAGGGGCAGTATAGGAAATATTTAATTTGAGGGGAAGTATAGGAAATAATTAATTTGAGGGGAAGTATAGGAAATAATTAATGGTGGAGGGGCAGTATAGGAAATAATTAATGGTGGAGAAGCAGTATAGGAAATAATTAATTTTAGGGGAAGTATAGGAAATAATTAATTTGAGGGGAAGAATAGGAAATAATTAATGGTGTAGGGGCAGTATAGGAAATAATTAATGGTGTAGGGGCAGTATAGGAAATAATTAATGGTGAGGGGCAGCATAGGAAATAATTAATGGTGGGGGCAGTATAGGAAATAATTAATGGTGGGGGCAGTATAGGAAATAATTAATGGTGGAGGGGCAGCATAGGATATATTTAATGGTGGAGGGGCAGTATAGGAAATATTTAATTTGAGGGGAAGTATAGGAAATAATTAATTTGAGGGGAAGTATAGGAAATAATTAATGGTGGAGGGGCAGTATAGGAAATAATTAATGGTGGAGAAGCAGTATAGGAAATAATTAATTTTAGGGGAAGTATAGGAAATAATTAATTTGAGGGGAAGAATAGGAAATAATTAATGGTGTAGGGGCAGTATAGGAAATAATTAATTTGAGGGGCAGTATAGGAAATAATTAATGGTGAGGGGCAGTATAGGAAATAATTAATGGTGAGGGGCAGTATAGGAGATAATTAATTTGAGGGGCAACATAGGGAATAATTAATTATGAGGGGCAGTATAGGAAATAATTAATGGTAAGGGGCAGCATAGGGAATAATTAATTATGAGGGGCAGTATAGGAAATAATTATGAGGGGCAGTATAGGAAATAATTAATTATGAGGGGCAGTATAGGAAATAATTGATGGTGTAGAGGCAGCATAGGGAATAATTAATGGTGAGGGGCAGCATAGGAAATAATTAATGGTGGAGGGGAAGTATAGGAAATAATTAATGGTGGAGGGGCAGTATAAGAAATAATTAATTATGAGAGGCAGTATAGGAAATAATTATCGGAGGAGGGGCAGCTTAGGAAATAATTAATGGTGGGGGGGCAGTATAGGAAATAATTAATTTGAGGGGAAGTATAGGAAATAATTAATTTGAGGGGAAGTATAGGAAATAATTAATTTGAGGGGAAGTATAGGAAATAATTAATGGTGGGGGGCAGTATAGGAAATAATTATCGGTGGAGGGGCAGCTTAGGAAATAATTAATGGTGGGGGGGCAGTATAGGAAATAATTAATTTGAGGGGAAGTATAGTAAATACTTAATTTGAGGGGAAGTATAGGAAATAATTATGAGGGGCAGTATAGGAAATAATTATGAGGGGCAGAATAGGAAATAATTAACGGTGGAGGGGCAGCTTAGGAAATAATTAATGGTGGAGGGGCAGTATAGGAAATAATTAATTTGAGGGGAAGTATAGGAAATAATAAATGGTGTAGGGGCAGAATAGGAAATAATTAATTATGAGGGGCAGTATAAGAGATAATTAATTTGAGGGGCAACATAGGGAATAATTATGAGGGGCAGTATAGGAAATAATTAATTATGAGGGGCAGTATAGGAAATAATTAATTATGAGGGGCAGTATAGGAAATAATTAATGGTGAGGGGCAGCATAGGGAATAATTATGAGGGGCAGTATTGGAAATAATTATGAGGTGCGGTATGGGAAATAATTAATGGTGAGGGGCACCATAGGAAATAATTAATTTGAGGGGCAGCATAGGAAATAATTAATGGTGAGGGGAAGTATAGGAAATAATTAATTTGAGGGGCAGTATAGGAAATAATTAAGTATGAGGGGCAGTATAGGAGATAATTATGAGGGGCAGTATAGGAAATAATTATGAGGGGCAGCATAGGAAATAATTAAGTATGAGGGGCAGTATAGGGAATAATTATGAGGGGCAACATAGGGAATAATTATGAGGGGCAGTATAGGAAATAATTAATTTGAGGGGAAGTATAGGAAATAATTAATGGTGTAGAGGCAGTATAGGAAATAATTAATTATGAGGGGCAGTATAGGAAATAATTAATTATGAGGGCCAGTATAGGAAATAATTAATGGTGAGGGGCAGCATAGGGAATAATTAATGGTGAGGGGAAGCATAGGAAATAATTAATGGTGGAGGGGAAGTATAGGAAATAATTAATGGTGGAGGGGCAGTATAGGAAATAATTTATTTCAGGGCCAACATAGGGAATAATTATGAGGGGCAGTATAGGAAATAATTAATTTGAGGGGAAGTATAGGAAATAATTAATGGTGTAGAGGCAGTATAGGAAATAATTAATTATGAGGGGCAGTATAGGAAATAATTAATTATGAGGGCCAGTATAGGAAATAATTAATGGTGAGGGGCAGCATAGGGAATAATTAATGGTGAGGGGCAGCATAGGAAATAATTAATGGTGGAGGGGAAGTATAGGAAATAATTAATGGTGGAGGGGCAGTATAGGAAATAATTAATTTGAGGGGAAGTATAGGAAATAATTAATGGTGAGGGTCAGCATAGGAAATAATTAATTATGAGGGGCAGTATAGGAAATAATTAATTATGAGGGGCAGTATAGGAAATATTTAATTATGAGGGGCAGTATAGGGAATAATTAATTATGAGGGGCAGTATAGGAAATAATTATGAGGGGCAGTATAGGAAATAATTAATTTGAGGGGAAGTATAGGAAATAATTAATGGTTGAAAAGCGGTATAAGAAAAAAATAATTTGAGGGGAAGTATAGGAAATAATTAATGGTGTAGGGGCAGTATAGGAAATAATTAATGGTGAGGGGCAGTATAGGAAATAATTAATGGTGAGGGGCAGTATAGGAAATAATTAATGGTAAGGGGCAGCATAGGGAATAATTAATTATGAGGGGCAGTATAGGAAATAATTATGAGGGGCAGTATAGGAAATAATTAATTATGAGGGGCAGTATAGGAAATAATTGATGGTGTAGAGGCAGCATAGGGAATAATTAATGGTGAGTGGCAGCATAGGAAATAATTAATGGTGAGTGGCAGCATAGGAAATAATTAAGTATGAGGGGCAGTATAGGAGATAATTAATTTGAGGGGAAGTATAGGAAATAATTAATTTGAGCGGCAGTATAGGAAATAATTAATGGTGAGGGGCAGCATAGGAAATAATTAATGGTGGGGGGCAGTATAGGAAATAATTAATGGTGGAGGGGCAGCATAGGAAATATTTAATGGTGGAGGGGCAGTATAGGAAATAATTAATTAGAGGGGAAGTATAGGAAATAATTAATTTGAGGGGAAGTATAGGAAATAATAAATTTGAGGGGAAGTATAGGAAATAATTAATGGTGAGGGGCAGCATAGGAAATAATTAATGGTGGGGGCAGTATAGGAAATAATTAATGGTGGGGGCAGTATAGGAAATAATTAATGGTGGAGGGGCAGCATAGGATATATTTAATGGTGGAGGGGCAGTATAGGAAATATTTAATTTGAGGGGAAGTATAGGAAATAATTAATTTGAGGGGAAGTATAGGAAATAATTAATGGTGGAGGGGCAGTATAGGAAATAATTAATGGTGGAGAAGCAGTATAGGAAATAATTAATTTTAGGGGAAGTATAGGAAATAATTAATTTGAGGGGAAGAATAGGAAATAATTAATGGTGTAGGGGCAGTATAGGAAATAATTAATTTGAGGGGCAGTATAGGAAATAATTAATGGTGAGGGGCAGCATAGGAAATAATTAATGGTGGGGGCAGTATAGGAAATAATTAATGGTGGGGGCAGTATAGGAAATAATTAATGGTGGAGGGGCAGCATAGGATATATTTAATGGTGGAGGGGCAGTATAGGAAATATTTAATTTGAGGGGAAGTATAGGAAATAATTAATTTGAGGGGAAGTATAGGAAATAATTAATGGTGGAGGGGCAGTATAGGAAATAATTAATGGTGGAGAAGCAGTATAGGAAATAATTAATTTTAGGGGAAGTATAGGAAATAATTAATTTGAGGGGAAGAATAGGAAATAATTAATGGTGTAGGGGCAGTATAGGAAATAATTAATTTGAGGGGCAGTATAGGAAATAATTAATGGTGAGGGGCAGCATAGGAAATAATTAAGTATGAGGGGCAGTATAGGAGATAATTAATTTGAGGGGCAACATAGGGAATAATTATGAGGGGCAGTATAGGAAATAATTAATGGTGGAGGGGCAGCATAGGAAATATTTAATGGTGGGGGGCAGTATAGGAAATAATTAATGGTGTGGAGGCAGAATAGGGAATAATTAATGGTGAGGGGCAGCATAGGAAATAATTAATGGTGAGGGGCAGTATAGGAAATAATTAATGGTGGAGGGGCAGCATAGGAAATATTAAATGGTGGAGGGGCAGTATAGGAAATAATTAATTTGAGGGGAAGTATAGGAAATAATTAATGGTGGAGGGGCAGTATAGGAAATAATTAATGGTGGAGGGGCAGTATAGGAAATAATTAATTTGAGGGGCAGTATAGGAAATAATTAATGGTGAAGGGCAGCATAGGAAATAAATAATGGTGGGGGGCAGTATAGGAAATAATTAATTATGAGGGGCAGTATAGGAAATAATTAATGGTGTAGAGGCAGCATAGGAAATAATTAATGGTGGAGGGGAAGTATAGGAAATAATTAATTTGAGGGGCAGTATAGGAAATAATTAATTTGAGGGGAAGTAAAGGAAATAAATAATTTGAGGGGAAGTATAGGAAATAATTAATGGTGGAGGGGCAGCATAGGAAATAATTAATTATGAGGGGCAGTATAGGAGATAATTAATTTGAGGGGCAACATAGGGAATAATTATGAGGGGCAGTATAGGAAATAATTAATTTGAGGGGAAGTATAGGAAATAATTAATTAGAGGGGAAGTATAGGAAATAATTAATGGTGGAGGGGCAGTATAGGAAATAATTAATTTGATGGGCAGTATAGGAAATAATTAATGGTGAGGGGCAGCATAGGGAATAATTAATTATGAGGGGCAGTATAGGAAATAATTATGAGGGGCAGTATAGGAAATAATTAATTTGAGGGGAAGTATAGGAAATAATTAATGGTTGAGAAGCAGTATAGGAAATAATTAATTATGAGGGGCAGTATAGGGAATAATTAATTATGAGGGGCAGAATAGGAAATAATTAATTATGAGGGGCAGTATAGGAAATAATTATGAGGGGCAGTATAGGAAATAATTAATTTGAGGGGAAGTATAGGAAATAATTAATGGTTGAGAAGCGGTATAGGAAATAATTAATTTGAGGGGAAGTATAGGAAATAATTAATGGTGGGGGGCAGTATAGGAAATAATTAGTTTGAGGGGAAGTATAGGAAATAATTAATTTGAGGGGAAGTATAGGAAATAATAAATGGTGTAGAGGCAGTATAGGAAATAATTAATTTGAGGGGCAGTATAGGAAATAATTAATGGTGAGGGTCAGCATAGGAAATAATTAATTATGAGGGGCAGTATAGGAAATAATTAATTATGAGGGGCAGTATAGGAAACAATTAATTATGAGGGGCAGAATAGGGAATAATTAATTATGAGGGGCAGAATAGGAAATAATTAATTATGAGGGGCAGTATAGGAAATAATTAATGGTGAGGGGCAGCATAGGAAATAATTAATTTGAGGGGCAGTATAGCAAATAATTAATGGTGAGGGGAAGTATAGGAAATAATTAATTTGAGGGGCAGTATAGGAAATAATTAAGTATGAGGGGCAGTATAGGAGATAATTATGAGGGGCAGTATAGGAAATAATTATGAGAGGCAGCATAGGAAATAATTAAGTATGAGGGGCAGTATAGGGAATAATTATGAGGGGCAACATAGGGAATAATTATGAGGGGCAGTATAGGAAATAATTAATTTGAGGGGAAGTAGAGGAAATAATTAATGGTGTAGAGGCAGTATAGGAAATAATTAATTATGAGGGGCAGTATAGGAAATAATTAATTATGAGGGCCAGTATAGGAAATAATTAATGGTGAGAGGCAGCATAGGGAATAATTAATGGTGAGGGGCAGCATAGGAAATAATTAATGGTGGAGGGGAAGTATAGGAAATAATTAATGGTGGAGGGGCAGTATAGGAAATAATTAATTTCAGGGCCAACATAGGGAATAATTATGAGGGGCAGTATAGGAAATAATTATGAGGGGCAGTATAGGAAATAATTAATTTGAGGGAAAGTATAGGAAATAATTAATGGTTGAAAAGCGGTATAAGAAAAAATTAATTTGAGGGGAAGTATAGGAAATAATTAATGGTGTAGGGGCAGTATAGGAAATAATTAATTTGAGGGGCAGTATAGGAAATAATTAATGGTGAGGGGCAGAATAGGAAATAATTAATGGTAAGGGGCAGCATAGGGAATAATTAATTATGAGGGGCAGTATAGGAAATAATTATGAGGGGCAGTATAGGAAATAATTAATTTGAGGGGAAGTATAGGAAATAATTAATGGTGTAGAGGCAGTATAGGAAATAATTAATTATGAGGGGCAGTATAGGAAATAATTAATTATGAGGGCCAGTATAGGAAATAATTAATGGTGAGGGGCAGCATAGGGAATAATTAATGGTGAGGGGCAGCATAGGAAATAATTAATGGTGGAGGGGAAGTATAGGAAATAATTAATGGTGGAGGGGCAGTATAGGAAATAATTAATTTGAGGGGAAGTATAGGAAATAATTAATGGTGAGGGTCAGCATAGGAAATAATTAATTATGAGGGGCAGTATAGGAAATAATTAATTATGAGGGGCAGTATAGGAAATAATTAATTATGAGGGGCAGTATAGGGAATAATTAATTATGAGGGGCAGTATAGGAAATAATTATGAGGGGCAGTATAGGAAATAATTAATTTGAGGGGAAGTATAGGAAATAATTAATGGTTGAAAAGCGGTATAAGAAAAAAATAATTTGAGGGGAAGTATAGGAAATAATTAATGGTGTAGGGGCAGTATAGGAAATAATTAATGGTGAGGGGCAGTATAGGAAATAATTAATGGTGAGGGGCAGTATAGGAAATAATTAATGGTAAGGGGCAGCATAGGGAATAATTAATTATGAGGGGCAGTATAGGAAATAATTATGAGGGGCAGTATAGGAAATAATTAATTATGAGGGGCAGTATAGGAAATAATTGATGGTGTAGAGGCAGCATAGGGAATAATTAATGGTGAGTGGCAGCATAGGAAATAATTAATGGTGAGTGGCAGCATAGGAAATAATTAAGTATGAGGGGCAGTATAGGAGATAATTAATTTGAGGGGAAGTATAGGAAATAATTAATTTGAGCGGCAGTATAGGAAATAATTAATGGTGAGGGGCAGCATAGGAAATAATTAATGGTGGGGGGCAGTATAGGAAATAATTAATGGTGGAGGGGCAGCATAGGAAATATTTAATGGTGGAGGGGCAGTATAGGAAATAATTAATTAGAGGGGAAGTATAGGAAATAATTAATTTGAGGGGAAGTATAGGAAATAATAAATTTGAGGGGAAGTATAGGAAATAATTAATGGTGAGGGGCAGCATAGGAAATAATTAATGGTGGGGGCAGTATAGGAAATAATTAATGGTGGGGGCAGTATAGGAAATAATTAATGGTGGAGGGGCAGCATAGGATATATTTAATGGTGGAGGGGCAGTATAGGAAATATTTAATTTGAGGGGAAGTATAGGAAATAATTAATTTGAGGGGAAGTATAGGAAATAATTAATGGTGGAGGGGCAGTATAGGAAATAATTAATGGTGGAGAAGCAGTATAGGAAATAATTAATTTTAGGGGAAGTATAGGAAATAATTAATTTGAGGGGAAGAATAGGAAATAATTAATGGTGTAGGGGCAGTATAGGAAATAATTAATTTGAGGGGCAGTATAGGAAATAATTAATGGTGAGGGGCAGCATAGGAAATAATTAATGGTGGGGGCAGTATAGGAAATAATTAATGGTGGGGGCAGTATAGGAAATAATTAATGGTGGAGGGGCAGCATAGGATATATTTAATGGTGGAGGGGCAGTATAGGAAATATTTAATTTGAGGGGAAGTATAGGAAATAATTAATTTGAGGGGAAGTATAGGAAATAATTAATGGTGGAGGGGCAGTATAGGAAATAATTAATGGTGGAGAAGCAGTATAGGAAATAATTAATTTTAGGGGAAGTATAGGAAATAATTAATTTGAGGGGAAGAATAGGAAATAATTAATGGTGTAGGGGCAGTATAGGAAATAATTAATTTGAGGGGCAGTATAGGAAATAATTAATGGTGAGGGGCAGCATAGGAAATAATTAAGTATGAGGGGCAGTATAGGAGATAATTAATTTGAGGGGCAACATAGGGAATAATTATGAGGGGCAGTATAGGAAATAATTAATGGTGGAGGGGCAGTATAGGAAATAATTAATGGTGGAGGGGCAGTATAGGAAATAATTATGAGGGGCAGTATAGGAAATAATTATGAGGTGCGGTATAGGAAATAATTAATGGTGAGGGGCAGCATAGGAAATAATTAATTTCAGGGCCAACATAGGGAATAATTATGAGGGGCAGTATAGGAAATAATTAATTTGAGGGAAAGTATAGGAAATAATTAATGGTGTAGAGGCAGTATAGGAAATAATTAATTTTAGGGGCAGTATAGGAAATAATTAATGGTGAGGGTCAGCATAGAAAATAATTAATTATGAGGGGCAGTATAGGAAATATTTTATTATTAGGGGCAGTATAGGAAATAATTAATTATGATGGGCAGTATAGGGAATAATTAATTATGAGGGGCAGTATAGGAAATAATTAACTATGAGGGGTAGTATAGGAAATAATTATGAGGGGCAGTATAGGAAATAATTAATTATGAGGGGCAGTATAGGAAATAATTAATGGTGAGTGGCAGCATAGGGAATAATTAATTATGAGGGGCAGTATAGGAAATAATTATGAGGGGCAGTATAGGAAATAATTAATTTGAGGGAAGTATAGGAAATAATTAATGGTGTAGGGGCAGTATAGGAAATAATTAATTTGAGGGGCAGTATAGGAAATAATTAATGGTGAGGGGCAGTATAGGAAATAATTAATGGTGAGGGTCAGCATAGGAAATAATTAATTATGAGGGGCAGTATAGGAAATAATTAATTATGAGGGGCAGTATAGGAAATAATTAATGGTAAGGGGCAGCATAGGGAATAATTAATTATGAGGGGCAGTATAGGAAATAATTATGAGGGGCAGTATAGGAAATAATTAATTATGAGGGGCAGTATAGGAAATAATTGATGGTGTAGAGGCAGCATAGGGAATAATTAATGGTGAGGGGCAGCATAGGAAATAATTAATGGTGGAGGGGAAGTATAGGAAATAATTAATGGTGGAGGGGCAGTATAAGAAATAATTAATTATGAGAGGCAGTATAGGAAATAATTATCGGAGGAGGGGCAGCTTAGGAAATAATTAATGGTGGGGGGGCAGTATAGGAAATAATTAATTTGAGGGGAAGTATAGGAAATAATTAATTTGAGGGGAAGTATAGGAAATAATTAATTTGAGGGGAAGTATAGGAAATAATTAATGGTGGGGGGCAGTATAGGAAATAATTATCGGTGGAGGGGCAGCTTAGGAAATAATTAATGGTGGGGGGGCAGTATAGGAAATAATTAATTTGAGGGGAAGTATAGTAAATACTTAATTTGAGGGGAAGTATAGGAAATAATTATGAGGGGCAGTATAGGAAATAATTATGAGGGGCAGAATAGGAAATAATTAACGGTGGAGGGGCAGCTTAGGAAATAATTAATGGTGGAGGGGCAGTATAGGAAATAATTAATTTGAGGGGAAGTATAGGAAATAATAAATGGTGTAGGGGCAGAATAGGAAATAATTAATTATGAGGGGCAGTATAAGAGATAATTAATTTGAGGGGCAACATAGGGAATAATTATGAGGGGCAGTATAGGAAATAATTAATTATGAGGGGCAGTATAGGAAATAATTAATTATGAGGGGCAGTATAGGAAATAATTAATGGTGAGGGGCAGCATAGGGAATAATTATGAGGGGCAGTATTGGAAATAATTATGAGGTGCGGTATGGGAAATAATTAATGGTGAGGGGCAGCATAGGAAATAATTAATTTGAGGGGCAGCATAGGAAATAATTAATGGTGAGGGGAAGTATAGGAAATAATTAATTTGAGGGGCAGTATAGGAAATAATTAAGTATGAGGGGCAGTATAGGAGATAATTATGAGGGGCAGTATAGGAAATAATTATGAGGGGCAGCATAGGAAATAATTAAGTATGAGGGGCAGTATAGGGAATAATTATGAGGGGCAACATAGGGAATAATTATGAGGGGCAGTATAGGAAATAATTAATTTGAGGGGAAGTATAGGAAATAATTAATGGTGTAGAGGCAGTATAGGAAATAATTAATTATGAGGGGCAGTATAGGAAATAATTAATTATGAGGGCCAGTATAGGAAATAATTAATGGTGAGGGGCAGCATAGGGAATAATTAATGGTGAGGGGCAGCATAGGAAATAATTAATGGTGGAGGGGAAGTATAGGAAATAATTAATGGTGGAGGGGCAGTATAGGAAATAATTTATTTCAGGGCCAACATAGGGAATAATTATGAGGGGCAGTATAGGAAATAATTAATTTGAGGGGAAGTATAGGAAATAATTAATGGTGTAGAGGCAGTATAGGAAATAATTAATTATGAGGGGCAGTATAGGAAATAATTAATTATGAGGGCCAGTATAGGAAATAATTAATGGTGAGGGGCAGCATAGGGAATAATTAATGGTGAGGGGCAGCATAGGAAATAATTAATGGTGGAGGGGAAGTATAGGAAATAATTAATGGTGGAGGGGCAGTATAGGAAATAATTTATTTCAGGGCCAACATAGGGAATAATTATGAGGGGCAGTATAGGAAATAATTAATTTGAGGGGAAGTATAGGAAATAATTAATGGTTGAAAAGCGGTATAAGAAAAAAATAATTTGAGGGGAAGTATAGGAAATAATTAATGGTGTAGGGGCAGCATAGGAAATAATTAATGGTGAGGGGCAGTATAGGAAATAATTAATGGTGAGGGGCAGTATAGGAAATAATTAATGGTAAGGGGCAGCATAGGGAATAATTAATTATGAGGGGCAGTATAGGAAATAATTATGAGGGGCAGTATAGGAAATAATTAATTATGAGGGGCAGTATAGGAAATAATTGATGGTGTAGAGGCAGCATAGGGAATAATTAATGGTGAGTGGCAGCATAGGAAATAATTAATGGTGAGTGGCAGCATAGGAAATAATTAAGTATGAGGGGCAGTATAGGAGATAATTAATTTGAGGGGAAGTATAGGAAATAATTAATTTGAGCGGCAGTATAGGAAATAATTAATGGTGAGGGGCAGCATAGGAAATAATTAATGGTGGGGGGCAGTATAGGAAATAATTAATGGTGGAGGGGCAGCATAGGAAATATTTAATGGTGGAGGGGCAGTATAGGAAATAATTAATTAGAGGGGAAGTATAGGAAATAATTAATTTGAGGGGAAGTATAGGAAATAATAAATTTGAGGGGAAGTATAGGAAATAATTAATGGTGTAGGGGCAGTATAGGAAATAATTAATTTGAGGGGCAGTATAGGAAATAATTAATGGTGAGGGGCAGCATAGGATATATTTAATGGTGGAGGGGCAGTATAGGAAATATTTAATTTGAGGGGAAGTATAGGAAATAATTAATTTGAGGAGAAGTATAGGAAATAATTAATGGTGGAGGGGCAGTATAGGAAATAATTAATGGTGGAGAAGCAGTATAGGAAATAATTAATTTTAGGGGAAGTATAGGAAATAATTAATTTGAGGGGAAGAATAGGAAATAATTAATGGTGTAGGGGCAGTATAGGAAATAATTAATTTGAGGGGCAGTATAGGAAATAATTAATGGTGAGGGGCAGCATAGGAAATAATTAAGTATGAGGGGCAGTATAGGAGATAATTAATTTGAGGGGCAACATAGGGAATAATTATGAGGGGCAGTATAGGAAATAATTAATGGTGAGGGGCAGAATAGGAAATAATTAATGGTAAGGGGCAGCATAGGGAATAATTAATTATGAGGGGAAGTATAGGAAATAATTATGAGGGGCAGTATAGGAAATAATTAATTATGAGGGGCAGTATAGGAAATAATTGATGGTGTAGAGGCAGCATAGGGAATAATTAATGGTGAGTGGCAGCATAGGAAATAATTAATGGTGAGTGGCAGCATAGGAAATAATTAAGTATGAGGGGCAGTATAGGAGATAATTAATTTGAGGGGCAACATAGGGAATAATTATGAGGGGCAGTATAGGAAATAATTAATGGTGAGGGGCAGCATAGGGAATAATTAATTATGAGGGGCAGTATAGGAAATAATTAATTTGAGGGAAGTATAGGAAATAATTAATGAGGAGGGGCAGTATAGGAAATAATTAATTATGAGGGGCAGTATAGGAAATAATTAATGGTGGAGGGGAAGTATAGGAAATAATTAATTATGAGGGTCAGTAAAGGAAATAATTAATTATGAGGGGCAGTATAGGAAATAATTAATTATGAGGGGCAGTATAGGAAATAATTAATGGTGGAGGGGAAGTATAGGAAATAATTAATTATGAGGGTCAGTAAAGGAAATAATTAATTATGAGGGGCAGTATAGGAAATAATTAATTATGAGGGGCAGTATAGGAAATAATTAATGGTGGAGGGGCAGTATAGGAAATAATTAATGGTGAGGGGAAGTATAGGAAATAATTAATTTGAGGGGCAGTATAGGAAATAATTAAGTATGAGGGGCAGTATAGGAAATAATTATGAGGGGCAGTATAGGAAATAATTATGAGGGGCAGCATAGGAAATAATTAAGTATGAGGGGCAGTATAGGGAATAATTAATGGTGTAGAGGCAGTATAGGAAATAATTAATTTGAGGGGTAGTATAGGAAATAATTAATGGTGAGGGGCAGCATAGGGAATAATTAATTATGAGGGGCAGTATAGGAAATAATTATGAGGGGCAGTATAGGAAATAATTAATTTGAGGGAAGTATAGGAAATAATTAATGAGGAGGGGCAGTATAGGAAATAATGAATTATGAGGGGCAGTATAGGAAATAATTAATGGTGAGGGGCAGCATAGGGAATAATTAATGGTGAGGGGCAGCATAGGAAATAATTAATGGTGGAGGGGAAGTATAGGAAATAATTAATGGTGGAGGGGCAGTATAGGAAAGAATTAATTTCAGGGCCAACATAGGGAATAATTATGAGGGGCAGTATAGGAAATAATTAATTTGAGGGGAAGTATAGGAAATAATTAATGGTGTAGAGGCAGTATAGAAAATAATTAATTTGAGGTGCGGTATAGGAAATAATTAATGGTGAGGGGCAGCATAGGAAATAATTAATTTCAGGGCCAACATAGGGAATAATTATGAGGGGCAGTATAGGAAATAATTAATTTGAGGGAAAGTATAGGAAATAATTAACGGTGTAGAGGCAGTATAGGAAATAATTAATTTTAGGGGCAGTATAGGAAATAATTAATGGTGAGGGTCAGCATAGAAAATAATTAATTATGAGGGGCAGTATAGGAAATATTTTATTATGAGGGGCAGTATAGGAAATAATTAATTATGATGGGCAGTATAGGGAATAATTAATTATGAGGGGCAGTATAGGAAATAATTAACTATGAGGGGCAGTATAGGAAATAATTATGAGGGGCAGTATAGGAAATAATTAATTATGAGGGGCAGTATAGGAAATAATTAATGGTGAGTGGCAGCATAGGGAATAATTAATTATGAGGGGCAGTATAGGAAATAATTATGAGGGGCAGTATAGGAAATAATTAATTTGAGGGAAGTATAGGAAATAATTAATGGTGTAGGGGCAGTATAGGAAATAATTAATTTGAGGGGCAGTATAGGAAATAATTAATGGTGAGGGGCAGTATAGGAAATAATTAATGGTGAGGGTCAGCATAGGAAATAATTAATTATGAGGGGCAGTATAGGAAATAATTAATTATGAGGGGCAGTATAGGAAATAATTAATGGTAAGGGGCAGCATAGGGAATAATTAATTATGAGGGGCAGTATAGGAAATAATTATGAGGGGCAGTATAGGAAATAATTAATTATGAGGGGCAGTATAGGAAATAATTGATGGTGTAGAGGCAGCATAGGGAATAATTAATGGTGAGGGGCAGCATAGGAAATAATTAATGGTGGAGGGGAAGTATAGGAAATAATTAATGGTGGAGGGGCAGTATAAGAAATAATTAATTATGAGAGGCAGTATAGGAAATAATTATCGGAGGAGGGGCAGCTTAGGAAATAATTAATGGTGGGGGGGCAGTATAGGAAATAATTAATTTGAGGGGAAGTATAGGAAATAATTAATTTGAGGGGAAGTATAGGAAATAATTAATTTGAGGGGAAGTATAGGAAATAATTAATGGTGGGGGGCAGTATAGGAAATAATTATCGGTGGAGGGGCAGCTTAGGAAATAATTAATGGTGGGGGGGCAGTATAGGAAATAATTAATTTGAGGGGAAGTATAGTAAATACTTAATTTGAGGGGAAGTATAGGAAATAATTATGAGGGGCAGTATAGGAAATAATTATGAGGGGCAGAATAGGAAATAATTAACGGTGGAGGGGCAGCTTAGGAAATAATTAATGGTGGAGGGGCAGTATAGGAAATAATTAATTTGAGGGGAAGTATAGGAAATAATAAATGGTGTAGGGGCAGAATAGGAAATAATTAATTATGAGGGGCAGTATAAGAGATAATTAATTTGAGGGGCAACATAGGGAATAATTATGAGGGGCAGTATAGGAAATAATTAATTATGAGGGGCAGTATAGGAAATAATTAATTATGAGGGGCAGTATAGGAAATAATTAATGGTGAGGGGCAGCATAGGGAATAATTATGAGGGGCAGTATTGGAAATAATTATGAGGTGCGGTATGGGAAATAATTAATGGTGAGGGGCACCATAGGAAATAATTAATTTGAGGGGCAGCATAGGAAATAATTAATGGTGAGGGGAAGTATAGGAAATAATTAATTTGAGGGGCAGTATAGGAAATAATTAAGTATGAGGGGCAGTATAGGAGATAATTATGAGGGGCAGTATAGGAAATAATTATGAGGGGCAGCATAGGAAATAATTAAGTATGAGGGGCAGTATAGGGAATAATTATGAGGGGCAACATAGGGAATAATTATGAGGGGCAGTATAGGAAATAATTAATTTGAGGGGAAGTATAGGAAATAATTAATGGTGTAGAGGCAGTATAGGAAATAATTAATTATGAGGGGCAGTATAGGAAATAATTAATTATGAGGGCCAGTATAGGAAATAATTAATGGTGAGGGGCAGCATAGGGAATAATTAATGGTGAGGGGAAGCATAGGAAATAATTAATGGTGGAGGGGAAGTATAGGAAATAATTAATGGTGGAGGGGCAGTATAGGAAATAATTTATTTCAGGGCCAACATAGGGAATAATTATGAGGGGCAGTATAGGAAATAATTAATTTGAGGGGAAGTATAGGAAATAATTAATGGTGTAGAGGCAGTATAGGAAATAATTAATTATGAGGGGCAGTATAGGAAATAATTAATTATGAGGGCCAGTATAGGAAATAATTAATGGTGAGGGGCAGCATAGGGAATAATTAATGGTGAGGGGCAGCATAGGAAATAATTAATGGTGGAGGGGAAGTATAGGAAATAATTAATGGTGGAGGGGCAGTATAGGAAATAATTAATTTGAGGGGAAGTATAGGAAATAATTAATGGTGAGGGTCAGCATAGGAAATAATTAATTATGAGGGGCAGTATAGGAAATAATTAATTATGAGGGGCAGTATAGGAAATATTTAATTATGAGGGGCAGTATAGGGAATAATTAATTATGAGGGGCAGTATAGGAAATAATTATGAGGGGCAGTATAGGAAATAATTAATTTGAGGGGAAGTATAGGAAATAATTAATGGTTGAAAAGCGGTATAAGAAAAAAATAATTTGAGGGGAAGTATAGGAAATAATTAATGGTGTAGGGGCAGTATAGGAAATAATTAATGGTGAGGGGCAGTATAGGAAATAATTAATGGTGAGGGGCAGTATAGGAAATAATTAATGGTAAGGGGCAGCATAGGGAATAATTAATTATGAGGGGCAGTATAGGAAATAATTATGAGGGGCAGTATAGGAAATAATTAATTATGAGGGGCAGTATAGGAAATAATTGATGGTGTAGAGGCAGCATAGGGAATAATTAATGGTGAGTGGCAGCATAGGAAATAATTAATGGTGAGTGGCAGCATAGGAAATAATTAAGTATGAGGGGCAGTATAGGAGATAATTAATTTGAGGGGAAGTATAGGAAATAATTAATTTGAGCGGCAGTATAGGAAATAATTAATGGTGAGGGGCAGCATAGGAAATAATTAATGGTGGGGGGCAGTATAGGAAATAATTAATGGTGGAGGGGCAGCATAGGAAATATTTAATGGTGGAGGGGCAGTATAGGAAATAATTAATTAGAGGGGAAGTATAGGAAATAATTAATTTGAGGGGAAGTATAGGAAATAATAAATTTGAGGGGAAGTATAGGAAATAATTAATGGTGAGGGGCAGCATAGGAAATAATTAATGGTGGGGGCAGTATAGGAAATAATTAATGGTGGGGGCAGTATAGGAAATAATTAATGGTGGAGGGGCAGCATAGGATATATTTAATGGTGGAGGGGCAGTATAGGAAATATTTAATTTGAGGGGAAGTATAGGAAATAATTAATTTGAGGGGAAGTATAGGAAATAATTAATGGTGGAGGGGCAGTATAGGAAATAATTAATGGTGGAGAAGCAGTATAGGAAATAATTAATTTTAGGGGAAGTATAGGAAATAATTAATTTGAGGGGAAGAATAGGAAATAATTAATGGTGTAGGGGCAGTATAGGAAATAATTAATTTGAGGGGCAGTATAGGAAATAATTAATGGTGAGGGGCAGCATAGGAAATAATTAATGGTGGGGGCAGTATAGGAAATAATTAATGGTGGGGGCAGTATAGGAAATAATTAATGGTGGAGGGGCAGCATAGGATATATTTAATGGTGGAGGGGCAGTATAGGAAATATTTAATTTGAGGGGAAGTATAGGAAATAATTAATTTGAGGGGAAGTATAGGAAATAATTAATGGTGGAGGGGCAGTATAGGAAATAATTAATGGTGGAGAAGCAGTATAGGAAATAATTAATTTTAGGGGAAGTATAGGAAATAATTAATTTGAGGGGAAGAATAGGAAATAATTAATGGTGTAGGGGCAGTATAGGAAATAATTAATTTGAGGGGCAGTATAGGAAATAATTAATGGTGAGGGGCAGCATAGGAAATAATTAAGTATGAGGGGCAGTATAGGAGATAATTAATTTGAGGGGCAACATAGGGAATAATTATGAGGGGCAGTATAGGAAATAATTAATGGTGGAGGGGCAGCATAGGAAATATTTAATGGTGGGGGGCAGTATAGGAAATAATTAATGGTGTGGAGGCAGAATAGGGAATAATTAATGGTGAGGGGCAGCATAGGAAATAATTAATGGTGAGGGGCAGTATAGGAAATAATTAATGGTGGAGGGGCAGCATAGGAAATATTAAATGGTGGAGGGGCAGTATAGGAAATAATTAATTTGAGGGGAAGTATAGGAAATAATTAATGGTGGAGGGGCAGTATAGGAAATAATTAATGGTGGAGGGGCAGTATAGGAAATAATTAATTTGAGGGGCAGTATAGGAAATAATTAATGGTGAAGGGCAGCATAGGAAATAAATAATGGTGGGGGGCAGTATAGGAAATAATTAATTATGAGGGGCAGTATAGGAAATAATTAATGGTGTAGAGGCAGCATAGGAAATAATTAATGGTGGAGGGGAAGTATAGGAAATAATTAATTTGAGGGGCAGTATAGGAAATAATTAATTTGAGGGGAAGTAAAGGAAATAAATAATTTGAGGGGAAGTATAGGAAATAATTAATGGTGGAGGGGCAGCATAGGAAATAATTAATTATGAGGGGCAGTATAGGAGATAATTAATTTGAGGGGCAACATAGGGAATAATTATGAGGGGCAGTATAGGAAATAATTAATTTGAGGGGAAGTATAGGAAATAATTAATTAGAGGGGAAGTATAGGAAATAATTAATGGTGGAGGGGCAGTATAGGAAATAATTAATTTGATGGGCAGTATAGGAAATAATTAATGGTGAGGGGCAGCATAGGGAATAATTAATTATGAGGGGCAGTATAGGAAATAATTATGAGGGGCAGTATAGGAAATAATTAATTTGAGGGGAAGTATAGGAAATAATTAATGGTTGAGAAGCAGTATAGGAAATAATTAATTATGAGGGGCAGTATAGGGAATAATTAATTATGAGGGGCAGAATAGGAAATAATTAATTATGAGGGGCAGTATAGGAAATAATTATGAGGGGCAGTATAGGAAATAATTAATTTGAGGGGAAGTATAGGAAATAATTAATGGTTGAGAAGCGGTATAGGAAATAATTAATTTGAGGGGAAGTATAGGAAATAATTAATGGTGGGGGGCAGTATAGGAAATAATTAATTTGAGGGGAAGTATAGGAAATAATTAATTTGAGGGGAAGTATAGGAAATAATAAATGGTGTAGAGGCAGTATAGGAAATAATTAATTTGAGGGGCAGTATAGGAAATAATTAATGGTGAGGGTCAGCATAGGAAATAATTAATTATGAGGGGCAGTATAGGAAATAATTAATTATGAGGGGCAGTATAGGAAACAATTAATTATGAGGGGCAGAATAGGGAATAATTAATTATGAGGGGCAGAATAGGAAATAATTAATTATGAGGGGCAGTATAGGAAATAATTAATGGTGAGGGGCAGCATAGGAAATAATTAATTTGAGGGGCAGTATAGCAAATAATTAATGGTGAGGGGAAGTATAGGAAATAATTAATTTGAGGGGCAGTATAGGAAATAATTAAGTATGAGGGGCAGTATAGGAGATAATTATGAGGGGCAGTATAGGAAATAATTATGAGAGGCAGCATAGGAAATAATTAAGTATGAGGGGCAGTATAGGGAATAATTATGAGGGGCAACATAGGGAATAATTATGAGGGGCAGTATAGGAAATAATTAATTTGAGGGGAAGTAGAGGAAATAATTAATGGTGTAGAGGCAGTATAGGAAATAATTAATTATGAGGGGCAGTATAGGAAATAATTAATTATGAGGGCCAGTATAGGAAATAATTAATGGTGAGAGGCAGCATAGGGAATAATTAATGGTGAGGGGCAGCATAGGAAATAATTAATGGTGGAGGGGAAGTATAGGAAATAATTAATGGTGGAGGGGCAGTATAGGAAATAATTAATTTCAGGGCCAACATAGGGAATAATTATGAGGGGCAGTATAGGAAATAATTATGAGGGGCAGTATAGGAAATAATTAATTTGAGGGAAAGTATAGGAAATAATTAATGGTTGAAAAGCGGTATAAGAAAAAATTAATTTGAGGGGAAGTATAGGAAATAATTAATGGTGTAGGGGCAGTATAGGAAATAATTAATTTGAGGGGCAGTATAGGAAATAATTAATGGTGAGGGGCAGAATAGGAAATAATTAATGGTAAGGGGCAGCATAGGGAATAATTAATTATGAGGGGCAGTATAGGAAATAATTATGAGGGGCAGTATAGGAAATAATTAATTTGAGGGGAAGTATAGGAAATAATTAATGGTGTAGAGGCAGTATAGGAAATAATTAATTATGAGGGGCAGTATAGGAAATAATTAATTATGAGGGCCAGTATAGGAAATAATTAATGGTGAGGGGCAGCATAGGGAATAATTAATGGTGAGGGGAAGCATAGGAAATAATTAATGGTGGAGGGGAAGTATAGGAAATAATTAATGGTGGAGGGGCAGTATAGGAAATAATTTATTTCAGGGCCAACATAGGGAATAATTATGAGGGGCAGTATAGGAAATAATTAATTTGAGGGGAAGTATAGGAAATAATTAATGGTGTAGAGGCAGTATAGGAAATAATTAATTATGAGGGGCAGTATAGGAAATAATTAATTATGAGGGCCAGTATAGGAAATAATTAATGGTGAGGGGCAGCATAGGGAATAATTAATGGTGAGGGGCAGCATAGGAAATAATTAATGGTGGAGGGGAAGTATAGGAAATAATTAATGGTGGAGGGGCAGTATAGGAAATAATTAATTTGAGGGGAAGTATAGGAAATAATTAATGGTGAGGGTCAGCATAGGAAATAATTAATTATGAGGGGCAGTATAGGAAATAATTAATTATGAGGGGCAGTATAGGAAATAATTAATTATGAGGGGCAGTATAGGGAATAATTAATTATGAGGGGCAGTATAGGAAATAATTATGAGGGGCAGTATAGGAAATAATTAATTTGAGGGGAAGTATAGGAAATAATTAATGGTTGAAAAGCGGTATAAGAAAAAAATAATTTGAGGGGAAGTATAGGAAATAATTAATGGTGTAGGGGCAGTATAGGAAATAATTAATGGTGAGGGGCAGTATAGGAAATAATTAATGGTGAGGGGCAGTATAGGAAATAATTAATGGTAAGGGGCAGCATAGGGAATAATTAATTATGAGGGGCAGTATAGGAAATAATTATGAGGGGCAGTATAGGAAATAATTAATTATGAGGGGCAGTATAGGAAATAATTGATGGTGTAGAGGCAGCATAGGGAATAATTAATGGTGAGTGGCAGCATAGGAAATAATTAATGGTGAGTGGCAGCATAGGAAATAATTAAGTATGAGGGGCAGTATAGGAGATAATTAATTTGAGGGGAAGTATAGGAAATAATTAATTTGAGCGGCAGTATAGGAAATAATTAATGGTGAGGGGCAGCATAGGAAATAATTAATGGTGGGGGGCAGTATAGGAAATAATTAATGGTGGAGGGGCAGCATAGGAAATATTTAATGGTGGAGGGGCAGTATAGGAAATAATTAATTAGAGGGGAAGTATAGGAAATAATTAATTTGAGGGGAAGTATAGGAAATAATAAATTTGAGGGGAAGTATAGGAAATAATTAATGGTGAGGGGCAGCATAGGAAATAATTAATGGTGGGGGCAGTATAGGAAATAATTAATGGTGGGGGCAGTATAGGAAATAATTAATGGTGGAGGGGCAGCATAGGATATATTTAATGGTGGAGGGGCAGTATAGGAAATATTTAATTTGAGGGGAAGTATAGGAAATAATTAATTTGAGGGGAAGTATAGGAAATAATTAATGGTGGAGGGGCAGTATAGGAAATAATTAATGGTGGAGAAGCAGTATAGGAAATAATTAATTTTAGGGGAAGTATAGGAAATAATTAATTTGAGGGGAAGAATAGGAAATAATTAATGGTGTAGGGGCAGTATAGGAAATAATTAATTTGAGGGGCAGTATAGGAAATAATTAATGGTGAGGGGCAGCATAGGAAATAATTAATGGTGGGGGCAGTATAGGAAATAATTAATGGTGGGGGCAGTATAGGAAATAATTAATGGTGGAGGGGCAGCATAGGATATATTTAATGGTGGAGGGGCAGTATAGGAAATATTTAATTTGAGGGGAAGTATAGGAAATAATTAATTTGAGGGGAAGTATAGGAAATAATTAATGGTGGAGGGGCAGTATAGGAAATAATTAATGGTGGAGAAGCAGTATAGGAAATAATTAATTTTAGGGGAAGTATAGGAAATAATTAATTTGAGGGGAAGAATAGGAAATAATTAATGGTGTAGGGGCAGTATAGGAAATAATTAATTTGAGGGGCAGTATAGGAAATAATTAATGGTGAGGGGCAGCATAGGAAATAATTAAGTATGAGGGGCAGTATAGGAGATAATTAATTTGAGGGGCAACATAGGGAATAATTATGAGGGGCAGTATAGGAAATAATTAATGGTGGAGGGGCAGTATAGGAAATAATTAATGGTGGAGGGGCAGTATAGGAAATAATTATGAGGGGCAGTATAGGAAATAATTATGAGGTGCGGTATAGGAAATAATTAATGGTGAGGGGCAGCATAGGAAATAATTAATTTCAGGGCCAACATAGGGAATAATTATGAGGGGCAGTATAGGAAATAATTAATTTGAGGGAAAGTATAGGAAATAATTAATGGTGTAGAGGCAGTATAGGAAATAATTAATTTTAGGGGCAGTATAGGAAATAATTAATGGTGAGGGTCAGCATAGAAAATAATTAATTATGAGGGGCAGTATAGGAAATATTTTATTATTAGGGGCAGTATAGGAAATAATTAATTATGATGGGCAGTATAGGGAATAATTAATTATGAGGGGCAGTATAGGAAATAATTAACTATGAGGGGTAGTATAGGAAATAATTATGAGGGGCAGTATAGGAAATAATTAATTATGAGGGGCAGTATAGGAAATAATTAATGGTGAGTGGCAGCATAGGGAATAATTAATTATGAGGGGCAGTATAGGAAATAATTATGAGGGGCAGTATAGGAAATAATTAATTTGAGGGAAGTATAGGAAATAATTAATGGTGTAGGGGCAGTATAGGAAATAATTAATTTGAGGGGCAGTATAGGAAATAATTAATGGTGAGGGGCAGTATAGGAAATAATTAATGGTGAGGGTCAGCATAGGAAATAATTAATTATGAGGGGCAGTATAGGAAATAATTAATTATGAGGGGCAGTATAGGAAATAATTAATGGTAAGGGGCAGCATAGGGAATAATTAATTATGAGGGGCAGTATAGGAAATAATTATGAGGGGCAGTATAGGAAATAATTAATTATGAGGGGCAGTATAGGAAATAATTGATGGTGTAGAGGCAGCATAGGGAATAATTAATGGTGAGGGGCAGCATAGGAAATAATTAATGGTGGAGGGGAAGTATAGGAAATAATTAATGGTGGAGGGGCAGTATAAGAAATAATTAATTATGAGAGGCAGTATAGGAAATAATTATCGGAGGAGGGGCAGCTTAGGAAATAATTAATGGTGGGGGGGCAGTATAGGAAATAATTAATTTGAGGGGAAGTATAGGAAATAATTAATTTGAGGGGAAGTATAGGAAATAATTAATTTGAGGGGAAGTATAGGAAATAATTAATGGTGGGGGGCAGTATAGGAAATAATTATCGGTGGAGGGGCAGCTTAGGAAATAATTAATGGTGGGGGGGCAGTATAGGAAATAATTAATTTGAGGGGAAGTATAGTAAATACTTAATTTGAGGGGAAGTATAGGAAATAATTATGAGGGGCAGTATAGGAAATAATTATGAGGGGCAGAATAGGAAATAATTAACGGTGGAGGGGCAGCTTAGGAAATAATTAATGGTGGAGGGGCAGTATAGGAAATAATTAATTTGAGGGGAAGTATAGGAAATAATAAATGGTGTAGGGGCAGAATAGGAAATAATTAATTATGAGGGGCAGTATAAGAGATAATTAATTTGAGGGGCAACATAGGGAATAATTATGAGGGGCAGTATAGGAAATAATTAATTATGAGGGGCAGTATAGGAAATAATTAATTATGAGGGGCAGTATAGGAAATAATTAATGGTGAGGGGCAGCATAGGGAATAATTATGAGGGGCAGTATTGGAAATAATTATGAGGTGCGGTATGGGAAATAATTAATGGTGAGGGGCAGCATAGGAAATAATTAATTTGAGGGGCAGCATAGGAAATAATTAATGGTGAGGGGAAGTATAGGAAATAATTAATTTGAGGGGCAGTATAGGAAATAATTAAGTATGAGGGGCAGTATAGGAGATAATTATGAGGGGCAGTATAGGAAATAATTATGAGGGGCAGCATAGGAAATAATTAAGTATGAGGGGCAGTATAGGGAATAATTATGAGGGGCAACATAGGGAATAATTATGAGGGGCAGTATAGGAAATAATTAATTTGAGGGGAAGTATAGGAAATAATTAATGGTGTAGAGGCAGTATAGGAAATAATTAATTATGAGGGGCAGTATAGGAAATAATTAATTATGAGGGCCAGTATAGGAAATAATTAATGGTGAGGGGCAGCATAGGGAATAATTAATGGTGAGGGGCAGCATAGGAAATAATTAATGGTGGAGGGGAAGTATAGGAAATAATTAATGGTGGAGGGGCAGTATAGGAAATAATTTATTTCAGGGCCAACATAGGGAATAATTATGAGGGGCAGTATAGGAAATAATTAATTTGAGGGGAAGTATAGGAAATAATTAATGGTGTAGAGGCAGTATAGGAAATAATTAATTATGAGGGGCAGTATAGGAAATAATTAATTATGAGGGCCAGTATAGGAAATAATTAATGGTGAGGGGCAGCATAGGGAATAATTAATGGTGAGGGGCAGCATAGGAAATAATTAATGGTGGAGGGGAAGTATAGGAAATAATTAATGGTGGAGGGGCAGTATAGGAAATAATTTATTTCAGGGCCAACATAGGGAATAATTATGAGGGGCAGTATAGGAAATAATTAATTTGAGGGGAAGTATAGGAAATAATTAATGGTTGAAAAGCGGTATAAGAAAAAAATAATTTGAGGGGAAGTATAGGAAATAATTAATGGTGTAGGGGCAGCATAGGAAATAATTAATGGTGAGGGGCAGTATAGGAAATAATTAATGGTGAGGGGCAGTATAGGAAATAATTAATGGTAAGGGGCAGCATAGGGAATAATTAATTATGAGGGGCAGTATAGGAAATAATTATGAGGGGCAGTATAGGAAATAATTAATTATGAGGGGCAGTATAGGAAATAATTGATGGTGTAGAGGCAGCATAGGGAATAATTAATGGTGAGTGGCAGCATAGGAAATAATTAATGGTGAGTGGCAGCATAGGAAATAATTAAGTATGAGGGGCAGTATAGGAGATAATTAATTTGAGGGGAAGTATAGGAAATAATTAATTTGAGCGGCAGTATAGGAAATAATTAATGGTGAGGGGCAGCATAGGAAATAATTAATGGTGGGGGGCAGTATAGGAAATAATTAATGGTGGAGGGGCAGCATAGGAAATATTTAATGGTGGAGGGGCAGTATAGGAAATAATTAATTAGAGGGGAAGTATAGGAAATAATTAATTTGAGGGGAAGTATAGGAAATAATAAATTTGAGGGGAAGTATAGGAAATAATTAATGGTGTAGGGGCAGTATAGGAAATAATTAATTTGAGGGGCAGTATAGGAAATAATTAATGGTGAGGGGCAGCATAGGATATATTTAATGGTGGAGGGGCAGTATAGGAAATATTTAATTTGAGGGGAAGTATAGGAAATAATTAATTTGAGGAGAAGTATAGGAAATAATTAATGGTGGAGGGGCAGTATAGGAAATAATTAATGGTGGAGAAGCAGTATAGGAAATAATTAATTTTAGGGGAAGTATAGGAAATAATTAATTTGAGGGGAAGAATAGGAAATAATTAATGGTGTAGGGGCAGTATAGGAAATAATTAATTTGAGGGGCAGTATAGGAAATAATTAATGGTGAGGGGCAGCATAGGAAATAATTAAGTATGAGGGGCAGTATAGGAGATAATTAATTTGAGGGGCAACATAGGGAATAATTATGAGGGGCAGTATAGGAAATAATTAATGGTGGAGGGGCAGCATAGGAAATATTTAATGGTGGGGGGCAGTATAGGAAATAATTAATGGTGTGGAGGCAGAATAGGGAATAATTAATGGTGAGGGGCAGCATAGGAAATAATTAATGGTGAGGGGCAGTATAGGAAATAATTAATGGTGGAGGGGCAGCATAGGAAATATTAAATGGTGGAGGGGCAGTATAGGAAATAATTAATTTGAGGGGAAGTATAGGAAATAATTAATGGTGGAGGGGCAGTATAGGAAATAATTAATGGTGGAGGGGCAGTATAGGAAATAATTAATGGTGAAGGGCAGCATAGGAAATAAATAATGGTGGGGGGCAGTATAGGAAATAATTAATTATGAGGGGCAGTATAGGAAATAATTAATGGTGTAGAGGCAGCATAGGAAATAATTAATGGTGGAGGGGAAGTATAGGAAATAATTAATTTGAGGGGCAGTATAGGAAATAATTAATTTGAGGGGAAGTATAGGAAATAAATAATTTGAGGGGAAGTATAGGAAATAATTAATGGTGGAGGGGCAGCATAGGAAATAATTAATTATGAGGGGCAGTATAGGAGATAATTAATTTGAGGGGCAACATAGGGAATAATTATGAGGGGCAGTATAGGAAATAATTAATTTGAGTGGAAGTATAGGAAATAATTAATTAGAGGGGAAGTATAGGAAATAATTAATGGTGGAGGGGCAGTATAGGAAATAATTAATTTGATGGGCAGTATAGTAAATAATTAATGGTGAGGGGCAGCATAGGGAATAATTAATTATGAGGGGCAGTATAGGAAATAATTATGAGGGGCAGTATAGGAAATAATTAATTTGAGGGGAAGTATAGGAAATAATTAATGGTTGAGAAGCAGTATAGGAAATAATTAATTATGAGGGGCAGTATAGGGAATAATTAATTATGAGGGGCAGAATAGGAAATAATTAATTATGAGGGGCAGTATAGGAAATAATTATGAGGGGCAGTATAGGAAATAATTAATTTGAGGGGAAGTATAGGAAATAATTAATGGTTGAGAAGCGGTATAGGAAATAATTAATTTGAGGGGAAGTATAGGAAATAATTAATGGTGGGGGGCAGTATAGGAAATAATTAATTTGAGGGGAAGTATAGGAAATAATTAATTTGAGGGGAAGTATAGGAAATAATAAATGGTGTAGAGGCAGTATAGGAAATAATTAATTTGAGGGGCAGTATAGGAAATAATTAATGGTGAGGGTCAGCATAGGAAATAATTAATTATGAGGGGCAGTATAGGAAATAATTAATTATGAGGGGCAGTATAGGAAACAATTAATTATGAGGGGCAGAATAGGGAATAATTAATTATGAGGGGCAGAATAGGAAATAATTAATTATGAGGGGCAGTATAGGAAATAATTAAGAGGGGCAGTTTAGGAAATAATTAATTTGAGGGGAAGTATAGGAAATAATTAATGGTTGAGAAGCGGTATAGGAAATAATTAATTTGAGGGGAAGTATAGGAAATAATTAATGGTGTAGGGGCAGTATAGGAAATAATTAATTTGAGGGGCAGTATAGGAAATAATTAATGGTGAGGGGCAGCATGGGAAATAATTAAGAATGAGGGGCAGTATAGGAGATAATTAATTTGAGGGGCAACATAGGGAATAATTATGAGGGGCAGTATAGGAAATAATTAATTTGAGGGGCAGTATAGGAAATAATTAATGGTGGGGGGAAACATAGGAAATAATTAATGGTGGGGGCAGTATAGGAACTAATTAATGGTGGAGGGGCAGCATAGGATATATTTAATGGTGGAGGGGCAGTATAGGAAATATTTAATTTGAGGGGAAGTATAGGAAATAATTAATTTGAGGGGAATTATAGGAAATAATTAATGGTGGAGGGGCAGTATAAGAAATAATTAATGGTGGAGAAGCAGTATAGGAAATAATTAATTTTAGGGGAAGTATAGGAAATAATTAATTTGAGGGGAAGTATAGGAAATAATTAATGGTGTAGGGGCAGTATAGGAAATAATTAATTTGAGGGGCAGTATAGGAAATAATTAATTATGAGGGGCAGTATAGGAAATAATTAATGGTGAGGGGCAGCATAGGGAATAATTAATGGTGGAGGGGAAGTATAGGAAATAATTAATGGTGGGGGGCAGTATAGGAAATAATTAATTTGAGGGGAAGTATAGGAAATAATTAATTTGAGGGGAAGCATAGGAAATAATAAATGGTGTAGAGGCAGTATAGGAAATAATTAATTTGAGGGGCAGTATAGGAAATAATTAATGGTGAGGGTCAGCATAGGAAATAATTAATTATGAGGGGCAGTATAGGAAATAATTAATTATGAGGGGCAGTATAGGAAACAATTAATTATGAGGGGCAGAATAGGGAATAATTAATTATGAGGGGCAGAATAGGAAATAATTAATTATGAGGGGCAGTATAGGAAATAATTAAGAGGGGCAGTTTAGGAAATAATTAATTTGAGGGGAAGTATAGGAAATAATTAATGGTTGAGAAGCGGTATAGGAAATAATTAATTTGAGGGGAAGTATAGGAAATAATTAATGGTGTAGGGGCAGTATAGGAAATAATTAATTTGAGGGGCAGTATAGGAAATAATTAATGGTGAGGGGCAGCATGGGAAATAATTAAGAATGAGGGGCAGTATAGGAGATAATTAATTTGAGGGGCAACATAGGGAATAATTATGAGGGGCAGTATAGGAAATAATTAATTTGAGGGGCAGTATAGGAAATAATTAATGGTGGGGGGAAACATAGGAAATAATTAATGGTGGGGGCAGTATAGGAACTAATTAATGGTGGAGGGGCAGCATAGGATATATTTAATGGTGGAGGGGCAGTATAGGAAATATTTAATTTGAGGGGAAGTATAGGAAATAATTAATTTAAGGGGAAGTATAGGAAATAATTAATGGTGGAGGGGCAGTATAAGAAATAATTAATGGTGGAGAAGCAGTATAGGAAATAATTAATTTTAGGGGAAGTATAGGAAATAATTAATTTGAGGGGAAGTATAGGAAATAATTAATGGTGTAGGGGCAGTATAGGAAATAATTAATTATGAGGGGCAGTATAGGAAATAATTAATGGTGAGGGGCAGCATAGGGAATAATTAATTGTGGAGGGGAAGTATAGGAAATAATTAATGGTGGAGGGGCAGTATAGGAAATAATTAATTATGAGGGGCAGTATAGGAAATAATTAATTATGAGGGGCAGTATAGGAAATAATTAATTATGACGGGCAGTATAGGAAATAATTAATGGTGAGGGGCAGCATAGGGAATCATTAATGGTGGAGGGGAAGTATGGGAAATAAATAATGGTGGAGGGGCAGTATAGGAAATAATTAATGGTGGAGGGGCAGTATAGGAAATAATTAATGGTGGAGGGGCAGTATAGGAAATAATTATCGGTGGAGGGGCAGCTTAGGAAATAATTAATGGTGGAGGGGCAGTATAGTAAATACTTAATTTGAGGGGAAGTATAGGAAATAATTAATTTGAGGGGCAGTATAGGAAATGATTAATGGTGGAGGGGCAATATAGGAAATAATTAATTTGAGGGGCAGTACAGGAAATGATTAATGGTGAGGGGCAGCATAGGAAATAATTAATGGTGGGGGGCAGTATAGGAATTAATTAATTTGAGGGGCAGTATAGGAAATAATTAATTTGAGGGGAAGTATAGGAAATAATTAATTATGAGGGGCAGTATAGGAAATAATTAATGGTGAGGGGCAGCATAGGGAATAATTAATTATGAGGGGCAGTATATGAAATAATTATGAGGGGCAGTATAGGAAATAATTAATTTGAGGGGAAGTATAGGAAATAATTAATGGTTGAGAAGCAGTATAGGAAATAATTAATTTGAGGGGAAGTATAGGAAATAATTAATTAGAGGGGAAGTATAGGAAATAATTAATGGTGTAGGGGCAGTATAGGAAATAATTAATGGTGAGTGGCAGCATAGGAAATAATTAATGGTGAGTGGCAGCATAGGAAATAATTAAGTATGAGGGGCAGTATAGGAGATAATTAATTTGAGGGGCAACATAGGGAATAATTATGAGGGGCAGTGTAGGAAATAATTAATTTGAGCGGCAGTATAGGAAATAATTAATGGTGGGGGGCAGCATAGGAAATAATTAATGGTGGAGGGGAAGTATAGGAAATAATTAATGGTGGAGGGGCAGTATAGGAAATAATTAATGGTGGAGGGGCAGTAAAGGAAATAATTATGAGGGGCAGTATAGGAAATAAATTATGAGGTGCGGTATAGGAAATAATTAATGGTGAGGGGCAGCATAGGAAATAATTAATTTGAGGGGCAGTATAGGAAATAATTAATGGTGAGGGGAAGTATAGGAAATAATAAATTTGAGGGGCAGTATAGGAAATAATTAAGTATGAGGGGCAGTATAGGAGATAATTATGAGGGGCAGTATAGGAAATAATTATGAGGGGCAGCATAGGAAATAATTAAGTATGAGGGGCAGTATAGGGAATAATTATGAGGGGCAACATAGGGAATAATTATGAGGGGCAGTATAGGAAATAATTAATTTGAGGGGAAGTATAGGAAATAATTAATGGTGTAGAGGCAGTATAGGAAATAATTAATTATGAGGGGCAGTATAGGAAATAATTAATTATGAGCGACAGTATAGGAAATAATTAATGGTAAGGGGCAGCATAGGGAATAATTAATGGTGAGGGGCAGCATAGGAAATAATTAATGGTGGAGGGGAAGTATAGGAAATAATTAATGGTGGAGGGGCAGTATAGGAAATAATTAATTTCAGGGCCAACATAGGGAATAATTATGAGGGGCAGTATAGGAAATACTTAATTTGAGGGGAAGTATAGGAAATAATTAATGGTGTAGAGGCAGTATAGGAAATAATTAATTTGAGGGGCAGTATAGGAAATAATTAATGGTGAGGGTCAGCATAGGAAATAATTAATTATGAGGGGCAGTATAGGAAATAATTAATTATGAGGGGCAGTATAGGAAATAATTAATTATGAGGGGCAGTATAGGAAATAATTAATTATGAGGGGCAGTATAGGAAATAATTAATGGTGTAGGGGCAGTATAGGAAATAATTAATGGTGTAGGGGCAGTATAGGAAATAATTAATGGTGAGGGGCAGTATAGGAAATAATTAATTATGAGGGGCAGTATAGGAAATAATTAATTATGAGGGGCAGTATAGGAAATAATTAATTATGAGGGGCAGTATAGGAAATAATTAATGGTGAGGGGCAGCATAGGGAATAATTAATGGTGGAGGGGAAGTATGGGAAATAATTAATGGTGGAGAGGCAGTATAGGAAATAATTAATGGTGGAGGGGCAGTATAGGAAATAATTATGAGGGGCAGTATAGGAAATAATTATGAGGTGCGGTATAGGAAATAATTAATGGTGAGGGGCAGCATAGGAAATAATTAATTTGAGGGGCAGTATAGGAAATAATTAATGGTGAGGGGAAGTATAGAAAATAATTAATTTGAGGGGCAGTATAGGAAATAATTAAGTATGAGGGGCAGTATAGGAGATAATTATGAGGGGCAGTATAGGAAATAATTATGAGAGGCAGCATAGGAAATAATTAAGTATGAGGGGCAGTATAGGGAATAATTATGAGGGGCAACATAGGGAATAATTATGAGGGGCAGTATAGGAAATAATTAATTTGAGGGGAAGTAGAGGAAATAATTAATGGTGTAGAGGCAGTATAGGAAATAATTAATTATGAGGGGCAGTATAGGAAATAATTAATTATGAGGGCCAGTATAGGAAATAATTAATGGTGAGAGGCAGCATAGGGAATAATTAATGGTGAGGGGCAGCATAGGAAATAATTAATGGTGGAGGGGAAGTATAGGAAATAATTAATGGTGGAGGGGCAGTATAGGAAATAATTAATTTCAGGGCCAACATAGGGAATAATTATGAGGGGCAGTATAGGAAATAATTATGAGGGGCAGTATAGGAAATAATTAATTTGAGGGGAAGTATAGGAAATAATTAATGGTTGAAAAGCGGTATAAGAAAAAATTAATTTGAGGGGAAGTATAGGAAATAATTAATGGTGTAGGGGCAGTATAGGAAATAATTAATTTGAGGGGCAGTATAGGAAATAATTAATGGTGAGGGGCAGAATAGGAAATAATTAATGGTAAGGGGCAGCATAGGGAATAATTAATTATGAGGGGCAGTATAGGAAATAATTATGAGGGGCAGTATAGGAAATAATTAATTATGAGGGGCAGTATAGGAAATAATTGATGGTGTAGAGGCAGCATAGGGAATAATTAATGGTGAGTGGCAGCATAGGAAATAATTAATGGTGAGTGGCAGCATAGGAAATAATTAAGTATGAGGGGCAGTATAGGAGATAATTAATTTGAGGGGCAACATAGGGAATAATTATGAGGGGCAGTATAGGAAATAATTAATGGTGAGGGGCAGCATAGGGAATAATTAATTATGAGGGGCAGTATAGGAAATAATTAATTTGAGGGAAGTATAGGAAATAATTAATTTGAGGGGCAGTATAGGAAATAATTAAGTATGAGGGGCAGTATAGGAGATAATTATGAGGGGCAGTATAGGAAATAATTATGAGAGGCAGCATAGGAAATAATTAAGTATGAGGGGCAGTATAGGGAATAATTATGAGGGGCAACATAGGGAATAATTATGAGGGGCAGTATAGGAAATAATTAATTTGAGGGGAAGTAGAGGAAATAATTAATGGTGTAGAGGCAGTATAGGAAATAATTAATTATGAGGGGCAGTATAGGAAATAATTAATTATGAGGGCCAGTATAGGAAATAATTAATGGTGAGAGGCAGCATAGGGAATAATTAATGGTGAGGGGCAGCATAGGAAATAATTAATGGTGGAGGGGAAGTATAGGAAATAATTAATGGTGGAGGGGCAGTATAGGAAATAATTAATTTCAGGGCCAACATAGGGAATAATTATGAGGGGCAGTATAGGAAATAATTATGAGGGGCAGTATAGGAAATAATTAATTTGAGGGGAAGTATAGGAAATAATTAATGGTTGAAAAGCGGTATAAGAAAAAATTAATTTGAGGGGAAGTATAGGAAATAATTAATGGTGTAGGGGCAGTATAGGAAATAATTAATTTGAGGGGCAGTATAGGAAATAATTAATGGTGAGGGGCAGAATAGGAAATAATTAATGGTAAGGGGCAGCATAGGAAATAATTAATTATGAGGGGCAGTATAGGAAATAATTATGAGGGGCAGTATAGGAAATAATTAATTATGAGGGGCAGTATAGGAAATAATTGATGGTGTAGAGGCAGCATAGGGAATAATTAATGGTGAGTGGCAGCATAGGAAATAATTAATGGTGAGTGGCAGCATAGGAAATAATTAAGTATGAGGGGCAGTATAGGAGATAATTAATTTGAGGGGCAACATAGGGAATAATTATGAGGGGCAGTATAGGAAATAATTAATGGTGAGGGGCAGCATAGGGAATAATTAATTATGAGGGGCAGTATAGGAAATAATTAATTTGAGGGAAGTATAGGAAATAATTAATGAGGAGGGGCAGTATAGGAAATAATTAATTATGAGGGGCAGTATAGGAAATAATTAATGGTGGAGGGGAAGTATAGGAAATAATTAATTATGAGGGTCAGTAAAGGAAATAATTAATTATGAGGGGCAGTATAGGAAATAATTAATTATGAGGGGCAGTATAGGAAATAATTAATGGTGGAGGGGCAGTATAGGAAATAATTAATGGTGGAGGGGCAGTAAAGGAAATAATTATGAGGGGCAGTATAGGAAATAATTATAAGGTGCGGTATAGGAAATAATTAATGGTGAGGGGCAGCATAGGAAATAATTAATTTGAGGGGCAGTATAGGAAATAATTAATGGTGAGGGGAAGTATAGGAAATAATTAATTTGAGGGGCAGTATAGGAAATAATTAAGTATGAGGGGCAGTATAGGAAATAATTATGAGGGGCAGTATAGGAAATAATTAATTTGAGGGGAAGTATAGGAAATAATTAATGGTGTAGAGGCAGTATAGGAAATAATTAATTTGAGGGGTAGTATAGGAAATAATTAATGGTGAGGGGCAGCATAGGGAATAATTAATTATGAGGGGCAGTATAGGAAATAATTATGAGGGGCAGTATAGGAAATAATTAATTTGAGGGGAAGTATAGGAAATAATTAATGGTGTAGAGGCAGTATAGAAAATAATTAATTTGAGGGACAGTATAGGAAATAATTAATGGTGAGGGGCAGCATATGGAATAATTAATTTGAGGGGCAGTATAGGAAATAATTAATGGTGAGGGGCAGTATAGGAAATAATTAATGGTGAGGGTCAGCATAGGAAATAATTAATTATGAGGGGCAGTATAGGAAATAATTAATTATGAGGGGCAGTATAGGAAATAATTAATGGTAAGGGGCAGCATAGGGAATAATTAATTATGATGGGCAGTATAGGAAATAATTATGAGGGGCAGTATAGGAAATAATTAATTATGAGGGGCAGTATAGGAAATAATTGATGGTGTAGAGGCAGCATAGGGAATAATTAATGGTGAGGGGCAGCATAGGAAATAATTAATGGTGGAGGGGAAGTATAGGAAATAATTAATGGTGGAGGGGCAGTATAGGAAATAATTAATTATGAGGGGCAGTATAGGAAATAATTATCGGAGCAGGGGCAGCTTAGGAAATAATTAATGGTGGGGGGGGCAGTATAGGAAATAATTAATTTGAGGGGAAGTATAGGAAATAATTAATTTGAGGGGAAGTATAGGAAATAATTAATTTGAGGGGAAGTATAGGAAATAATTAATGGTGGGGGGCAGTATAGGAAATAATTATCGGTGGAGGGGCAGCTTAGGAAATATTTAATGGTGGGGGGGCAGTATAGGAAATAATTAATTTGAGGGGAAGTATAGTAAATACTTAATTTGAGGGGAAGTATAGGAAATAATTATGAGGGGCAGTATAGGAAATAATTATGAGGGGCAGAATAGGAAATAATTAACGGTGGAGGGGCAGCTTAGGAAATAATTAATGGTGGAGGGGCAGTATAGGAAATAATTAATTTGAGGGGAAGTATAGGAAATAATAAATGGTGTAGGGGCAGAATAGGAAATAATTAATTATGAGGGGCAGTATAGGAGATAATTAATTTGAGGGGCAACATAGGGAATAATTATGAGGGGCAGTATAGGAAATAATTAATTTGAGGGGAAGTATAGGAAATAATTAATTATGAGGGGCAAGTATAGGAAATAATTAATTATGAGGGGCAGTATAGGAAATAATTAATTATGAGGGGCAGTATAGGAAATAATTAATGGTGAGGGGCAGCATAGGGAATAATTAATGGTGGAGGGGCAGTATAGGAAATAATTAATGGTGGAGGGGCAGTATAGGAAATAATTATGAGGGGCAGTATAGGAAATAATTATGAGGTGCGGTATAGGAAATAATTAATGGTGAGGGGCAGCATAGGAAATAATTAATTTGAGGGGCAGCATAGGAAATAATTAATGGTGAGGGGAAGTATAGGAAATAATTAATTTGAGGGGCAGTATAGGAAATAATTAAGTATGAGGGGCAGTATAGGAGATAATTATGAGGGGCAGTATAGGAAATAATTATGAGGGGCAGCATAGGAAATAATTAAGTATGAGGGGCAGTATAGGGAATAATTATGAGGGGCAACATAGGGAATAATTATGAGGGGCAGTATAGGAAATAATTAATTTGAGGGGAAGTATAGGTAATAATTAATGGTGTAGAGGCAGTATAGGAAATAATTAATTGTGAGGGGCAGTATAGGAAATAATTAATTATGAGGGCCAGTATAGGAAATAATTAATGGTGAGGGGCAGCATAGGGAATAATTAATGGTGAGGGGCAGCATAGGAAATAATTAATGGTGGAGGGGAAGTATAGGAAATAATTAATGGTGGAGGGGCAGTATAGGAAATAATTAATTTCAGGGCCAACATAGGGAATAATTATGAGGGGCAGTATAGGAAATAATTAATTTGAGGGGAAGTATAGGAAATAATTAATGGTGTAGGGGCAGTATAGGAAATAATTAATGGTGAGTGGCAGCATAGGAAATAATTAATGGTGAGAGGCAGCATAGGAAATAATTAAGTTTGAGGGGCAGTATAGGAGATAATTAATTTGAGGGGCAACATAGGGAATAATTATGAGGGGCAGTATAGGAGATAATTATGAGGGGCAGTATAGGAAATAATTATGAGGGGCAGCATAGGAAATAATTATGAGGGGCAGTATAGGAAATAATTATGAGGGACAGTATAGGAAATAATTAATGGTGGAGGGGCAGTATAGGAAATAATTAATTTGAGGGGCAGTATAGGAAATAATCAATGGTGAGGGGCAGCATAGGAAATAATTAATGGTGGAGGGGCAGCATAGGAAATATTTAATGGTGGAGGGGCAGTATAGGAAATAAATAATTTGAGAGGAAGTATAGGAAATAATTAATTTGAGGGGAAGTATAGGAAATAATTAATTTGAGGGGCAGTATAGGAAATAATTAATGGTGAGGGTCAGCACAGGAAATAATTAATTATGAGGGGCAGTATAGGAAATAATTAATTATGAGGGGCAGTATAGGAAATAATTAATTATGAGGGGCAGTATAGGAAATAATTAATTATGAGGGGCAGTATAGGGAATAATTAATTATGAGGGGCAGTATAGGAAATAATTAATTATGAGGGGCAGTATAGGAAATAATTAATTTGAGGGGAAGTATAGGAAATAATTAATGGTGTAGGGGCAGTATAGGAAATATTTAATTTGAGGGGCAGTATAGGAAATAATTAATGGTGAGGGGCAGCATAGGAAATAATTAAGTATGAGGGGCAGTATAGGAGATAATTAATTTGAGGGGCAGCATAGGGAATAATTAATGGTGGAGGGGAAGTATAGGAAATAATGAATGGTGGAGGGGCAGTATAGGAAATAATTAATGGCGGAGGGGCAGTATAGGAAATAATTAATGGTGGAGGGGCAGTATAGGAAATAATTATGAGGGGCAGTATAGGAAATAATTATGAGGTGCGGTATAGGAAATAATTAATGGTGAGGGGCAGCATAGGAAATAATTAATTTCAGGGCCAACATAGGGAATAATTATGAGGGGCAGTATAGGAAATAATTAATTTGAGGGAAAGTATAGGAAATAATTAATGGTGTAGAGGCAGTATAGGAAATAATTAATTTTAGGGGCAGTATAGGAAATAATTAATGGTGAGGGTCAGCATAGAAAATAATTAATTATGAGGGGCAGTATAGGAAATATTTTATTATGAGGGGCAGTATAGGAAATAATTAATTATGATGGCCAGTATAGGGAATAATTAATTATGAGGGGCAGTATAGGAAATAATTAACTATGAGGGGCAGTATAGGAAATAATTATGAGGGGCAGTATAGGAAATAATTAATTATGAGGGGCAGTATAGGAAATAATTAATGGTGAGGGGCAGCATAGGGAATAATTAATTATGAGGGGCAGTATAGGAAATAATTATGAGGGGCAGTATAGGAAATAATTTATTTGAGGGAAGTATAGGAAATAATTAATGGTGTAGGGGCAGTATAGGAAATAATTAATTATGAGGGGCAGTATAGGAAATAATTAATTATGAGGGGCAGTATAGGAAATAATTATGAGGGGCAGTATAGGAAATAATTAATTATGAGGGGCAGTATAGGAAATAATTGATGGTGTAGAGGCAGCATAGGGAATAATTAATGGTGAGGGGCAGCATAGGAAATAATTAATGGTGGAGGGGAAGTATAGGAAATAATTAATGGTGGAGGGGCAGTATAAGAAATAATTAATTATGAGAGGCAGTATAGGAAATAATTATCGGAGGAGGGGCAGCTTAGGAAATAATTAATGGTGGGGGGGCAGTATAGGAAATAATTAATTTGAGGGGAAGTATAGTAAATACTTAATTTGAGGGGAAGTATAGGAAATAATAAATTTGAGGGGAAGTATAGGAAATAATTAATGGTGTAGGGGCAGTATAGGAAATAATTAATTTGAGGGACAGTATAGGAAATAATTAATGGCGAGGGGCAGCATAGGAAATAATTAATGGTGGGGGCAGTATAGGAAATAATTAATGAGGAGGGGCAGTATAGGAAATAATTAATTATGAGGGGCAGTATAGGAAATAATTAATTTGAGGGGAAGTATAGGAAATAATTAATGGCTGAGAAGCGGTATAGAAAATAATTAATTTGAGGGGAAGTATAGGAAATAATTAATGGTGTAGGGGCAGTATAGGAAATAATTAATGGTGGGGGCAGTATAGGAAATAATTAATGGTGGGGTCAGTATAGGAAATAATTAATGGTGGAGGGGCAGCATAGGATATATTTAATGGTGGAGGGGCAGTATAGGAAATATTTAATTTGAGGGGAAGTATAGGAAATAATTAATTTGAGGGGAAGTATAGGAAATAATTAATGGTGGAGGGGCAGTATAGGAAATAATTAATGGTGGAGAAGCAGTATAGGAAATAATTAATTTTAGGGCCAACATAGGGAATAATTATGAGGGGCAGTATAGGAAATAATTAATTTGAGGGAAAGTATAGGAAATAATTAACGGTGTAGAGGCAGTATAGGAAATAATTAATTTTAGGGGCAGTATAGGAAATAATTAATGGTGAGGGTCAGCATAGAAAATAATTAATTATGAGGGGCAGTATAGGAAATATTTTATTATGAGGGGCAGTATAGGAAATAATTAATTATGATGGGCAGTATAGGGAATAATTAATTATGAGGGGCAGTATAGGAAATAATTAACTATGAGGGGCAGTATAGGAAATAATTATGAGGGGCAGTATAGGAAATAATTAATTATGAGGGGCAGTATAGGAAATAATTAATGGTGAGTGGCAGCATAGGGAATAATTAATTATGAGGGGCAGTATAGGAAATAATTATGAGGGGCAGTATAGGAAATAATTAATTTGAGGGAAGTATAGGAAATAATTAATGGTGTAGGGGCAGTATAGGAAATAATTAATTTGAGGGGCAGTATAGGAAATAATTAATGGTGAGGGGCAGTATAGGAAATAATTAATGGTGAGGGTCAGCATAGGAAATAATTAATTATGAGGGGCAGTATAGGAAATAATTAATTATGAGGGGCAGTATAGGAAATAATTAATGGTGAGGTGCAGCATAGGGAATAATTAATTATGAGGGGCAGTATAGGAAATAATTATGAGGGGCAGTATAGGAAATAATTAATTTGAGGGGAAGTATAGGAAATAATTAATGGTGTAGAGGCAGTATAGGAAATAATTAATTATGAGGGGCAGTATAGGAAATAATTAATTATGAGGGCCAGTATAGGAAATAATTAATGGTGAGGGGCAGCATAGGAAATAATTAATGGTGGAGGGGAAGTATAGGAAATAATTAATGGTGGAGGGGCAGTATAAGAAATAATTAATTATGAGAGGCAGTATAGGAAATAATTATCGGAGGAGGGGCAGCTTAGGAAATAATTAATGGTGGGGGGGCAGTATAGGAAATAATTAATTTGAGGGGAAGTATAGGAAATAATTAATTTGAGGGGAAGTATAGGAAATAATTAATTTGAGGGGAAGTATAGGAAATAATTAATGGTGGGGGGCAGTATAGGAAATAATTATCGGTGGAGGGGCAGCTTAGGAAATAATTAATGGTGGGGGGGCAGTATAGGAAATAATTAATTTGAGGGGAAGTATAGTAAATACTTAATTTGAGGGGAAGTATAGGAAATAATTATGAGGGGCAGTATAGGAAATAATTATGAGGGGCAGAATAGGAAATAATTAACGGTGGAGGGGCAGCTTAGGAAATAATTAATGGTGGAGGGGCAGTATAGGAAATAATTAATTTGAGGGGAAGTATAGGAAATAATAAATGGTGTAGGGGCAGAATAGGAAATAATTAATTATGAGGGGCAGTATAAGAGATAATTAATTTGAGGGGCAACATAGGGAATAATTATGAGGGGCAGTATAGGAAATAATTAATTATGAGGGGCAGTATAGGAAATAATTAATTATGAGGGGCAGTATAGGAAATAATTAATGGTGAGGGGCAGCATAGGGAATAATTATGAGGGGCAGTATTGGAAATAATTATGAGGTGCGGTATGGGAAATAATTAATGGTGAGGGGCACCATAGGAAATAATTAATTTGAGGGGCAGCATAGGAAATAATTAATGGTGAGGGGAAGTATAGGAAATAATTAATTTGAGGGGCAGTATAGGAAATAATTAAGTATGAGGGGCAGTATAGGAGATAATTATGAGGGGCAGTATAGGAAATAATTATGAGGGGCAGCATAGGAAATAATTAAGTATGAGGGGCAGTATAGGGAATAATTATGAGGGGCAACATAGGGAATAATTATGAGGGGCAGTATAGGAAATAATTAATTTGAGGGGAAGTATAGGAAATAATTAATGGTGTAGAGGCAGTATAGGAAATAATTAATTATGAGGGGCAGTATAGGAAATAATTAATTATGAGGGCCAGTATAGGAAATAATTAATGGTGAGGGGCAGCATAGGGAATAATTAATGGTGAGGGGAAGCATAGGAAATAATTAATGGTGGAGGGGAAGTATAGGAAATAATTAATGGTGGAGGGGCAGTATAGGAAATAATTTATTTCAGGGCCAACATAGGGAATAATTATGAGGGGCAGTATAGGAAATAATTAATTTGAGGGGAAGTATAGGAAATAATTAATGGTGTAGAGGCAGTATAGGAAATAATTAATTATGAGGGGCAGTATAGGAAATAATTAATTATGAGGGCCAGTATAGGAAATAATTAATGGTGAGGGGCAGCATAGGGAATAATTAATGGTGAGGGGCAGCATAGGAAATAATTAATGGTGGAGGGGAAGTATAGGAAATAATTAATGGTGGAGGGGCAGTATAGGAAATAATTAATTTGAGGGGAAGTATAGGAAATAATTAATGGTGAGGGTCAGCATAGGAAATAATTAATTATGAGGGGCAGTATAGGAAATAATTAATTATGAGGGGCAGTATAGGAAATAATTAATTATGAGGGGCAGTATAGGGAATAATTAATTATGAGGGGCAGTATAGGAAATAATTATGAGGGGCAGTATAGGAAATAATTAATTTGAGGGGAAGTATAGGAAATAATTAATGGTTGAAAAGCGGTATAAGAAAAAAATAATTTGAGGGGAAGTATAGGAAATAATTAATGGTGTAGGGGCAGTATAGGAAATAATTAATGGTGAGGGGCAGTATAGGAAATAATTAATGGTGAGGGGCAGTATAGGAAATAATTAATGGTAAGGGGCAGCATAGGGAATAATTAATTATGAGGGGCAGTATAGGAAATAATTATGAGGGGCAGTATAGGAAATAATTAATTATGAGGGGCAGTATAGGAAATAATTGATGGTGTAGAGGCAGCATAGGGAATAATTAATGGTGAGTGGCAGCATAGGAAATAATTAATGGTGAGTGGCAGCATAGGAAATAATTAAGTATGAGGGGCAGTATAGGAGATAATTAATTTGAGGGGAAGTATAGGAAATAATTAATTTGAGCGGCAGTATAGGAAATAATTAATGGTGAGGGGCAGCATAGGAAATAATTAATGGTGGGGGGCAGTATAGGAAATAATTAATGGTGGAGGGGCAGCATAGGAAATATTTAATGGTGGAGGGGCAGTATAGGAAATAATTAATTAGAGGGGAAGTATAGGAAATAATTAATTTGAGGGGAAGTATAGGAAATAATAAATTTGAGGGGAAGTATAGGAAATAATTAATGGTGAGGGGCAGCATAGGAAATAATTAATGGTGGGGGCAGTATAGGAAATAATTAATGGTGGGGGCAGTATAGGAAATAATTAATGGTGGAGGGGCAGCATAGGATATATTTAATGGTGGAGGGGCAGTATAGGAAATATTTAATTTGAGGGGAAGTATAGGAAATAATTAATTTGAGGGGAAGTATAGGAAATAATTAATGGTGGAGGGGCAGTATAGGAAATAATTAATGGTGGAGAAGCAGTATAGGAAATAATTAATTTTAGGGGAAGTATAGGAAATAATTAATTTGAGGGGAAGAATAGGAAATAATTAATGGTGTAGGGGCAGTATAGGAAATAATTAATTTGAGGGGCAGTATAGGAAATAATTAATGGTGAGGGGCAGTATAGGAAATAATTAATGGTGAGGGGCAGTATAGGAGATAATTAATTTGAGGGGCAACATAGGGAATAATTAATTATGAGGGGCAGTATAGGAAATAATTAATGGTAAGGGGCAGCATAGGGAATAATTAATTATGAGGGGCAGTATAGGAAATAATTATGAGGGGCAGTATAGGAAATAATTAATTATGAGGGGCAGTATAGGAAATAATTGATGGTGTAGAGGCAGCATAGGGAATAATTAATGGTGAGGGGCAGCATAGGAAATAATTAATGGTGGAGGGGAAGTATAGGAAATAATTAATGGTGGAGGGGCAGTATAAGAAATAATTAATTATGAGAGGCAGTATAGGAAATAATTATCGGAGGAGGGGCAGCTTAGGAAATAATTAATGGTGGGGGGGCAGTATAGGAAATAATTAATTTGAGGGGAAGTATAGGAAATAATTAATTTGAGGGGAAGTATAGGAAATAATTAATTTGAGGGGAAGTATAGGAAATAATTAATGGTGGGGGGCAGTATAGGAAATAATTATCGGTGGAGGGGCAGCTTAGGAAATAATTAATGGTGGGGGGGCAGTATAGGAAATAATTAATTTGAGGGGAAGTATAGTAAATACTTAATTTGAGGGGAAGTATAGGAAATAATTATGAGGGGCAGTATAGGAAATAATTATGAGGGGCAGAATAGGAAATAATTAACGGTGGAGGGGCAGCTTAGGAAATAATTAATGGTGGAGGGGCAGTATAGGAAATAATTAATTTGAGGGGAAGTATAGGAAATAATAAATGGTGTAGGGGCAGAATAGGAAATAATTAATTATGAGGGGCAGTATAAGAGATAATTAATTTGAGGGGCAACATAGGGAATAATTATGAGGGGCAGTATAGGAAATAATTAATTATGAGGGGCAGTATAGGAAATAATTAATTATGAGGGGCAGTATAGGAAATAATTAATGGTGAGGGGCAGCATAGGGAATAATTATGAGGGGCAGTATTGGAAATAATTATGAGGTGCGGTATGGGAAATAATTAATGGTGAGGGGCACCATAGGAAATAATTAATTTGAGGGGCAGCATAGGAAATAATTAATGGTGAGGGGAAGTATAGGAAATAATTAATTTGAGGGGCAGTATAGGAAATAATTAAGTATGAGGGGCAGTATAGGAGATAATTATGAGGGGCAGTATAGGAAATAATTATGAGGGGCAGCATAGGAAATAATTAAGTATGAGGGGCAGTATAGGGAATAATTATGAGGGGCAACATAGGGAATAATTATGAGGGGCAGTATAGGAAATAATTAATTTGAGGGGAAGTATAGGAAATAATTAATGGTGTAGAGGCAGTATAGGAAATAATTAATTATGAGGGGCAGTATAGGAAATAATTAATTATGAGGGCCAGTATAGGAAATAATTAATGGTGAGGGGCAGCATAGGGAATAATTAATGGTGAGGGGAAGCATAGGAAATAATTAATGGTGGAGGGGAAGTATAGGAAATAATTAATGGTGGAGGGGCAGTATAGGAAATAATTTATTTCAGGGCCAACATAGGGAATAATTATGAGGGGCAGTATAGGAAATAATTAATTTGAGGGGAAGTATAGGAAATAATTAATGGTGTAGAGGCAGTATAGGAAATAATTAATTATGAGGGGCAGTATAGGAAATAATTAATTATGAGGGCCAGTATAGGAAATAATTAATGGTGAGGGGCAGCATAGGGAATAATTAATGGTGAGGGGCAGCATAGGAAATAATTAATGGTGGAGGGGAAGTATAGGAAATAATTAATGGTGGAGGGGCAGTATAGGAAATAATTAATTTGAGGGGAAGTATAGGAAATAATTAATGGTGAGGGTCAGCATAGGAAATAATTAATTATGAGGGGCAGTATAGGAAATAATTAATTATGAGGGGCAGTATAGGAAATATTTAATTATGAGGGGCAGTATAGGGAATAATTAATTATGAGGGGCAGTATAGGAAATAATTATGAGGGGCAGTATAGGAAATAATTAATTTGAGGGGAAGTATAGGAAATAATTAATGGTTGAAAAGCGGTATAAGAAAAAAATAATTTGAGGGGAAGTATAGGAAATAATTAATGGTGTAGGGGCAGTATAGGAAATAATTAATGGTGAGGGGCAGTATAGGAAATAATTAATGGTGAGGGGCAGTATAGGAAATAATTAATGGTAAGGGGCAGCATAGGGAATAATTAATTATGAGGGGCAGTATAGGAAATAATTATGAGGGGCAGTATAGGAAATAATTAATTATGAGGGGCAGTATAGGAAATAATTGATGGTGTAGAGGCAGCATAGGGAATAATTAATGGTGAGTGGCAGCATAGGAAATAATTAATGGTGAGTGGCAGCATAGGAAATAATTAAGTATGAGGGGCAGTATAGGAGATAATTAATTTGAGGGGAAGTATAGGAAATAATTAATTTGAGCGGCAGTATAGGAAATAATTAATGGTGAGGGGCAGCATAGGAAATAATTAATGGTGGGGGGCAGTATAGGAAATAATTAATGGTGGAGGGGCAGCATAGGAAATATTTAATGGTGGAGGGGCAGTATAGGAAATAATTAATTAGAGGGGAAGTATAGGAAATAATTAATTTGAGGGGAAGTATAGGAAATAATAAATTTGAGGGGAAGTATAGGAAATAATTAATGGTGAGGGGCAGCATAGGAAATAATTAATGGTGGGGGCAGTATAGGAAATAATTAATGGTGGGGGCAGTATAGGAAATAATTAATGGTGGAGGGGCAGCATAGGATATATTTAATGGTGGAGGGGCAGTATAGGAAATATTTAATTTGAGGGGAAGTATAGGAAATAATTAATTTGAGGGGAAGTATAGGAAATAATTAATGGTGGAGGGGCAGTATAGGAAATAATTAATGGTGGAGAAGCAGTATAGGAAATAATTAATTTTAGGGGAAGTATAGGAAATAATTAATTTGAGGGGAAGAATAGGAAATAATTAATGGTGTAGGGGCAGTATAGGAAATAATTAATTTGAGGGGCAGTATAGGAAATAATTAATGGTGAGGGGCAGCATAGGAAATAATTAATGGTGGGGGCAGTATAGGAAATAATTAATGGTGGGGGCAGTATAGGAAATAATTAATGGTGGAGGGGCAGCATAGGATATATTTAATGGTGAAGGGGCAGTATAGGAAATATTTAATTTGAGGGGAAGTATAGGAAATAATTAATTTGAGGGGAAGTATAGGAAATAATTAATGGTGGAGGGGCAGTATAGGAAATAATTAATGGTGGAGAAGCAGTATAGGAAATAATTAATTTTAGGGGAAGTATAGGAAATAATTAATTTGAGGGGAAGAATAGGAAATAATTAATGGTGTAGGGGCAGTATAGGAAATAATTAATTTGAGGGGCAGTATAGGAAATAATTAATGGTGAGGGGCAGCATAGGAAATAATTAAGTATGAGGGGCAGTATAGGAGATAATTAATTTGAGGGGCAACATAGGGAATAATTATGAGGGGCAGTATAGGAAATAATTAATGGTGGAGGGGCAGCATAGGAAATATTTAATGGTGGGGGGCAGTATAGGAAATAATTAATGGTGTGGAGGCAGAATAGGGAATAATTAATGGTGAGGGGCAGCATAGGAAATAATTAATGGTGAGGGGCAGTATAGGAAATAATTAATGGTGGAGGGGCAGCATAGGAAATATTAAATGGTGGAGGGGCAGTATAGGAAATAATTAATTTGAGGGGAAGTATAGGAAATAATTAATGGTGGAGGGGCAGTATAGGAAATAATTAATGGTGGAGGGGCAGTATAGGAAATAATTAATTTGAGGGGCAGTATAGGAAATAATTAATGGTGAAGGGCAGCATAGGAAATAAATAATGGTGGGGGGCAGTATAGGAAATAATTAATTATGAGGGGCAGTATAGGAAATAATTAATGGTGTAGAGGCAGCATAGGAAATAATTAATGGTGGAGGGGAAGTATAGGAAATAATTAATTTGAGGGGCAGTATAGGAAATAATTAATTTGAGGGGAAGTAAAGGAAATAAATAATTTGAGGGGAAGTATAGGAAATAATTAATGGTGGAGGGGCAGCATAGGAAATAATTAATTATGAGGGGCAGTATAGGAGATAATTAATTTGAGGGGCAACATAGGGAATAATTATGAGGGGCAGTATAGGAAATAATTAATTTGAGGGGAAGTATAGGAAATAATTAATTAGAGGGGAAGTATAGGAAATAATTAATGGTGGAGGGGCAGTATAGGAAATAATTAATTTGATGGGCAGTATAGGAAATAATTAATGGTGAGGGGCAGCATAGGGAATAATTAATTATGAGGGGCAGTATAGGAAATAATTATGAGGGGCAGTATAGGAAATAATTAATTTGAGGGGAAGTATAGGAAATAATTAATGGTTGAGAAGCAGTATAGGAAATAATTAATTATGAGGGGCAGTATAGGGAATAATTAATTATGAGGGGCAGAATAGGAAATAATTAATTATGAGGGGCAGTATAGGAAATAATTATGAGGGGCAGTATAGGAAATAATTAATTTGAGGGGAAGTATAGGAAATAATTAATGGTTGAGAAGCGGTATAGGAAATAATTAATTTGAGGGGAAGTATAGGAAATAATTAATGGTGGGGGGCAGTATAGGAAATAATTAATTTGAGGGGAAGTATAGGAAATAATTAATTTGAGGGGAAGTATAGGAAATAATAAATGGTGTAGAGGCAGTATAGGAAATAATTAATTTGAGGGGCAGTATAGGAAATAATTAATGGTGAGGGTCAGCATAGGAAATAATTAATTATGAGGGGCAGTATAGGAAATAATTAATTATGAGGGGCAGTATAGGAAACAATTAATTATGAGGGGCAGAATAGGGAATAATTAATTATGAGGGGCAGAATAGGAAATAATTAATTATGAGGGGCAGTATAGGAAATAATTAATGGTGAGGGGCAGCATAGGAAATGATTAATTTGAGGGGCAGTATAGCAAATAATTAATGGTGAGGGGAAGTATAGGAAATAATTAATTTGAGGGGCAGTATAGGAAATAATTAAGTATGAGGGGCAGTATAGGAGATAATTATGAGGGGCAGTATAGGAAATAATTATGAGAGGCAGCATAGGAAATAATTAAGTATGAGGGGCAGTATAGGGAATAATTATGAGGGGCAACATAGGGAATAATTATGAGGGGCAGTATAGGAAATAATTAATTTGAGGGGAAGTAGAGGAAATAATTAATGGTGTAGAGGCAGTATAGGAAATAATTAATTATGAGGGGCAGTATAGGAAATAATTAATTATGAGGGCCAGTATAGGAAATAATTAATGGTGAGAGGCAGCATAGGGAATAATTAATGGTGAGGGGCAGCATAGGAAATAATTAATGGTGGAGGGGAAGTATAGGAAATAATTAATGGTGGAGGGGCAGTATAGGAAATAATTAATTTCAGGGCCAACATAGGGAATAATTATGAGGGGCAGTATAGGAAATAATTATGAGGGGCAGTATAGGAAATAATTAATTTGAGGGAAAGTATAGGAAATAATTAATGGTTGAAAAGCGGTATAAGAAAAAATTAATTTGAGGGGAAGTATAGGAAATAATTAATGGTGTAGGGGCAGTATAGGAAATAATTAATTTGAGGGGCAGTATAGGAAATAATTAATGGTGAGGGGCAGAATAGGAAATAATTAATGGTAAGGGGCAGCATAGGGAATAATTAATTATGAGGGGCAGTATAGGAAATAATTATGAGGGGCAGTATAGGAAATAATTAATTTGAGGGGAAGTATAGGAAATAATTAATGGTGTAGAGGCAGTATAGGAAATAATTAATTATGAGGGGCAGTATAGGAAATAATTAATTATGAGGGCCAGTATAGGAAATAATTAATGGTGAGGGGCAGCATAGGGAATAATTAATGGTGAGGGGAAGCATAGGAAATAATTAATGGTGGAGGGGAAGTATAGGAAATAATTAATGGTGGAGGGGCAGTATAGGAAATAATTTATTTCAGGGCCAACATAGGGAATAATTATGAGGGGCAGTATAGGAAATAATTAATTTGAGGGGAAGTATAGGAAATAATTAATGGTGTAGAGGCAGTATAGGAAATAATTAATTATGAGGGGCAGTATAGGAAATAATTAATTATGAGGGCCAGTATAGGAAATAATTAATGGTGAGGGGCAGCATAGGGAATAATTAATGGTGAGGGGCAGCATAGGAAATAATTAATGGTGGAGGGGAAGTATAGGAAATAATTAATGGTGGAGGGGCAGTATAGGAAATAATTAATTTGAGGGGAAGTATAGGAAATAATTAATGGTGAGGGTCAGCATTGGAAATAATTAATTATGAGGGGCAGTATAGGAAATAATTAATTATGAGGGGCAGTATAGGAAATAATTAATTATGAGGGGCAGTATAGGGAATAATTAATTATGAGGGGCAGTATAGGAAATAATTATGAGGGGCAGTATAGGAAATAATTAATTTGAGGGGAAGTATAGGAAATAATTAATGGTTGAAAAGCGGTATAAGAAAAAAATAATTTGAGGGGAAGTATAGGAAATAATTAATGGTGTAGGGGCAGTATAGGAAATAATTAATGGTGAGGGGCAGTATAGGAAATAATTAATGGTGAGGGGCAGTATAGGAAATAATTAATGGTAAGGGGCAGCATAGGGAATAATTAATTATGAGGGGCAGTATAGGAAATAATTATGAGGGGCAGTATAGGAAATAATTAATTATGAGGGGCAGTATAGGAAATAATTGATGGTGTAGAGGCAGCATAGGGAATAATTAATGGTGAGTGGCAGCATAGGAAATAATTAATGGTGAGTGGCAGCATAGGAAATAATTAAGTATGAGGGGCAGTATAGGAGATAATTAATTTGAGGGGAAGTATAGGAAATAATTAATTTGAGCGGCAGTATAGGAAATAATTAATGGTGAGGGGCAGCATAGGAAATAATTAATGGTGGGGGGCAGTATAGGAAATAATTAATGGTGGAGGGGCAGCATAGGAAATATTTAATGGTGGAGGGGCAGTATAGGAAATAATTAATTAGAGGGGAAGTATAGGAAATAATTAATTTGAGGGGAAGTATAGGAAATAATAAATTTGAGGGGAAGTATAGGAAATAATTAATGGTGAGGGGCAGCATAGGAAATAATTAATGGTGGGGGCAGTATAGGAAATAATTAATGGTGGGGGCAGTATAGGAAATAATTAATGGTGGAGGGGCAGCATAGGATATATTTAATGGTGGAGGGGCAGTATAGGAAATATTTAATTTGAGGGGAAGTATAGGAAATAATTAATTTGAGGGGAAGTATAGGAAATAATTAATGGTGGAGGGGCAGTATAGGAAATAATTAATGGTGGAGAAGCAGTATAGGAAATAATTAATTTTAGGGGAAGTATAGGAAATAATTAATTTGAGGGGAAGAATAGGAAATAATTAATGGTGTAGGGGCAGTATAGGAAATAATTAATTTGAGGGGCAGTATAGGAAATAATTAATGGTGAGGGGCAGCATAGGAAATAATTAATGGTGGGGGCAGTATAGGAAATAATTAATGGTGGGGGCAGTATAGGAAATAATTAATGGTGGAGGGGCAGCATAGGATATATTTAATGGTGGAGGGGCAGTATAGGAAATATTTAATTTGAGGGGAAGTATAGGAAATAATTAATTTGAGGGGAAGTATAGGAAATAATTAATGGTGGAGGGGCAGTATAGGAAATAATTAATGGTGGAGAAGCAGTATAGGAAATAATTAATTTTAGGGGAAGTATAGGAAATAATTAATTTGAGGGGAAGAATAGGAAATAATTAATGGTGTAGGGGCAGTATAGGAAATAATTAATTTGAGGGGCAGTATAGGAAATAATTAATGGTGAGGGGCAGCATAGGAAATAATTAAGTATGAGGGGCAGTATAGGAGATAATTAATTTGAGGGGCAACATAGGGAATAATTATGAGGGGCAGTATAGGAAATAATTAATGGTGGAGGGGCAGTATAGGAAATAATTAATGGTGGAGGGGCAGTATAGGAAATAATTATGAGGGGCAGTATAGGAAATAATTATGAGGTGCGGTATAGGAAATAATTAATGGTGAGGGGCAGCATAGGAAATAATTAATTTCAGGGCCAACATAGGGAATAATTATGAGGGGCAGTATAGGAAATAATTAATTTGAGGGAAAGTATAGGAAATAATTAATGGTGTAGAGGCAGTATAGGAAATAATTAATTTTAGGGGCAGTATAGGAAATAATTAATGGTGAGGGTCAGCATAGAAAATAATTAATTATGAGGGGCAGTATAGGAAATATTTTATTATTAGGGGCAGTATAGGAAATAATTAATTATGATGGGCAGTATAGGGAATAATTAATTATGAGGGGCAGTATAGGAAATAATTAACTATGAGGGGTAGTATAGGAAATAATTATGAGGGGCAGTATAGGAAATAATTAATTATGAGGGGCAGTATAGGAAATAATTAATGGTGAGTGGCAGCATAGGGAATAATTAATTATGAGGGGCAGTATAGGAAATAATTATGAGGGGCAGTATAGGAAATAATTAATTTGAGGGAAGTATAGGAAATAATTAATGGTGTAGGGGCAGTATAGGAAATAATTAATTTGAGGGGCAGTATAGGAAATAATTAATGGTGAGGGGCAGTATAGGAAATAATTAATGGTGAGGGTCAGCATAGGAAATAATTAATTATGAGGGGCAGTATAGGAAATAATTAATTATGAGGGGCAGTATAGGAAATAATTAATGGTAAGGGGCAGCATAGGGAATAATTAATTATGAGGGGCAGTATAGGAAATAATTATGAGGGGCAGTATAGGAAATAATTAATTATGAGGGGCAGTATAGGAAATAATTGATGGTGTAGAGGCAGCATAGGGAATAATTAATGGTGAGGGGCAGCATAGGAAATAATTAATGGTGGAGGGGAAGTATAGGAAATAATTAATGGTGGAGGGGCAGTATAAGAAATAATTAATTATGAGAGGCAGTATAGGAAATAATTATCGGAGGAGGGGCAGCTTAGGAAATAATTAATGGTGGGGGGGCAGTATAGGAAATAATTAATTTGAGGGGAAGTATAGGAAATAATTAATTTGAGGGGAAGTATAGGAAATAATTAATTTGAGGGGAAGTATAGGAAATAATTAATGGTGGGGGGCAGTATAGGAAATAATTATCGGTGGAGGGGCAGCTTAGGAAATAATTAATGGTGGGGGGGCAGTATAGGAAATAATTAATTTGAGGGGAAGTATAGTAAATACTTAATTTGAGGGGAAGTATAGGAAATAATTATGAGGGGCAGTATAGGAAATAATTATGAGGGGCAGAATAGGAAATAATTAACGGTGGAGGGGCAGCTTAGGAAATAATTAATGGTGGAGGGGCAGTATAGGAAATAATTAATTTGAGGGGAAGTATAGGAAATAATAAATGGTGTAGGGGCAGAATAGGAAATAATTAATTATGAGGGGCAGTATAAGAGATAATTAATTTGAGGGGCAACATAGGGAATAATTATGAGGGGCAGTATAGGAAATAATTAATTATGAGGGGCAGTATAGGAAATAATTAATTATGAGGGGCAGTATAGGAAATAATTAATGGTGAGGGGCAGCATAGGGAATAATTATGAGGGGCAGTATTGGAAATAATTATGAGGTGCGGTATGGGAAATAATTAATGGTGAGGGGCAGCATAGGAAATAATTAATTTGAGGGGCAGCATAGGAAATAATTAATGGTGAGGGGAAGTATAGGAAATAATTAATTTGAGGGGCAGTATAGGAAATAATTAAGTATGAGGGGCAGTATAGGAGATAATTATGAGGGGCAGTATAGGAAATAATTATGAGGGGCAGCATAGGAAATAATTAAGTATGAGGGGCAGTATAGGGAATAATTATGAGGGGCAACATAGGGAATAATTATGAGGGGCAGTATAGGAAATAATTAATTTGAGGGGAAGTATAGGAAATAATTAATGGTGTAGAGGCAGTATAGGAAATAATTAATTATGAGGGGCAGTATAGGAAATAATTAATTATGAGGGCCAGTATAGGAAATAATTAATGGTGAGGGGCAGCATAGGGAATAATTAATGGTGAGGGGCAGCATAGGAAATAATTAATGGTGGAGGGGAAGTATAGGAAATAATTAATGGTGGAGGGGCAGTATAGGAAATAATTTATTTCAGGGCCAACATAGGGAATAATTATGAGGGGCAGTATAGGAAATAATTAATTTGAGGGGAAGTATAGGAAATAATTAATGGTGTAGAGGCAGTATAGGAAATAATTAATTATGAGGGGCAGTATAGGAAATAATTAATTATGAGGGCCAGTATAGGAAATAATTAATGGTGAGGGGCAGCATAGGGAATAATTAATGGTGAGGGGCAGCATAGGAAATAATTAATGGTGGAGGGGAAGTATAGGAAATAATTAATGGTGGAGGGGCAGTATAGGAAATAATTTATTTCAGGGCCAACATAGGGAATAATTATGAGGGGCAGTATAGGAAATAATTAATTTGAGGGGAAGTATAGGAAATAATTAATGGTTGAAAAGCGGTATAAGAAAAAAATAATTTGAGGGGAAGTATAGGAAATAATTAATGGTGTAGGGGCAGCATAGGAAATAATTAATGGTGAGGGGCAGTATAGGAAATAATTAATGGTGAGGGGCAGTATAGGAAATAATTAATGGTAAGGGGCAGCATAGGGAATAATTAATTATGAGGGGCAGTATAGGAAATAATTATGAGGGGCAGTATAGGAAATAATTAATTATGAGGGGCAGTATAGGAAATAATTGATGGTGTAGAGGCAGCATAGGGAATAATTAATGGTGAGTGGCAGCATAGGAAATAATTAATGGTGAGTGGCAGCATAGGAAATAATTAAGTATGAGGGGCAGTATAGGAGATAATTAATTTGAGGGGAAGTATAGGAAATAATTAATTTGAGCGGCAGTATAGGAAATAATTAATGGTGAGGGGCAGCATAGGAAATAATTAATGGTGGGGGGCAGTATAGGAAATAATTAATGGTGGAGGGGCAGCATAGGAAATATTTAATGGTGGAGGGGCAGTATAGGAAATAATTAATTAGAGGGGAAGTATAGGAAATAATTAATTTGAGGGGAAGTATAGGAAATAATAAATTTGAGGGGAAGTATAGGAAATAATTAATGGTGTAGGGGCAGTATAGGAAATAATTAATTTGAGGGGCAGTATAGGAAATAATTAATGGTGAGGGGCAGCATAGGATATATTTAATGGTGGAGGGGCAGTATAGGAAATATTTAATTTGAGGGGAAGTATAGGAAATAATTAATTTGAGGAGAAGTATAGGAAATAATTAATGGTGGAGGGGCAGTATAGGAAATAATTAATGGTGGAGAAGCAGTATAGGAAATAATTAATTTTAGGGGAAGTATAGGAAATAATTAATTTGAGGGGAAGAATAGGAAATAATTAATGGTGTAGGGGCAGTATAGGAAATAATTAATTTGAGGGGCAGTATAGGAAATAATTAATGGTGAGGGGCAGCATAGGAAATAATTAAGTATGAGGGGCAGTATAGGAGATAATTAATTTGAGGGGCAACATAGGGAATAATTATGAGGGGCAGTATAGGAAATAATTAATGGTGGAGGGGCAGCATAGGAAATATTTAATGGTGGGGGGCAGTATAGGAAATAATTAATGGTGTGGAGGCAGAATAGGGAATAATTAATGGTGAGGGGCAGCATAGGAAATAATTAATGGTGAGGGGCAGTATAGGAAATAATTAATGGTGGAGGGGCAGCATAGGAAATATTAAATGGTGGAGGGGCAGTATAGGAAATAATTAATTTGAGGGGAAGTATAGGAAATAATTAATGGTGGAGGGGCAGTATAGGAAATAATTAATGGTGGAGGGGCAGTATAGGAAATAATTAATGGTGAAGGGCAGCATAGGAAATAAATAATGGTGGGGGGCAGTATAGGAAATAATTAATTATGAGGGGCAGTATAGGAAATAATTAATGGTGTAGAGGCAGCATAGGAAATAATTAATGGTGGAGGGGAAGTATAGGAAATAATTAATTTGAGGGGCAGTATAGGAAATAATTAATTTGAGGGGAAGTATAGGAAATAAATAATTTGAGGGGAAGTATAGGAAATAATTAATGGTGGAGGGGCAGCATAGGAAATAATTAATTATGAGGGGCAGTATAGGAGATAATTAATTTGAGGGGCAACATAGGGAATAATTATGAGGGGCAGTATAGGAAATAATTAATTTGAGTGGAAGTATAGGAAATAATTAATTAGAGGGGAAGTATAGGAAATAATTAATGGTGGAGGGGCAGTATAGGAAATAATTAATTTGATGGGCAGTATAGTAAATAATTAATGGTGAGGGGCAGCATAGGGAATAATTAATTATGAGGGGCAGTATAGGAAATAATTATGAGGGGCAGTATAGGAAATAATTAATTTGAGGGGAAGTATAGGAAATAATTAATGGTTGAGAAGCAGTATAGGAAATAATTAATTATGAGGGGCAGTATAGGGAATAATTAATTATGAGGGGCAGAATAGGAAATAATTAATTATGAGGGGCAGTATAGGAAATAATTATGAGGGGCAGTATAGGAAATAATTAATTTGAGGGGAAGTATAGGAAATAATTAATGGTTGAGAAGCGGTATAGGAAATAATTAATTTGAGGGGAAGTATAGGAAATAATTAATGGTGGGGGGCAGTATAGGAAATAATTAATTTGAGGGGAAGTATAGGAAATAATTAATTTGAGGGGAAGTATAGGAAATAATAAATGGTGTAGAGGCAGTATAGGAAATAATTAATTTGAGGGGCAGTATAGGAAATAATTAATGGTGAGGGTCAGCATAGGAAATAATTAATTATGAGGGGCAGTATAGGAAATAATTAATTATGAGGGGCAGTATAGGAAACAATTAATTATGAGGGGCAGAATAGGGAATAATTAATTATGAGGAGCAGAATAGGAAATAATTAATTATGAGGGGCAGTATAGGAAATAATTAAGAGGGGCAGTTTAGGAAATAATTAATTTGAGGGGAAGTATAGGAAATAATTAATGGTTGAGAAGCGGTATAGGAAATAATTAATTTGAGGGGAAGTATAGGAAATAATTAATGGTGTAGGGGCAGTATAGGAAATAATTAATTTGAGGGGCAGTATAGGAAATAATTAATGGTGAGGGGCAGCATGGGAAATAATTAAGAATGAGGGGCAGTATAGGAGATAATTAATTTGAGGGGCAACATAGGGAATAATTATGAGGGGCAGTATAGGAAATAATTAATTTGAGGGGCAGTATAGGAAATAATTAATGGTGGGGGGAAACATAGGAAATAATTAATGGTGGGGGCAGTATAGGAACTAATTAATGGTGGAGGGGCAGCATAGGATATATTTAATGGTGGAGGGGCAGTATAGGAAATATTTAATTTGAGGGGAAGTATAGGAAATAATTAATTTGAGGGGAATTATAGGAAATAATTAATGGTGGAGGGGCAGTATAAGAAATAATTAATGGTGGAGAAGCAGTATAGGAAATAATTAATTTTAGGGGAAGTATAGGAAATAATTAATTTGAGGGGAAGTATAGGAAATAATTAATGGTGTAGGGGCAGTATAGGAAATAATTAATTTGAGGGGCAGTATAGGAAATAATTAATTATGAGGGGCAGTATAGGAAATAATTAATGGTGAGGGGCAGCATAGGGAATAATTAATGGTGGAGGGGAAGTATAGGAAATAATTAATGGTGGGGGGCAGTATAGGAAATAATTAATTTGAGGGGAAGTATAGGAAATAATTAATTTGAGGGGAAGCATAGGAAATAATAAATGGTGTAGAGGCAGTATAGGAAATAATTAATTTGAGGGGCAGTATAGGAAATAATTAATGGTGAGGGTCAGCATAGGAAATAATTAATTATGAGGGGCAGTATAGGAAATAATTAATTATGAGGGGCAGTATAGGAAACAATTAATTATGAGGGGCAGAATAGGGAATAATTAATTATGAGGGGCAGAATAGGAAATAATTAATTATGAGGGGCAGTATAGGAAATAATTAAGAGGGGCAGTTTAGGAAATAATTAATTTGAGGGGAAGTATAGGAAATAATTAATGGTTGAGAAGCGGTATAGGAAATAATTAATTTGAGGGGAAGTATAGGAAATAATTAATGGTGTAGGGGCAGTATAGGAAATAATTAATTTGAGGGGCAGTATAGGAAATAATTAATGGTGAGGGGCAGCATGGGAAATAATTAAGAATGAGGGGCAGTATAGGAGATAATTAATTTGAGGGGCAACATAGGGAATAATTATGAGGGGCAGTATAGGAAATAATTAATTTGAGGGGCAGTATAGGAAATAATTAATGGTGGGGGGAAACATAGGAAATAATTAATGGTGGGGGCAGTATAGGAACTAATTAATGGTGGAGGGGCAGCATAGGATATATTTAATGGTGGAGGGGCAGTATAGGAAATATTTAATTTGAGGGGAAGTATAGGAAATAATTAATTTAAGGGGAAGTATAGGAAATAATTAATTTGAGCGGCAGTATAGGAAATAATTAATGGTGAGGGGCAGCATAGGAAATAATTAATGGTGGGGGCAGTATAGGAAATAATTAATGGTGGAGGGGCAGCATAGGAAATATTTAATGGTGGAGGGGCAGTATAGGAAATAATTAATTAGAGGGGAAGTATAGGAAATAATTAATTTGAGGGGAAGTATAGGAAATAATAAATTTGAGGGGAAGTATAGGAAATAATTAATGGTGAGGGGCAGCATAGGAAATAATTAATGGTGGGGGCAGTATAGGAAATAATTAATGGTGGGGGCAGTATAGGAAATAATTAATGGTGGAGGGGCAGCATAGGATATATTTAATGGTGGAGGGGCAGTATAGGAAATATTTAATTTGAGGGGAAGTATAGGAAATAATTAATTTGAGGGGAAGTATAGGAAATAATTAATGGTGGAGGGGCAGTATAGGAAATAATTAATGGTGGAGAAGCAGTATAGGAAATAATTAATTTTAGGGGAAGTATAGGAAATAATTAATTTGAGGGGAAGAATAGGAAATAATTAATGGTGTAGGGGCAGTATAGGAAATAATTAATTTGAGGGGCAGTATAGGAAATAATTAATGGTGAGGGGCAGCATAGGAAATAATTAATGGTGGGGGCAGTATAGGAAATAATTAATGGTGGGGGCAGTATAGGAAATAATTAATGGTGGAGGGGCAGCATAGGATATATTTAATGGTGGAGGGGCAGTATAGGAAATATTTAATTTGAGGGGAAGTATAGGAAATAATTAATTTGAGGGGAAGTATAGGAAATAATTAATGGTGGAGGGGCAGTATAGGAAATAATTAATGGTGGAGAAGCAGTATAGGAAATAATTAATTTTAGGGGAAGTATAGGAAATAATTAATTTGAGGGGAAGAATAGGAAATAATTAATGGTGTAGGGGCAGTATAGGAAATAATTAATTTGAGGGGCAGTATAGGAAATAATTAATGGTGAGGGGCAGCATAGGAAATAATTAAGTATGAGGGGCAGTATAGGAGATAATTAATTTGAGGGGCAACATAGGGAATAATTATGAGGGGCAGTATAGGAAATAATTAATGGTGGAGGGGCAGCATAGGAAATATTTAATGGTGGGGGGCAGTATAGGAAATAATTAATGGTGTGGAGGCAGAATAGGGAATAATTAATGGTGAGGGGCAGCATAGGAAATAATTAATGGTGAGGGGCAGTATAGGAAATAATTAATGGTGGAGGGGCAGCATAGGAAATATTAAATGGTGGAGGGGCAGTATAGGAAATAATTAATTTGAGGGGAAGTATAGGAAATAATTAATGGTGGAGGGGCAGTATAGGAAATAATTAATGGTGGAGGGGCAGTATAGGAAATAATTAATTTGAGGGGCAGTATAGGAAATAATTAATGGTGAAGGGCAGCATAGGAAATAAATAATGGTGGGGGGCAGTATAGGAAATAATTAATTATGAGGGGCAGTATAGGAAATAATTAATGGTGTAGAGGCAGCATAGGAAATAATTAATGGTGGAGGGGAAGTATAGGAAATAATTAATTTGAGGGGCAGTATAGGAAATAATTAATTTGAGGGGAAGTAAAGGAAATAAATAATTTGAGGGGAAGTATAGGAAATAATTAATGGTGGAGGGGCAGCATAGGAAATAATTAATTATGAGGGGCAGTATAGGAGATAATTAATTTGAGGGGCAACATAGGGAATAATTATGAGGGGCAGTATAGGAAATAATTAATTTGAGGGGAAGTATAGGAAATAATTAATTAGAGGGGAAGTATAGGAAATAATTAATGGTGGAGGGGCAGTATAGGAAATAATTAATTTGATGGGCAGTATAGGAAATAATTAATGGTGAGGGGCAGCATAGGGAATAATTAATTATGAGGGGCAGTATAGGAAATAATTATGAGGGGCAGTATAGGAAATAATTAATTTGAGGGGAAGTATAGGAAATAATTAATGGTTGAGAAGCAGTATAGGAAATAATTAATTATGAGGGGCAGTATAGGGAATAATTAATTATGAGGGGCAGAATAGGAAATAATTAATTATGAGGGGCAGTATAGGAAATAATTATGAGGGGCAGTATAGGAAATAATTAATTTGAGGGGAAGTATAGGAAATAATTAATGGTTGAGAAGCGGTATAGGAAATAATTAATTTGAGGGGAAGTATAGGAAATAATTAATGGTGGGGGGCAGTATAGGAAATAATTAATTTGAGGGGAAGTATAGGAAATAATTAATTTGAGGGGAAGTATAGGAAATAATAAATGGTGTAGAGGCAGTATAGGAAATAATTAATTTGAGGGGCAGTATAGGAAATAATTAATGGTGAGGGTCAGCATAGGAAATAATTAATTATGAGGGGCAGTATAGGAAATAATTAATTATGAGGGGCAGTATAGGAAACAATTAATTATGAGGGGCAGAATAGGGAATAATTAATTATGAGGGGCAGAATAGGAAATAATTAATTATGAGGGGCAGTATAGGAAATAATTAATGGTGAGGGGCAGCATAGGAAATGATTAATTTGAGGGGCAGTATAGCAAATAATTAATGGTGAGGGGAAGTATAGGAAATAATTAATTTGAGGGGCAGTATAGGAAATAATTAAGTATGAGGGGCAGTATAGGAGATAATTATGAGGGGCAGTATAGGAAATAATTATGAGAGGCAGCATAGGAAATAATTAAGTATGAGGGGCAGTATAGGGAATAATTATGAGGGGCAACATAGGGAATAATTATGAGGGGCAGTATAGGAAATAATTAATTTGAGGGGAAGTAGAGGAAATAATTAATGGTGTAGAGGCAGTATAGGAAATAATTAATTATGAGGGGCAGTATAGGAAATAATTAATTATGAGGGCCAGTATAGGAAATAATTAATGGTGAGAGGCAGCATAGGGAATAATTAATGGTGAGGGGCAGCATAGGAAATAATTAATGGTGGAGGGGAAGTATAGGAAATAATTAATGGTGGAGGGGCAGTATAGGAAATAATTAATTTCAGGGCCAACATAGGGAATAATTATGAGGGGCAGTATAGGAAATAATTATGAGGGGCAGTATAGGAAATAATTAATTTGAGGGAAAGTATAGGAAATAATTAATGGTTGAAAAGCGGTATAAGAAAAAATTAATTTGAGGGGAAGTATAGGAAATAATTAATGGTGTAGGGGCAGTATAGGAAATAATTAATTTGAGGGGCAGTATAGGAAATAATTAATGGTGAGGGGCAGAATAGGAAATAATTAATGGTAAGGGGCAGCATAGGGAATAATTAATTATGAGGGGCAGTATAGGAAATAATTATGAGGGGCAGTATAGGAAATAATTAATTTGAGGGGAAGTATAGGAAATAATTAATGGTGTAGAGGCAGTATAGGAAATAATTAATTATGAGGGGCAGTATAGGAAATAATTAATTATGAGGGCCAGTATAGGAAATAATTAATGGTGAGGGGCAGCATAGGGAATAATTAATGGTGAGGGGAAGCATAGGAAATAATTAATGGTGGAGGGGAAGTATAGGAAATAATTAATGGTGGAGGGGCAGTATAGGAAATAATTTATTTCAGGGCCAACATAGGGAATAATTATGAGGGGCAGTATAGGAAATAATTAATTTGAGGGGAAGTATAGGAAATAATTAATGGTGTAGAGGCAGTATAGGAAATAATTAATTATGAGGGGCAGTATAGGAAATAATTAATTATGAGGGCCAGTATAGGAAATAATTAATGGTGAGGGGCAGCATAGGGAATAATTAATGGTGAGGGGCAGCATAGGAAATAATTAATGGTGGAGGGGAAGTATAGGAAATAATTAATGGTGGAGGGGCAGTATAGGAAATAATTAATTTGAGGGGAAGTATAGGAAATAATTAATGGTGAGGGTCAGCATTGGAAATAATTAATTATGAGGGGCAGTATAGGAAATAATTAATTATGAGGGGCAGTATAGGAAATAATTAATTATGAGGGGCAGTATAGGGAATAATTAATTATGAGGGGCAGTATAGGAAATAATTATGAGGGGCAGTATAGGAAATAATTAATTTGAGGGGAAGTATAGGAAATAATTAATGGTTGAAAAGCGGTATAAGAAAAAAATAATTTGAGGGGAAGTATAGGAAATAATTAATGGTGTAGGGGCAGTATAGGAAATAATTAATGGTGAGGGGCAGTATAGGAAATAATTAATGGTGAGGGGCAGTATAGGAAATAATTAATGGTAAGGGGCAGCATAGGGAATAATTAATTATGAGGGGCAGTATAGGAAATAATTATGAGGGGCAGTATAGGAAATAATTAATTATGAGGGGCAGTATAGGAAATAATTGATGGTGTAGAGGCAGCATAGGGAATAATTAATGGTGAGTGGCAGCATAGGAAATAATTAATGGTGAGTGGCAGCATAGGAAATAATTAAGTATGAGGGGCAGTATAGGAGATAATTAATTTGAGGGGAAGTATAGGAAATAATTAATTTGAGCGGCAGTATAGGAAATAATTAATGGTGAGGGGCAGCATAGGAAATAATTAATGGTGGGGGGCAGTATAGGAAATAATTAATGGTGGAGGGGCAGCATAGGAAATATTTAATGGTGGAGGGGCAGTATAGGAAATAATTAATTAGAGGGGAAGTATAGGAAATAATTAATTTGAGGGGAAGTATAGGAAATAATAAATTTGAGGGGAAGTATAGGAAATAATTAATGGTGAGGGGCAGCATAGGAAATAATTAATGGTGGGGGCAGTATAGGAAATAATTAATGGTGGGGGCAGTATAGGAAATAATTAATGGTGGAGGGGCAGCATAGGATATATTTAATGGTGGAGGGGCAGTATAGGAAATATTTAATTTGAGGGGAAGTATAGGAAATAATTAATTTGAGGGGAAGTATAGGAAATAATTAATGGTGGAGGGGCAGTATAGGAAATAATTAATGGTGGAGAAGCAGTATAGGAAATAATTAATTTTAGGGGAAGTATAGGAAATAATTAATTTGAGGGGAAGAATAGGAAATAATTAATGGTGTAGGGGCAGTATAGGAAATAATTAATTTGAGGGGCAGTATAGGAAATAATTAATGGTGAGGGGCAGCATAGGAAATAATTAATGGTGGGGGCAGTATAGGAAATAATTAATGGTGGGGGCAGTATAGGAAATAATTAATGGTGGAGGGGCAGCATAGGATATATTTAATGGTGGAGGGGCAGTATAGGAAATATTTAATTTGAGGGGAAGTATAGGAAATAATTAATTTGAGGGGAAGTATAGGAAATAATTAATGGTGGAGGGGCAGTATAGGAAATAATTAATGGTGGAGAAGCAGTATAGGAAATAATTAATTTTAGGGGAAGTATAGGAAATAATTAATTTGAGGGGAAGAATAGGAAATAATTAATGGTGTAGGGGCAGTATAGGAAATAATTAATTTGAGGGGCAGTATAGGAAATAATTAATGGTGAGGGGCAGCATAGGAAATAATTAAGTATGAGGGGCAGTATAGGAGATAATTAATTTGAGGGGCAACATAGGGAATAATTATGAGGGGCAGTATAGGAAATAATTAATGGTGGAGGGGCAGTATAGGAAATAATTAATGGTGGAGGGGCAGTATAGGAAATAATTATGAGGGGCAGTATAGGAAATAATTATGAGGTGCGGTATAGGAAATAATTAATGGTGAGGGGCAGCATAGGAAATAATTAATTTCAGGGCCAACATAGGGAATAATTATGAGGGGCAGTATAGGAAATAATTAATTTGAGGGAAAGTATAGGAAATAATTAATGGTGTAGAGGCAGTATAGGAAATAATTAATTTTAGGGGCAGTATAGGAAATAATTAATGGTGAGGGTCAGCATAGAAAATAATTAATTATGAGGGGCAGTATAGGAAATATTTTATTATTAGGGGCAGTATAGGAAATAATTAATTATGATGGGCAGTATAGGGAATAATTAATTATGAGGGGCAGTATAGGAAATAATTAACTATGAGGGGTAGTATAGGAAATAATTATGAGGGGCAGTATAGGAAATAATTAATTATGAGGGGCAGTATAGGAAATAATTAATGGTGAGTGGCAGCATAGGGAATAATTAATTATGAGGGGCAGTATAGGAAATAATTATGAGGGGCAGTATAGGAAATAATTAATTTGAGGGAAGTATAGGAAATAATTAATGGTGTAGGGGCAGTATAGGAAATAATTAATTTGAGGGGCAGTATAGGAAATAATTAATGGTGAGGGGCAGTATAGGAAATAATTAATGGTGAGGGTCAGCATAGGAAATAATTAATTATGAGGGGCAGTATAGGAAATAATTAATTATGAGGGGCAGTATAGGAAATAATTAATGGTAAGGGGCAGCATAGGGAATAATTAATTATGAGGGGCAGTATAGGAAATAATTATGAGGGGCAGTATAGGAAATAATTAATTATGAGGGGCAGTATAGGAAATAATTGATGGTGTAGAGGCAGCATAGGGAATAATTAATGGTGAGGGGCAGCATAGGAAATAATTAATGGTGGAGGGGAAGTATAGGAAATAATTAATGGTGGAGGGGCAGTATAAGAAATAATTAATTATGAGAGGCAGTATAGGAAATAATTATCGGAGGAGGGGCAGCTTAGGAAATAATTAATGGTGGGGGGGCAGTATAGGAAATAATTAATTTGAGGGGAAGTATAGGAAATAATTAATTTGAGGGGAAGTATAGGAAATAATTAATTTGAGGGGAAGTATAGGAAATAATTAATGGTGGGGGGCAGTATAGGAAATAATTATCGGTGGAGGGGCAGCTTAGGAAATAATTAATGGTGGGGGGGCAGTATAGGAAATAATTAATTTGAGGGGAAGTATAGTAAATACTTAATTTGAGGGGAAGTATAGGAAATAATTATGAGGGGCAGTATAGGAAATAATTATGAGGGGCAGAATAGGAAATAATTAACGGTGGAGGGGCAGCTTAGGAAATAATTAATGGTGGAGGGGCAGTATAGGAAATAATTAATTTGAGGGGAAGTATAGGAAATAATAAATGGTGTAGGGGCAGAATAGGAAATAATTAATTATGAGGGGCAGTATAAGAGATAATTAATTTGAGGGGCAACATAGGGAATAATTATGAGGGGCAGTATAGGAAATAATTAATTATGAGGGGCAGTATAGGAAATAATTAATTATGAGGGGCAGTATAGGAAATAATTAATGGTGAGGGGCAGCATAGGGAATAATTATGAGGGGCAGTATTGGAAATAATTATGAGGTGCGGTATGGGAAATAATTAATGGTGAGGGGCAGCATAGGAAATAATTAATTTGAGGGGCAGCATAGGAAATAATTAATGGTGAGGGGAAGTATAGGAAATAATTAATTTGAGGGGCAGTATAGGAAATAATTAAGTATGAGGGGCAGTATAGGAGATAATTATGAGGGGCAGTATAGGAAATAATTATGAGGGGCAGCATAGGAAATAATTAAGTATGAGGGGCAGTATAGGGAATAATTATGAGGGGCAACATAGGGAATAATTATGAGGGGCAGTATAGGAAATAATTAATTTGAGGGGAAGTATAGGAAATAATTAATGGTGTAGAGGCAGTATAGGAAATAATTAATTATGAGGGGCAGTATAGGAAATAATTAATTATGAGGGCCAGTATAGGAAATAATTAATGGTGAGGGGCAGCATAGGGAATAATTAATGGTGAGGGGCAGCATAGGAAATAATTAATGGTGGAGGGGAAGTATAGGAAATAATTAATGGTGGAGGGGCAGTATAGGAAATAATTTATTTCAGGGCCAACATAGGGAATAATTATGAGGGGCAGTATAGGAAATAATTAATTTGAGGGGAAGTATAGGAAATAATTAATGGTGTAGAGGCAGTATAGGAAATAATTAATTATGAGGGGCAGTATAGGAAATAATTAATTATGAGGGCCAGTATAGGAAATAATTAATGGTGAGGGGCAGCATAGGGAATAATTAATGGTGAGGGGCAGCATAGGAAATAATTAATGGTGGAGGGGAAGTATAGGAAATAATTAATGGTGGAGGGGCAGTATAGGAAATAATTTATTTCAGGGCCAACATAGGGAATAATTATGAGGGGCAGTATAGGAAATAATTAATTTGAGGGGAAGTATAGGAAATAATTAATGGTTGAAAAGCGGTATAAGAAAAAAATAATTTGAGGGGAAGTATAGGAAATAATTAATGGTGTAGGGGCAGCATAGGAAATAATTAATGGTGAGGGGCAGTATAGGAAATAATTAATGGTGAGGGGCAGTATAGGAAATAATTAATGGTAAGGGGCAGCATAGGGAATAATTAATTATGAGGGGCAGTATAGGAAATAATTATGAGGGGCAGTATAGGAAATAATTAATTATGAGGGGCAGTATAGGAAATAATTGATGGTGTAGAGGCAGCATAGGGAATAATTAATGGTGAGTGGCAGCATAGGAAATAATTAATGGTGAGTGGCAGCATAGGAAATAATTAAGTATGAGGGGCAGTATAGGAGATAATTAATTTGAGGGGAAGTATAGGAAATAATTAATTTGAGCGGCAGTATAGGAAATAATTAATGGTGAGGGGCAGCATAGGAAATAATTAATGGTGGGGGGCAGTATAGGAAATAATTAATGGTGGAGGGGCAGCATAGGAAATATTTAATGGTGGAGGGGCAGTATAGGAAATAATTAATTAGAGGGGAAGTATAGGAAATAATTAATTTGAGGGGAAGTATAGGAAATAATAAATTTGAGGGGAAGTATAGGAAATAATTAATGGTGTAGGGGCAGTATAGGAAATAATTAATTTGAGGGGCAGTATAGGAAATAATTAATGGTGAGGGGCAGCATAGGATATATTTAATGGTGGAGGGGCAGTATAGGAAATATTTAATTTGAGGGGAAGTATAGGAAATAATTAATTTGAGGAGAAGTATAGGAAATAATTAATGGTGGAGGGGCAGTATAGGAAATAATTAATGGTGGAGAAGCAGTATAGGAAATAATTAATTTTAGGGGAAGTATAGGAAATAATTAATTTGAGGGGAAGAATAGGAAATAATTAATGGTGTAGGGGCAGTATAGGAAATAATTAATTTGAGGGGCAGTATAGGAAATAATTAATGGTGAGGGGCAGCATAGGAAATAATTAAGTATGAGGGGCAGTATAGGAGATAATTAATTTGAGGGGCAACATAGGGAATAATTATGAGGGGCAGTATAGGAAATAATTAATGGTGGAGGGGCAGCATAGGAAATATTTAATGGTGGGGGGCAGTATAGGAAATAATTAATGGTGTGGAGGCAGAATAGGGAATAATTAATGGTGAGGGGCAGCATAGGAAATAATTAATGGTGAGGGGCAGTATAGGAAATAATTAATGGTGGAGGGGCAGCATAGGAAATATTAAATGGTGGAGGGGCAGTATAGGAAATAATTAATTTGAGGGGAAGTATAGGAAATAATTAATGGTGGAGGGGCAGTATAGGAAATAATTAATGGTGGAGGGGCAGTATAGGAAATAATTAATGGTGAAGGGCAGCATAGGAAATAAATAATGGTGGGGGGCAGTATAGGAAATAATTAATTATGAGGGGCAGTATAGGAAATAATTAATGGTGTAGAGGCAGCATAGGAAATAATTAATGGTGGAGGGGAAGTATAGGAAATAATTAATTTGAGGGGCAGTATAGGAAATAATTAATTTGAGGGGAAGTATAGGAAATAAATAATTTGAGGGGAAGTATAGGAAATAATTAATGGTGGAGGGGCAGCATAGGAAATAATTAATTATGAGGGGCAGTATAGGAGATAATTAATTTGAGGGGCAACATAGGGAATAATTATGAGGGGCAGTATAGGAAATAATTAATTTGAGTGGAAGTATAGGAAATAATTAATTAGAGGGGAAGTATAGGAAATAATTAATGGTGGAGGGGCAGTATAGGAAATAATTAATTTGATGGGCAGTATAGTAAATAATTAATGGTGAGGGGCAGCATAGGGAATAATTAATTATGAGGGGCAGTATAGGAAATAATTATGAGGGGCAGTATAGGAAATAATTAATTTGAGGGGAAGTATAGGAAATAATTAATGGTTGAGAAGCAGTATAGGAAATAATTAATTATGAGGGGCAGTATAGGGAATAATTAATTATGAGGGGCAGAATAGGAAATAATTAATTATGAGGGGCAGTATAGGAAATAATTATGAGGGGCAGTATAGGAAATAATTAATTTGAGGGGAAGTATAGGAAATAATTAATGGTTGAGAAGCGGTATAGGAAATAATTAATTTGAGGGGAAGTATAGGAAATAATTAATGGTGGGGGGCAGTATAGGAAATAATTAATTTGAGGGGAAGTATAGGAAATAATTAATTTGAGGGGAAGTATAGGAAATAATAAATGGTGTAGAGGCAGTATAGGAAATAATTAATTTGAGGGGCAGTATAGGAAATAATTAATGGTGAGGGTCAGCATAGGAAATAATTAATTATGAGGGGCAGTATAGGAAATAATTAATTATGAGGGGCAGTATAGGAAACAATTAATTATGAGGGGCAGAATAGGGAATAATTAATTATGAGGGGCAGAATAGGAAATAATTAATTATGAGGGGCAGTATAGGAAATAATTAAGAGGGGCAGTTTAGGAAATAATTAATTTGAGGGGAAGTATAGGAAATAATTAATGGTTGAGAAGCGGTATAGGAAATAATTAATTTGAGGGGAAGTATAGGAAATAATTAATGGTGTAGGGGCAGTATAGGAAATAATTAATTTGAGGGGCAGTATAGGAAATAATTAATGGTGAGGGGCAGCATGGGAAATAATTAAGAATGAGGGGCAGTATAGGAGATAATTAATTTGAGGGGCAACATAGGGAATAATTATGAGGGGCAGTATAGGAAATAATTAATTTGAGGGGCAGTATAGGAAATAATTAATGGTGGGGGGAAACATAGGAAATAATTAATGGTGGGGGCAGTATAGGAACTAATTAATGGTGGAGGGGCAGCATAGGATATATTTAATGGTGGAGGGGCAGTATAGGAAATATTTAATTTGAGGGGAAGTATAGGAAATAATTAATTTGAGGGGAATTATAGGAAATAATTAATGGTGGAGGGGCAGTATAAGAAATAATTAATGGTGGAGAAGCAGTATAGGAAATAATTAATTTTAGGGGAAGTATAGGAAATAATTAATTTGAGGGGAAGTATAGGAAATAATTAATGGTGTAGGGGCAGTATAGGAAATAATTAATTTGAGGGGCAGTATAGGAAATAATTAATTATGAGGGGCAGTATAGGAAATAATTAATGGTGAGGGGCAGCATAGGGAATAATTAATGGTGGAGGGGAAGTATAGGAAATAATTAATGGTGGGGGGCAGTATAGGAAATAATTAATTTGAGGGGAAGTATAGGAAATAATTAATTTGAGGGGAAGCATAGGAAATAATAAATGGTGTAGAGGCAGTATAGGAAATAATTAATTTGAGGGGCAGTATAGGAAATAATTAATGGTGAGGGTCAGCATAGGAAATAATTAATTATGAGGGGCAGTATAGGAAATAATTAATTATGAGGGGCAGTATAGGAAACAATTAATTATGAGGGGCAGAATAGGGAATAATTAATTATGAGGGGCAGAATAGGAAATAATTAATTATGAGGGGCAGTATAGGAAATAATTAAGAGGGGCAGTTTAGGAAATAATTAATTTGAGGGGAAGTATAGGAAATAATTAATGGTTGAGAAGCGGTATAGGAAATAATTAATTTGAGGGGAAGTATAGGAAATAATTAATGGTGTAGGGGCAGTATAGGAAATAATTAATTTGAGGGGCAGTATAGGAAATAATTAATGGTGAGGGGCAGCATGGGAAATAATTAAGAATGAGGGGCAGTATAGGAGATAATTAATTTGAGGGGCAACATAGGGAATAATTATGAGGGGCAGTATAGGAAATAATTAATTTGAGGGGCAGTATAGGAAATAATTAATGGTGGGGGGAAACATAGGAAATAATTAATGGTGGGGGCAGTATAGGAACTAATTAATGGTGGAGGGGCAGCATAGGATATATTTAATGGTGGAGGGGCAGTATAGGAAATATTTAATTTGAGGGGAAGTATAGGAAATAATTAATTTAAGGGGAAGTATAGGAAATAATTAATTTGAGCGGCAGTATAGGAAATAATTAATGGTGAGGGGCAGCATAGGAAATAATTAATGGTGGGGGGCAGTATAGGAAATAATTAATGGTGGAGGGGCAGCATAGGAAATATTTAATGGTGGAGGGGCAGTATAGGAAATAATTAATTAGAGGGGAAGTATAGGAAATAATTAATTTGAGGGGAAGTATAGGAAATAATAAATTTGAGGGGAAGTATAGGAAATAATTAATGGTGAGGGGCAGCATAGGAAATAATTAATGGTGGGGGCAGTATAGGAAATAATTAATGGTGGGGGCAGTATAGGAAATAATTAATGGTGGAGGGGCAGCATAGGATATATTTAATGGTGGAGGGGCAGTATAGGAAATATTTAATTTGAGGGGAAGTATAGGAAATAATTAATTTGAGGGGAAGTATAGGAAATAATTAATGGTGGAGGGGCAGTATAGGAAATAATTAATGGTGGAGAAGCAGTATAGGAAATAATTAATTTTAGGGGAAGTATAGGAAATAATTAATTTGAGGGGAAGAATAGGAAATAATTAATGGTGTAGGGGCAGTATAGGAAATAATTAATTTGAGGGGCAGTATAGGAAATAATTAATGGTGAGGGGCAGCATAGGAAATAATTAATGGTGGGGGCAGTATAGGAAATAATTAATGGTGGGGGCAGTATAGGAAATAATTAATGGTGGAGGGGCAGCATAGGATATATTTAATGGTGGAGGGGCAGTATAGGAAATATTTAATTTGAGGGGAAGTATAGGAAATAATTAATTTGAGGGGAAGTATAGGAAATAATTAATGGTGGAGGGGCAGTATAGGAAATAATTAATGGTGGAGAAGCAGTATAGGAAATAATTAATTTTAGGGGAAGTATAGGAAATAATTAATTTGAGGGGAAGAATAGGAAATAATTAATGGTGTAGGGGCAGTATAGGAAATAATTAATTTGAGGGGCAGTATAGGAAATAATTAATGGTGAGGGGCAGCATAGGAAATAATTAAGTATGAGGGGCAGTATAGGAGATAATTAATTTGAGGGGCAACATAGGGAATAATTATGAGGGGCAGTATAGGAAATAATTAATGGTGGAGGGGCAGCATAGGAAATATTTAATGGTGGGGGGCAGTATAGGAAATAATTAATGGTGTGGAGGCAGAATAGGGAATAATTAATGGTGAGGGGCAGCATAGGAAATAATTAATGGTGAGGGGCAGTATAGGAAATAATTAATGGTGGAGGGGCAGCATAGGAAATATTAAATGGTGGAGGGGCAGTATAGGAAATAATTAATTTGAGGGGAAGTATAGGAAATAATTAATGGTGGAGGGGCAGTATAGGAAATAATTAATGGTGGAGGGGCAGTATAGGAAATAATTAATTTGAGGGGCAGTATAGGAAATAATTAATGGTGAAGGGCAGCATAGGAAATAAATAATGGTGGGGGGCAGTATAGGAAATAATTAATTATGAGGGGCAGTATAGGAAATAATTAATGGTGTAGAGGCAGCATAGGAAATAATTAATGGTGGAGGGGAAGTATAGGAAATAATTAATTTGAGGGGCAGTATAGGAAATAATTAATTTGAGGGGAAGTAAAGGAAATAAATAATTTGAGGGGAAGTATAGGAAATAATTAATGGTGGAGGGGCAGCATAGGAAATAATTAATTATGAGGGGCAGTATAGGAGATAATTAATTTGAGGGGCAACATAGGGAATAATTATGAGGGGCAGTATAGGAAATAATTAATTTGAGGGGAAGTATAGGAAATAATTAATTAGAGGGGAAGTATAGGAAATAATTAATGGTGGAGGGGCAGTATAGGAAATAATTAATTTGATGGGCAGTATAGGAAATAATTAATGGTGAGGGGCAGCATAGGGAATAATTAATTATGAGGGGCAGTATAGGAAATAATTATGAGGGGCAGTATAGGAAATAATTAATTTGAGGGGAAGTATAGGAAATAATTAATGGTTGAGAAGCAGTATAGGAAATAATTAATTATGAGGGGCAGTATAGGGAATAATTAATTATGAGGGGCAGAATAGGAAATAATTAATTATGAGGGGCAGTATAGGAAATAATTATGAGGGGCAGTATAGGAAATAATTAATTTGAGGGGAAGTATAGGAAATAATTAATGGTTGAGAAGCGGTATAGGAAATAATTAATTTGAGGGGAAGTATAGGAAATAATTAATGGTGGGGGGCAGTATAGGAAATAATTAATTTGAGGGGAAGTATAGGAAATAATTAATTTGAGGGGAAGTATAGGAAATAATAAATGGTGTAGAGGCAGTATAGGAAATAATTAATTTGAGGGGCAGTATAGGAAATAATTAATGGTGAGGGTCAGCATAGGAAATAATTAATTATGAGGGGCAGTATAGGAAATAATTAATTATGAGGGGCAGTATAGGAAACAATTAATTATGAGGGGCAGAATAGGGAATAATTAATTATGAGGGGCAGAATAGGAAATAATTAATTATGAGGGGCAGTATAGGAAATAATTAATGGTGAGGGGCAGCATAGGAAATGATTAATTTGAGGGGCAGTATAGGAAATAATTAATGGTGAGGGGAAGTATAGGAAATAATTAATTTGAGGGGCAGTATAGGAAATAATTAAGTATGAGGGGCAGTATAGGAGATAATTATGAGGGGCAGTATAGGAAATAATTATGAGAGGCAGCATAGGAAATAATTAAGTATGAGGGGCAGTATAGGGAATAATTATGAGGGGCAACATAGGGAATAATTATGAGGGGCAGTATAGGAAATAATTAATTTGAGGGGAAGTAGAGGAAATAATTAATGGTGTAGAGGCAGTATAGGAAATAATTAATTATGAGGGGCAGTATAGGAAATAATTAATTATGAGGGCCAGTATAGGAAATAATTAATGGTGAGAGGCAGCATAGGGAATAATTAATGGTGAGGGGCAGCATAGGAAATAATTAATGGTGGAGGGGAAGTATAGGAAATAATTAATGGTGGAGGGGCAGTATAGGAAATAATTAATTTCAGGGCCAACATAGGGAATAATTATGAGGGGCAGTATAGGAAATAATTATGAGGGGCAGTATAGGAAATAATTAATTTGAGGGAAAGTATAGGAAATAATTAATGGTTGAAAAGCGGTATAAGAAAAAATTAATTTGAGGGGAAGTATAGGAAATAATTAATGGTGTAGGGGCAGTATAGGAAATAATTAATTTGAGGGGCAGTATAGGAAATAATTAATGGTGAGGGGCAGAATAGGAAATAATTAATGGTAAGGGGCAGCATAGGGAATAATTAATTATGAGGGGCAGTATAGGAAATAATTATGAGGGGCAGTATAGGAAATAATTAATTTGAGGGGAAGTATAGGAAATAATTAATGGTGTAGAGGCAGTATAGGAAATAATTAATTATGAGGGGCAGTATAGGAAATAATTAATTATGAGGGCCAGTATAGGAAATAATTAATGGTGAGGGGCAGCATAGGGAATAATTAATGGTGAGGGGAAGCATAGGAAATAATTAATGGTGGAGGGGAAGTATAGGAAATAATTAATGGTGGAGGGGCAGTATAGGAAATAATTTATTTCAGGGCCAACATAGGGAATAATTATGAGGGGCAGTATAGGAAATAATTAATTTGAGGGGAAGTATAGGAAATAATTAATGGTGTAGAGGCAGTATAGGAAATAATTAATTATGAGGGGCAGTATAGGAAATAATTAATTATGAGGGCCAGTATAGGAAATAATTAATGGTGAGGGGCAGCATAGGGAATAATTAATGGTGAGGGGCAGCATAGGAAATAATTAATGGTGGAGGGGAAGTATAGGAAATAATTAATGGTGGAGGGGCAGTATAGGAAATAATTAATTTGAGGGGAAGTATAGGAAATAATTAATGGTGAGGGTCAGCATAGGAAATAATTAATTATGAGGGGCAGTATAGGAAATAATTAATTATGAGGGGCAGTATAGGAAATAATTAATTATGAGGGGCAGTATAGGGAATAATTAATTATGAGGGGCAGTATAGGAAATAATTATGAGGGGCAGTATAGGAAATAATTAATTTGAGGGGAAGTATAGGAAATAATTAATGGTTGAAAAGCGGTATAAGAAAAAAATAATTTGAGGGGAAGTATAGGAAATAATTAATGGTGTAGGGGCAGTATAGGAAATAATTAATGGTGAGGGGCAGTATAGGAAATAATTAATGGTAAGGGGCAGTATAGGAAATAATTAATGGTAAGGGGCAGCATAGGGAATAATTAATTATGAGGGGCAGTATAGGAAATAATTATGAGGGGCAGTATAGGAAATAATTAATTATGAGGGGCAGTATAGGAAATAATTGATGGTGTAGAGGCAGCATAGGGAATAATTAATGGTGAGTGGCAGCATAGGAAATAATTAATGGTGAGTGGCAGCATAGGAAATAATTAAGTATGAGGGGCAGTATAGGAGATAATTAATTTGAGGGGAAGTATAGGAAATAATTAATTTGAGCGGCAGTATAGGAAATAATTAATGGTGAGGGGCAGCATAGGAAATAATTAATGGTGGGGGGCAGTATAGGAAATAATTAATGGTGGAGGGGCAGCATAGGAAATATTTAATGGTGGAGGGGCAGTATAGGAAATAATTAATTAGAGGGGAAGTATAGGAAATAATTAATTTGAGGGGAAGTATAGGAAATAATAAATTTGAGGGGAAGTATAGGAAATAATTAATGGTGAGGGGCAGCATAGGAAATAATTAATGGTGGGGGCAGTATAGGAAATAATTAATGGTGGGGGCAGTATAGGAAATAATTAATGGTGGAGGGGCAGCATAGGATATATTTAATGGTGGAGGGGCAGTATAGGAAATATTTAATTTGAGGGGAAGTATAGGAAATAATTAATTTGAGGGGAAGTATAGGAAATAATTAATGGTGGAGGGGCAGTATAGGAAATAATTAATGGTGGAGAAGCAGTATAGGAAATAATTAATTTTAGGGGAAGTATAGGAAATAATTAATTTGAGGGGAAGAATAGGAAATAATTAATGGTGTAGGGGCAGTATAGGAAATAATTAATTTGAGGGGCAGTATAGGAAATAATTAATGGTGAGGGGCAGCATAGGAAATAATTAATGGTGGGGGCAGTATAGGAAATAATTAATGGTGGGGGCAGTATAGGAAATAATTAATGGTGGAGGGGCAGCATAGGATATATTTAATGGTGGAGGGGCAGTATAGGAAATATTTAATTTGAGGGGAAGTATAGGAAATAATTAATTTGAGGGGAAGTATAGGAAATAATTAATGGTGGAGGGGCAGTATAGGAAATAATTAATGGTGGAGAAGCAGTATAGGAAATAATTAATTTTAGGGGAAGTATAGGAAATAATTAATTTGAGGGGAAGAATAGGAAATAATTAATGGTGTAGGGGCAGTATAGGAAATAATTAATTTGAGGGGCAGTATAGGAAATAATTAATGGTGAGGGGCAGCATAGGAAATAATTAAGTATGAGGGGCAGTATAGGAGATAATTAATTTGAGGGGCAACATAGGGAATAATTATGAGGGGCAGTATAGGAAATAATTAATGGTGGAGGGGCAGTATAGGAAATAATTAATGGTGGAGGGGCAGTATAGGAAATAATTATGAGGGGCAGTATAGGAAATAATTAATTTGAGGGAAGTATAGGAAATAATTAATGGTGTAGGGGCAGTATAGGAAATAATTAATTTGAGGGGCAGTATAGGAAATAATTAATGGTGAGGGGCAGTATAGGAAATAATTAATGGTGAGGGTCAGCATAGGAAATAATTAATTATGAGGGGCAGTATAGGAAATAATTAATTATGAGGGGCAGTATAGGAAATAATTAATGGTAAGGGGCAGCATAGGGAATAATTAATTATGAGGGGCAGTATAGGAAATAATTATGAGGGGCAGTATAGGAAATAATTAATTATGAGGGGCAGTATAGGAAATAATTGATGGTGTAGAGGCAGCATAGGGAATAATTAATGGTGAGGGGCAGCATAGGAAATAATTAATGGTGGAGGGGAAGTATAGGAAATAATTAATGGTGGAGGGGCAGTATAAGAAATAATTAATTATGAGAGGCAGTATAGGAAATAATTATCGGAGGAGGGGCAGCTTAGGAAATAATTAATGGTGGGGGGGCAGTATAGGAAATAATTAATTTGAGGGGAAGTATAGGAAATAATTAATTTGAGGGGAAGTATAGGAAATAATTAATTTGAGGGGAAGTATAGGAAATAATTAATGGTGGGGGGCAGTATAGGAAATAATTATCGGTGGAGGGGCAGCTTAGGAAATAATTAATGGTGGGGGGGCAGTATAGGAAATAATTAATTTGAGGGGAAGTATAGTAAATACTTAATTTGAGGGGAAGTATAGGAAATAATTATGAGGGGCAGTATAGGAAATAATTATGAGGGGCAGAATAGGAAATAATTAACGGTGGAGGGGCAGCTTAGGAAATAATTAATGGTGGAGGGGCAGTATAGGAAATAATTAATTTGAGGGGAAGTATAGGAAATAATAAATGGTGTAGGGGCAGAATAGGAAATAATTAATTATGAGGGGCAGTATAAGAGATAATTAATTTGAGGGGCAACATAGGGAATAATTATGAGGGGCAGTATAGGAAATAATTAATTATGAGGGGCAGTATAGGAAATAATTAATTATGAGGGGCAGTATAGGAAATAATTAATGGTGAGGGGCAGCATAGGGAATAATTATGAGGGGCAGTATTGGAAATAATTATGAGGTGCGGTATGGGAAATAATTAATGGTGAGGGGCAGCATAGGAAATAATTAATTTGAGGGGCAGCATAGGAAATAATTAATGGTGAGGGGAAGTATAGGAAATAATTAATTTGAGGGGCAGTATAGGAAATAATTAAGTATGAGGGGCAGTATAGGAGATAATTATGAGGGGCAGTATAGGAAATAATTATGAGGGGCAGCATAGGAAATAATTAAGTATGAGGGGCAGTATAGGGAATAATTATGAGGGGCAACATAGGGAATAATTATGAGGGGCAGTATAGGAAATAATTAATTTGAGGGGAAGTATAGGAAATAATTAATGGTGTAGAGGCAGTATAGGAAATAATTAATTATGAGGGGCAGTATAGGAAATAATTAATTATGAGGGCCAGTATAGGAAATAATTAATGGTGAGGGGCAGCATAGGGAATAATTAATGGTGAGGGGCAGCATAGGAAATAATTAATGGTGGAGGGGAAGTATAGGAAATAATTAATGGTGGAGGGGCAGTATAGGAAATAATTTATTTCAGGGCCAACATAGGGAATAATTATGAGGGGCAGTATAGGAAATAATTAATTTGAGGGGAAGTATAGGAAATAATTAATGGTGTAGAGGCAGTATAGGAAATAATTAATTATGAGGGGCAGTATAGGAAATAATTAATTATGAGGGCCAGTATAGGAAATAATTAATGGTGAGGGGCAGCATAGGGAATAATTAATGGTGAGGGGCAGCATAGGAAATAATTAATGGTGGAGGGGAAGTATAGGAAATAATTAATGGTGGAGGGGCAGTATAGGAAATAATTTATTTCAGGGCCAACATAGGGAATAATTATGAGGGGCAGTATAGGAAATAATTAATTTGAGGGGAAGTATAGGAAATAATTAATGGTTGAAAAGCGGTATAAGAAAAAAATAATTTGAGGGGAAGTATAGGAAATAATTAATGGTGTAGGGGCAGCATAGGAAATAATTAATGGTGAGGGGCAGTATAGGAAATAATTAATGGTGAGGGGCAGTATAGGAAATAATTAATGGTAAGGGGCAGCATAGGGAATAATTAATTATGAGGGGCAGTATAGGAAATAATTATGAGGGGCAGTATAGGAAATAATTAATTATGAGGGGCAGTATAGGAAATAATTGATGGTGTAGAGGCAGCATAGGGAATAATTAATGGTGAGTGGCAGCATAGGAAATAATTAATGGTGAGTGGCAGCATAGGAAATAATTAAGTATGAGGGGCAGTATAGGAGATAATTAATTTGAGGGGAAGTATAGGAAATAATTAATTTGAGCGGCAGTATAGGAAATAATTAATGGTGAGGGGCAGCATAGGAAATAATTAATGGTGGGGGGCAGTATAGGAAATAATTAATGGTGGAGGGGCAGCATAGGAAATATTTAATGGTGGAGGGGCAGTATAGGAAATAATTAATTAGAGGGGAAGTATAGGAAATAATTAATTTGAGGGGAAGTATAGGAAATAATAAATTTGAGGGGAAGTATAGGAAATAATTAATGGTGTAGGGGCAGTATAGGAAATAATTAATTTGAGGGGCAGTATAGGAAATAATTAATGGTGAGGGGCAGCATAGGATATATTTAATGGTGGAGGGGCAGTATAGGAAATATTTAATTTGAGGGGAAGTATAGGAAATAATTAATTTGAGGAGAAGTATAGGAAATAATTAATGGTGGAGGGGCAGTATAGGAAATAATTAATGGTGGAGAAGCAGTATAGGAAATAATTAATTTTAGGGGAAGTATAGGAAATAATTAATTTGAGGGGAAGAATAGGAAATAATTAATGGTGTAGGGGCAGTATAGGAAATAATTAATTTGAGGGGCAGTATAGGAAATAATTAATGGTGAGGGGCAGCATAGGAAATAATTAAGTATGAGGGGCAGTATAGGAGATAATTAATTTGAGGGGCAACATAGGGAATAATTATGAGGGGCAGTATAGGAAATAATTAATGGTGGAGGGGCAGCATAGGAAATATTTAATGGTGGGGGGCAGTATAGGAAATAATTAATGGTGTGGAGGCAGAATAGGGAATAATTAATGGTGAGGGGCAGCATAGGAAATAATTAATGGTGAGGGGCAGTATAGGAAATAATTAATGGTGGAGGGGCAGCATAGGAAATATTAAATGGTGGAGGGGCAGTATAGGAAATAATTAATTTGAGGGGAAGTATAGGAAATAATTAATGGTGGAGGGGCAGTATAGGAAATAATTAATGGTGGAGGGGCAGTATAGGAAATAATTAATGGTGAAGGGCAGCATAGGAAATAAATAATGGTGGGGGGCAGTATAGGAAATAATTAATTATGAGGGGCAGTATAGGAAATAATTAATGGTGTAGAGGCAGCATAGGAAATAATTATTGGTGGAGGGGAAGTATAGGAAATAATTAATTTGAGGGGCAGTATAGGAAATAATTAATTTGAGGGGAAGTATAGGAAATAAATAATTTGAGGGGAAGTATAGGAAATAATTAATGGTGGAGGGGCAGCATAGGAAATAATTAATTATGAGGGGCAGTATAGGAGATAATTAATTTGAGGGGCAACATAGGGAATAATTATGAGGGGCAGTATAGGAAATAATTAATTTGAGTGGAAGTATAGGAAATAATTAATTAGAGGGGAAGTATAGGAAATAATTAATGGTGGAGGGGCAGTATAGGAAATAATTAATTTGATGGGCAGTATAGTAAATAATTAATGGTGAGGGGCAGCATAGGGAATAATTAATTATGAGGGGCAGTATAGGAAATAATTATGAGGGGCAGTATAGGAAATAATTAATTTGAGGGGAAGTATAGGAAATAATTAATGGTTGAGAAGCAGTATAGGAAATAATTAATTATGAGGGGCAGTATAGGGAATAATTAATTATGAGGGGCAGAATAGGAAATAATTAATTATGAGGGGCAGTATAGGAAATAATTATGAGGGGCAGTATAGGAAATAATTAATTTGAGGGGAAGTATAGGAAATAATTAATGGTTGAGAAGCGGTATAGGAAATAATTAATTTGAGGGGAAGTATAGGAAATAATTAATGGTGGGGGGCAGTATAGGAAATAATTAATTTGAGGGGAAGTATAGGAAATAATAAATGGTGTAGAGGCAGTATAGGAAATAATTAATTTGAGGGGCAGTATAGGAAATAATTAATGGTGAGGGTCAGCATAGGAAATAATTAATTATGAGGGGCAGTATAGGAAATAATTAATTATGAGGGGCAGTATAGGAAACAATTAATTATGAGGGGCAGAATAGGGAATAATTAATTATGAGGGGCAGAATAGGAAATAATTAATTATGAGGGGCAGTATAGGAAATAATTAAGAGGGGCAGTTTAGGAAATAATTAATTTGAGGGGAAGTATAGGAAATAATTAATGGTTGAGAAGCGGTATAGGAAATAATTAATTTGAGGGGAAGTATAGGAAATAATTAATGGTGTAGGGGCAGTATAGGAAATAATTAATTTGAGGGGCAGTATAGGAAATAATTAATGGTGAGGGGCAGCATGGGAAATAATTAAGAATGAGGGGCAGTATAGGAGATAATTAATTTGAGGGGCAACATAGGGAATAATTATGAGGGGCAGTATAGGAAATAATTAATTTGAGGGGCAGTATAGGAAATAATTAATGGTGGGGGGAAACATAGGAAATAATTAATGGTGGGGGCAGTATAGGAACTAATTAATGGTGGAGGGGCAGCATAGGATATATTTAATGGTGGAGGGGCAGTATAGGAAATATTTAATTTGAGGGGAAGTATAGGAAATAATTAATTTGAGGGGAATTATAGGAAATAATTAATGGTGGAGGGGCAGTATAAGAAATAATTAATGGTGGAGAAGCAGTATAGGAAATAATTAATTTTAGGGGAAGTATAGGAAATAATTAATTTGAGGGGAAGTATAGGAAATAATTAATGGTGTAGGGGCAGTATAGGAAATAATTAATTTGAGGGGCAGTATAGGAAATAATTAATTATGAGGGGCAGTATAGGAAATAATTAATTATGAGGGGCAGTATAGGAAATAATTAATGGTGAGGGGCAGCATAGGGAATAATTAATGGTGGAGGGGAAGTATAGGAAATAATTAATGGTGGGGGGCAGTATAGGAAATAATTAATTTGAGGGGAAGTATAGGAAATAATTAATTTGAGGGGAAGCATAGGAAATAATAAATGGTGTAGAGGCAGTATAGGAAATAATTAATTTGAGGGGCAGTATAGGAAATAATTAATGGTGAGGGTCAGCATAGGAAATAATTAATTATGAGGGGCAGTATAGGAAATAATTAATTATGAGGGGCAGTATAGGAAACAATTAATTATGAGGGGCAGAATAGGGAATAATTAATTATGAGGGGCAGAATAGGAAATAATTAATTATGAGGGGCAGTATAGGAAATAATTAAGAGGGGCAGTTTAGGAAATAATTAATTTGAGGGGAAGTATAGGAAATAATTAATGGTTGAGAAGCGGTATAGGAAATAATTAATTTGAGGGGAAGTATAGGAAATAATTAATGGTGTAGGGGCAGTATAGGAAATAATTAATTTGAGGGGCAGTATAGGAAATAATTAATGGTGAGGGGCAGCATGGGAAATAATTAAGAATGAGGGGCAGTATAGGAGATAATTAATTTGAGGGGCAACATAGGGAATAATTATGAGGGGCAGTATAGGAAATAATTAATTTGAGGGGCAGTATAGGAAATAATTAATGGTGGGGGGAAACATAGGAAATAATTAATGGTGGGGGCAGTATAGGAACTAATTAATGGTGGAGGGGCAGCATAGGATATATTTAATGGTGGAGGGGCAGTATAGGAAATATTTAATTTGAGGGGAAGTATAGGAAATAATTAATTTAAGGGGAAGTATAGGAAATAATTAATGGTGGAGGGGCAGTATAAGAAATAATTAATGGTGGAGAAGCAGTATAGGAAATAATTAATTTTAGGGGAAGTATAGGAAATAATTAATTTGAGGGGAAGTATAGGAAATAATTAATGGTGTAGGGGCAGTATAGGAAATAATTAATTATGAGGGGCAGTATAGGAAATAATTAATGGTGAGGGGCAGCATAGGGAATAATTAATTGTGGAGGGGAAGTATAGGAAATAATTAATGGTGGAGGGGCAGTATAGGAAATAATTAATTATGAGGGGCAGTATAGGAAATAATTAATTATGAGGGGCAGTATAGGAAATAATTAATTATGACGGGCAGTATAGGAAATAATTAATGGTGAGGGGCAGCATAGGGAATCATTAATGGTGGAGGGGAAGTATGGGAAATAAATAATGGTGGAGGGGCAGTATAGGAAATAATTAATGGTGGAGGGGCAGTATAGGAAATAATTAATGGTGGAGGGGCAGTATAGGAAATAATTATCGGTGGAGGGGCAGCTTAGGAAATAATTAATGGTGGAGGGGCAGTATAGTAAATACTTAATTTGAGGGGAAGTATAGGAAATAATTAATTTGAGGGGCAGTATAGGAAATGATTAATGGTGGAGGGGCAATATAGGAAATAATTAATTTGAGGGGCAGTACAGGAAATGATTAATGGTGAGGGGCAGCATAGGAAATAATTAATGGTGGGGGGCAGTATAGGAATTAATTAATTTGAGGGGCAGTATAGGAAATAATTAATTTGAGGGGAAGTATAGGAAATAATTAATTATGAGGGGCAGTATAGGAAATAATTAATGGTGAGGGGCAGCATAGGGAATAATTAATTATGAGGGGCAGTATATGAAATAATTATGAGGGGCAGTATAGGAAATAATTAATTTGAGGGGAAGTATAGGAAATAATTAATGGTTGAGAAGCAGTATAGGAAATAATTAATTTGAGGGGAAGTATAGGAAATAATTAATTAGAGGGGAAGTATAGGAAATAATTAATGGTGTAGGGGCAGTATAGGAAATAATTAATGGTGAGTGGCAGCATAGGAAATAATTAATGGTGAGTGGCAGCATAGGAAATAATTAAGTATGAGGGGCAGTATAGGAGATAATTAATTTGAGGGGCAACATAGGGAATAATTATGAGGGGCAGTGTAGGAAATAATTAATTTGAGCGGCAGTATAGGAAATAATTAATGGTGGGGGGCAGCATAGGAAATAATTAATGGTGGAGGGGAAGTATAGGAAATAATTAATGGTGGAGGGGCAGTATAGGAAATAATTAATGGTGGAGGGGCAGTAAAGGAAATAATTATGAGGGGCAGTATAGGAAATAAATTATGAGGTGCGGTATAGGAAATAATTAATGGTGAGGGGCAGCATAGGAAATAATTAATTTGAGGGGCAGTATAGGAAATAATTAATGGTGAGGGGAAGTATAGGAAATAATAAATTTGAGGGGCAGTATAGGAAATAATTAAGTATGAGGGGCAGTATAGGAGATAATTATGAGGGGCAGTATAGGAAATAATTATGAGGGGCAGCATAGGAAATAATTAAGTATGAGGGGCAGTATAGGGAATAATTATGAGGGGCAACATAGGGAATAATTATGAGGGGCAGTATAGGAAATAATTAATTTGAGGGGAAGTATAGGAAATAATTAATGGTGTAGAGGCAGTATAGGAAATAATTAATTATGAGGGGCAGTATAGGAAATAATTAATTATGAGCGACAGTATAGGAAATAATTAATGGTAAGGGGCAGCATAGGGAATAATTAATGGTGAGGGGCAGCATAGGAAATAATTAATGGTGGAGGGGAAGTATAGGAAATAATTAATGGTGGAGGGGCAGTATAGGAAATAATTAATTTCAGGGCCAACATAGGGAATAATTATGAGGGGCAGTATAGGAAATACTTAATTTGAGGGGAAGTATAGGAAATAATTAATGGTGTAGAGGCAGTATAGGAAATAATTAATTTGAGGGGCAGTATAGGAAATAATTAATGGTGAGGGTCAGCATAGGAAATAATTAATTATGAGGGGCAGTATAGGAAATAATTAATTATGAGGGGCAGTATAGGAAATAATTAATTATGAGGGGCAGTATAGGAAATAATTAATTATGAGGGGCAGTATAGGAAATAATTAATGGTGTAGGGGCAGTATAGGAAATAATTAATGGTGTAGGGGCAGTATAGGAAATAATTAATGGTGAGGGGCAGTATAGGAAATAATTAATTATGAGGGGCAGTATAGGAAATAATTAATTATGAGGGGCAGTATAGGAAATAATTAATTATGAGGGGCAGTATAGGAAATAATTAATGGTGAGGGGCAGCATAGGGAATAATTAATGGTGGAGGGGAAGTATGGGAAATAATTAATGGTGGAGAGGCAGTATAGGAAATAATTAATGGTGGAGGGGCAGTATAGGAAATAATTATGAGGGGCAGTATAGGAAATAATTATGAGGTGCGGTATAGGAAATAATTAATGGTGAGGGGCAGCATAGGAAATAATTAATTTGAGGGGCAGTATAGGAAATAATTAATGGTGAGGGGAAGTATAGGAAATAATTAATTTGAGGGGCAGTATAGGAAATAATTAAGTATGAGGGGCAGTATAGGAGATAATTATGAGGGGCAGTATAGGAAATAATTATGAGAGGCAGCATAGGAAATAATTAAGTATGAGGGGCAGTATAGGGAATAATTATGAGGGGCAACATAGGGAATAATTATGAGGGGCAGTATAGGAAATAATTAATTTGAGGGGAAGTAGAGGAAATAATTAATGGTGTAGAGGCAGTATAGGAAATAATTAATTATGAGGGGCAGTATAGGAAATAATTAATTATGAGGGCCAGTATAGGAAATAATTAATGGTGAGAGGCAGCATAGGGAATAATTAATGGTGAGGGGCAGCATAGGCAATAATTAATGGTGGAGGGGAAGTATAGGAAATAATTAATGGTGGAGGGGCAGTATAGGAAATAATTAATTTCAGGGCCAACATAGGGAATAATTATGAGGGGCAGTATAGGAAATAATTATGAGGGGCAGTATAGGAAATAATTAATTTGAGGGGAAGTATAGGAAATAATTAATGGTTGAAAAGCGGTATAAGAAAAAATTAATTTGAGGGGAAGTATAGGAAATAATTAATGGTGTAGGGGCAGTATAGGAAATAATTAATTTGAGGGGCAGTATAGGAAATAATTAATGGTGAGGGGCAGAATAGGAAATAATTAATGGTAAGGGGCAGCATAGGGAATAATTAATTATGAGGGGCAGTATAGGAAATAATTATGAGGGGCAGTATAGGAAATAATTAATTATGAGGGGCAGTATAGGAAATAATTGATGGTGTAGAGGCAGCATAGGGAATAATTAATGGTGAGTGGCAGCATAGGAAATAATTAATGGTGAGTGGCAGCATAGGAAATAATTAAGTATGAGGGGCAGTATAGGAGATAATTAATTTGAGGGGCAACATAGGGAATAATTATGAGGGGCAGTATAGGAAATAATTAATGGTGAGGGGCAGCATAGGGAATAATTAATTATGAGGGGCAGTATAGGAAATAATTAATTTGAGGGAAGTATAGGAAATAATTAATGAGGAGGGGCAGTATAGGAAATAATTAATTATGAGGGGCAGTATAGGAAATAATTAATGGTGGAGGGGAAGTATAGGAAATAATTAATTATGAGGGTCAGTAAAGGAAATAATTAATTATGAGGGGCAGTATAGGAAATAATTAATTATGAGGGGCAGTATAGGAAATAATTAATGGTGGAGGGGCAGTATAGGAAATAATTAATGGTGGAGGGGCAGTAAAGGAAATAATTATGAGGGGCAGTATAGGAAATAATTATAAGGTGCGGTATAGGAAATAATTAATGGTGAGGGGCAGCATAGGAAATAATTAATTTGAGGGGCAGTATAGGAAATAATTAATGGTGAGGGGAAGTATAGGAAATAATTAATTTGAGGGGCAGTATAGGAAATAATTAAGTATGAGGGGCAGTATAGGAAATAATTATGAGGGGCAGTATAGGAAATAATTAATTTGAGGGGAAGTATAGGAAATAATTAATGGTGTAGAGGCAGTATAGGAAATAATTAATTTGAGGGGTAGTATAGGAAATAATTAATGGTGAGGGGCAGCATAGGGAATAATTAATTATGAGGGGCAGTATAGGAAATAATTATGAGGGGCAGTATAGGAAATAATTAATTTGAGGGAAGTATAGGAAATAATTAATTTGAGGGGAAGTATAGGAAATAATTAATGGTGTAGAGGCAGTATAGAAAATAATTAATTTGAGGGACAGTATAGGAAATAATTAATGGTGAGGGGCAGCATAGGGAATAATTAATTTGAGGGGCAGTATAGGAAATAATTAATGGTGAGGGGCAGTATAGGAAATAATTAATGGTGAGGGTCAGCATAGGAAATAATTAATTATGAGGGGCAGTATAGGAAATAATTAATTATGAGGGGCAGTATAGGAAATAATTAATGGTAAGGGGCAGCATAGGGAATAATTAATTATGATGGGCAGTATAGGAAATAATTATGAGGGGCAGTATAGGAAATAATTAATTATGAGGGGCAGTATAGGAAATAATTGATGGTGTAGAGGCAGCATAGGGAATAATTAATGGTGAGGGGCAGCATAGGAAATAATTAATGGTGGAGGGGAAGTATAGGAAATAATTAATGGTGGAGGGGCAGTATAGGAAATAATTAATTATGAGGGGCAGTATAGGAAATAATTATCGGAGCAGGGGCAGCTTAGGAAATAATTAATGGTGGGGGGGGCAGTATAGGAAATAATTAATTTGAGGGGAAGTATAGGAAATAATTAATTTGAGGGGAAGTATAGGAAATAATTAATTTGAGGGGAAGTATAGGAAATAATTAATGGTGGGGGGCAGTATAGGAAATAATTATCGGTGGAGGGGCAGCTTAGGAAATAATTAATGGTGGGGGGGCAGTATAGGAAATAATTAATTTGAGGGGAAGTATAGTAAATACTTAATTTGAGGGGAAGTATAGGAAATAATTATGAGGGGCAGTATAGGAAATAATTATGAGGGGCAGAATAGGAAATAATTAACGGTGGAGGGGCAGCTTAGGAAATAATTAATGGTGGAGGGGCAGTATAGGAAATAATTAATTTGAGGGGAAGTATAGGAAATAATAAATGGTGTAGGGGCAGAATAGGAAATAATTAATTATGAGGGGCAGTATAGGAGATAATTAATTTGAGGGGCAACATAGGGAATAATTATGAGGGGCAGTATAGGAAATAATTAATTTGAGGGGAAGTATAGGAAATAATTAATTATGAGGGGCAAGTATAGGAAATAATTAATTATGAGGGGCAGTATAGGAAATAATTAATTATGAGGGGCAGTATAGGAAATAATTAATGGTGAGGGGCAGCATAGGGAATAATTAATGGTGGAGGGGCAGTATAGGAAATAATTAATGGTGGAGGGGCAGTATAGGAAATAATTATGAGGGGCAGTATAGGAAATAATTATGAGGTGCGGTATAGGAAATAATTAATGGTGAGGGGCAGCATAGGAAATAATTAATTTGAGGGGCAGCATAGGAAATAATTAATGGTGAGGGGAAGTATAGGAAATAATTAATTTGAGGGGCAGTATAGGAAATAATTAAGTATGAGGGGCAGTATAGGAGATAATTATGAGGGGCAGTATAGGAAATAATTATGAGGGGCAGCATAGGAAATAATTAAGTATGAGGGGCAGTATAGGGAATAATTATGAGGGGCAACATAGGGAATAATTATGAGGGGCAGTATAGGAAATAATTAATTTGAGGGGAAGTATAGGTAATAATTAATGGTGTAGAGGCAGTATAGGAAATAATTAATTGTGAGGGGCAGTATAGGAAATAATTAATTATGAGGGCCAGTATAGGAAATAATTAATGGTGAGGGGCAGCATAGGGAATAATTAATGGTGAGGGGCAGCATAGGAAATAATTAATGGTGGAGGGGAAGTATAGGAAATAATTAATGGTGGAGGGGCAGTATAGGAAATAATTAATTTCAGGGCCAACATAGGGAATAATTATGAGGGGCAGTATAGGAAATAATTAATTTGAGGGGAAGTATAGGAAATAATTAATGGTGTAGGGGCAGTATAGGAAATAATTAATGGTGAGTGGCAGCATAGGAAATAATTAATGGTGAGAGGCAGCATAGGAAATAATTAAGTTTGAGGGGCAGTATAGGAGATAATTAATTTGAGGGGCAACATAGGGAATAATTATGAGGGGCAGTATAGGAGATAATTATGAGGGGCAGTATAGGAAATAATTATGAGGGGCAGCATAGGAAATAATTATGAGGGGCAGTATAGGAAATAATTATGAGGGACAGTATAGGAAATAATTAATGGTGGAGGGGCAGTATAGGAAATAATTAATTTGAGGGGCAGTATAGGAAATAATCAATGGTGAGGGGCAGCATAGGAAATAATTAATGGTGGAGGGGCAGCATAGGAAATATTTAATGGTGGAGGGGCAGTATAGGAAATAAATAATTTGAGAGGAAGTATAGGAAATAATTAATTTGAGGGGAAGTATAGGAAATAATTAATTTGAGGGGCAGTATAGGAAATAATTAATGGTGAGGGTCAGCACAGGAAATAATTAATTATGAGGGGCAGTATAGGAAATAATTAATTATGAGGGGCAGTATAGGAAATAATTAATTATGAGGGGCAGTATAGGAAATAATTAATTATGAGGGGCAGTATAGGGAATAATTAATTATGAGGGGCAGTATAGGAAATAATTAATTATGAGGGGCAGTATAGGAAATAATTAATTTGAGGGGAAGTATAGGAAATAATTAATGGTGTAGGGGCAGTATAGGAAATATTTAATTTGAGGGGCAGTATAGGAAATAATTAATGGTGAGGGGCAGCATAGGAAATAATTAAGTATGAGGGGCAGTATAGGAGATAATTAATTTGAGGGGCAGCATAGGGAATAATTAATGGTGGAGGGGAAGTATAGGAAATAATGAATGGTGGAGGGGCAGTATAGGAAATAATTAATGGCGGAGGGGCAGTATAGGAAATAATTAATGGTGGAGGGGCAGTATAGGAAATAATTATGAGGGGCAGTATAGGAAATAATTATGAGGTGCGGTATAGGAAATAATTAATGGTGAGGGGCAGCATAGGAAATAATTAATTTCAGGGCCAACATAGGGAATAATTATGAGGGGCAGTATAGGAAATAATTAATTTGAGGGAAAGTATAGGAAATAATTAATGGTGTAGAGGCAGTATAGGAAATAATTAATTTTAGGGGCAGTATAGGAAATAATTAATGGTGAGGGTCAGCATAGAAAATAATTAATTATGAGGGGCAGTATAGGAAATATTTTATTATGAGGGGCAGTATAGGAAATAATTAATTATGATGGCCAGTATAGGGAATAATTAATTATGAGGGGCAGTATAGGAAATAATTAACTATGAGGGGCAGTATAGGAAATAATTATGAGGGGCAGTATAGGAAATAATTAATTATGAGGGGCAGTATAGGAAATAATTAATGGTGAGGGGCAGCATAGGGAATAATTAATTATGAGGGGCAGTATAGGAAATAATTATGAGGGGCAGTATAGGAAATAATTTATTTGAGGGAAGTATAGGAAATAATTAATGGTGTAGGGGCAGTATAGGAAATAATTAATTATGAGGGGCAGTATAGGAAATAATTAATTATGAGGGGCAGTATAGGAAATAATTATGAGGGGCAGTATAGGAAATAATTAATTATGAGGGGCAGTATAGGAAATAATTGATGGTGTAGAGGCAGCATAGGGAATAATTAATGGTGAGGGGCAGCATAGGAAATAATTAATGGTGGAGGGGAAGTATAGGAAATAATTAATGGTGGAGGGGCAGTATAAGAAATAATTAATTATGAGAGGCAGTATAGGAAATAATTATCGGAGGAGGGGCAGCTTAGGAAATAATTAATGGTGGGGGGGCAGTATAGGAAATAATTAATTTGAGGGGAAGTATAGTAAATACTTAATTTGAGGGGAAGTATAGGAAATAATAAATTTGAGGGGAAGTATAGGAAATAATTAATGGTGTAGGGGCAGTATAGGAAATAATTAATTTGAGGGACAGTATAGGAAATAATTAATGGCGAGGGGCAGCATAGGAAATAATTAATGGTGGGGGCAGTATAGGAAATAATTAATGAGGAGGGGCAGTATAGGAAATAATTAATTATGAGGGGCAGTATAGGAAATAATTAATTTGAGGGGAAGTATAGGAAATAATTAATGGCTGAGAAGCGGTATAGAAAATAATTAATTTGAGGGGAAGTATAGGAAATAATTAATGGTGTAGGGGCAGTATAGGAAATAATTAATGGTGGGGGCAGTATAGGAAATAATTAATGGTGGGGTCAGTATAGGAAATAATTAATGGTGGAGGGGCAGCATAGGATATATTTAATGGTGGAGGGGCAGTATAGGAAATATTTAATTTGAGGGGAAGTATAGGAAATAATTAATTTGAGGGGAAGTATAGGAAATAATTAATGGTGGAGGGGCAGTATAGGAAATAATTAATGGTGGAGAAGCAGTATAGGAAATAATTAATTTTAGGGCCAACATAGGGAATAATTATGAGGGGCAGTATAGGAAATAATTAATTTGAGGGAAAGTATAGGAAATAATGGTGTAGAGGCAGTATAGGAAATAATTAATTTTAGGGGCAGTATAGGAAATAATTAATGGTGAGGGTCAGCATAGAAAATAATTAATTATGAGGGGCAGTATAGGAAATATTTTATTATGAGGGGCAGTATAGGAAATAATTAATTATGATGGGCAGTATAGGGAATAATTAATTATGAGGGGCAGTATAGGAAATAATTAACTATGAGGGGCAGTATAGGAAATAATTATGAGGGGCAGTATAGGAAATAATTAATTATGAGGGGCAGTATAGGAAATAATTAATGGTGAGGGGCAGCATAGGGAATAATTAATTATGAGGGGCAGTATAGGAAATAATTATGAGGGGCAGTATAGGAAATAATTAATTTGAGGGAAGTATAGGAAATAATTAATGGTGTAGGGGCAGTATAGGAAATAATTAATTTGAGGGGCAGTATAGGAAATAATTAATGGTGAGGGGCAGTATAGGAAATAATTAATGGTGAGGGTCAGCATAGGAAATAATTAATTATGAGGGGCAGTATAGGAAATAATTAATTATGAGGGGCAGTATAGGAAATAATTAATGGTAAGGGGCAGCATAGGGAATAATTAATTATGAGGGGCAGTATAGGAAATAATTATGAGGGGCAGTATAGGAAATAATTAATTATGAGGGGCAGTATAGGAAATAATTGATGGTGTAGAGGCAGCATAGGGAATAATTAATGGTGAGGGGCAGCATAGGAAATAATTAATGGTGGAGGTGAAGTATAGGAAATAATTAATGGTGGAGGGGCAGTATAAGAAATAATTAATTATGAGAGGCAGTATAGGAAATAATTATCGGAGGAGGGGCAGCTTAGGAAATAATTAATTGTGGGGGGGGGAGTATAGGAAATAATTAATTTGAGGGGAAGTATAGTAAATACTTAATTTGAGGGGAAGTATAGGAAATAATAAATTTGAGGGGAAGTATAGGAAATAATTAATGGTGTAGGGGCAGTATAGGAAATAATTAATTTGAGGGACAGTATAGGAAATAATTAATGGTGAGGGGCAGCATAGGAAATAATTAATGGTGGGGGCAGTATAGGAAATAATTAATGAGGAGGGGCAGTTTAGGAAATAATTAATTATGAGGGGCAGTATAGGAAATAATTATGAGGGGCAGTATAGGAAATAATTAATTTGAGGGGAAGTATAGGAAATAATTAATGGTTGAGAAGCGGTATAGAAAATAATAAATTTGAGGGGAAGTATAGGAAATAATTAATGGTGTAGGGGCAGTATAGGAAATAATTAATGGTGGGGGCAGTATAGGAAATAATTAATGGTGGGGTCAGTATAGGAAATAATTAATGGTGGAGGGGCAGCATAGGATATATTTAATGGTGGAGGGGTAGTATAGGAAATATTTAATTTGAGGGGAAGTATAGGAAATAATTAATTTGAGGGGAAGTATAGGAAATAATTAATGGTGGAGGGGCAGTATAGGAAATAATTAATGGTGGAGAAGCAGTATAGGAAATAATTAATTTTAGGGGAAGTATAGGAAATAATTAATTTGAGGGGAAGTATAGGAAATAATTAATGGTGTAGGGGCAGTATAGGAAATAATTAATTTGAGGGGCAGTATAGGAAATAATTAATGGTGGAGGGGCAGCATAGGAAATATTTAATGGTGGGGGGCAGTATAGGAAATAATTAATGGTGTGGAGGCAGCATAGGGAATAATTAATGGTGAGGGGCAGCATAGGAAATAATTAATGGTGAGGGGCAGCATAGGAAATAATTAATGGTGGGGGGCAGTATAGGAAATAATTAATGGTGGAGGGGCAGCATAGGAAATATTAAATGGTGGAGGGGCAGTATAGGAAATAATTAATTTGAGGGGAAGTATAGGAAATAATTAATGGTGGAGGGGCAGTATAGGAAATAATTAATGGTGGAGGGGCAGTATAGGAAATAATTAATTTGAGGGGCAGTATAGGAAATAATTAATGGTGAAGGGCAGCATAGGAAATAAATAATGGTGGGGGGCAGTATAGGAAATAATTAATTATGAGAGGCAGCATAGGAAATAATTAATGGTGGAGGGGCAGCATAGGAAATAATTAATTATGAGGGGCAGTATAGGAGATAATTAATTTGAGGGGCAACATAGGGAATAATTATGAGGGGCAGTATAGGAAATAATTAATTTGAGGGGAAGTATAGGAAATAATTAATTAGAGGGGAAGTATAGGAAATAATTAATGGTGGAGGGGCAGTATAGGAAATAATTAATTTGATGGGCAGTATAGGAAATAATTAATGGTGAGGGGCAGCATAGGGAATAATTAATTATGAGGGGCAGTATAGGAAATAATTATGAGGGGCAGTATAGGAAATAATTAATTTGAGGGGAAGTATAGGAAATAATTAATGGTTGAGAAGCAGTATAGGAAATAATTAATTTGAGGGGAAGTATAGGAAATAATTAATGGTGAGGGGCAGCATAGGGAATAATTAATTATGAGGGGCAGTATAGGAAATAATTATGAGGGGCAGTATAGGAAATAATTAATTTGAGGGGAAGTATAGGAAATAATTAATGGTTGAGAAGCAGTATAGGAAATAATTAATTTGAGGGGAAGTATAGGAAATAATTAATTAAAGGGGAAGTATAGGAAATAATTAATGGTGTAGGGGCAGTATAGGAAATAATTAATGGTGAGTGGCAGCATAGGAAATAATTAATGGTGAGTGGCAGCATAGGAAATAATTAAGTATGAGGGGCAGTATAGGAGATAATTAATTTGAGGGGCAACATAGGGAATAATTATGAGGGGCAGTATAGGAAATAATTAATTTGAGGGGAAGTATAGGAAATAATTAATGGTGTAGGGGCAGTATAGGAAATAATTAATTTGAGGGGCAGTATAGGAAATAATTAATGGTGAGGGGCAGCATAGGAAATAATTAATGGGGGGGCAGTATAGGAAATAATTAATTATGAGGGGCAGTATAGGAAATAATTAATTATGAGGGGCAGTATAGGAAATAATTAATGGTAAGGGGCAGCATAGGGAATAATTAATGGTGAGGGGCAGCATAGAAAATAATTAATGGTGATGGGGAAGTATAGGAAATAATTAATGGTGGAGGGGCAGTATAGGAAATAATTAATTATGAGGGTCAGTATAGGAAATAATTATGAGGGGCAGTATAGGAAATAATTATGAGGTGCGGTATAGAAAATAATTAATGGTGAGGGGCAGCATAGGTAATAATTAATTTTAGGGGCAGTATAGGAAATAATTAATGGTGAGGGGAAGTATAGGAAATAATTAATGGTGGAGCGGCAGTATAGGTAATAATTAATTTGAGGGGAAGTATAGGAAATAATTAATTTGAGGGGAAGTATAGGAAATAATTAATGGTGGAGGGGCAGTATAGGAAATAATTATGAGGGGCAGCATAGGAAATAATTAATTATGAGGGGCAGTATAGGAGATAATTAATTTGAGGGGCAACATAGGGAATAATTATGAGGGGCAGCATAGGAAATAATTAATGGTGGAGGGGCAGTATAGGAAATAATTAATGGTGGAGGGGCAGTATAGGAAATAATTAATTTGAGGGGCAATATATGAAATAATTAATGGTGAGGGTCAGCATAGGAAATAATTAATTATGAGGGGCAGTATAGGAAATATTTAATTATGAGGGCAGTATAGGAAATAATTAATTATGAGGGGCAGTAAAGGAAATAATTAATGGTGAGGGTCAGCATAGGAAATAATTATTTATGAGGGGCAGTATAGGAAATAATTAATTATGAGGGGCAGTATAGGAAATAATTAATTTGAGGGGCACTATAGGAAATAATTAATTTGAGGGGCAGTATAGGAAATAATTAATGGTGAGGGGCAGCATAGGAAATAATTAATGGTTGGGGGCAGTATAGGAAATAATTAATTTGAGGGGCAATAAAGGAAATAATTAATGCTGAGGGTCAGCATAGGAAATAATTAATTATGAGGGGCAGTATAGGAAATATTTAATGGTGAGGGGCAGCATAGGGAATAATAAATTATGAGGGGCAGTATAGGAAATAATTATGAGGGGCAGTATAGGAAATAATTAATTATGAGTGGCAGTATAGGAAATAATTAATGGTGAGGGGCAGCATAGGAAATAATTAATTGTGGAGGGGAAGTATAGGAAATAGTTAATGGTGGAGGGGCAGTATAGGAAATAGTTATGAGGGGCAGTATAGGAAATAATTAATTTGAGGGGCAGCATAGAAAATAATTATGAGGAGCAGCATAGGAAATAATTAAGTATGAGGGGCAGTATAGGAGATAATTAATTTGATGGGCAACATAGGGAATAATTATGAGGGGCAGTATAGGAAATAATTAATTTGAGGGGCAGTATAGGAAATAATTATGAGGGGCAGTATAGAAAATAATTAATTTGAGGGGAAGAATAGGAAATAATTAATTTGAGGGGAAGTATAGGAAATAATTAATGGTGGAGGGGCAGTTTCGGAAATAATTAATTTGAGGGGCAGTATAGGAAATAATTAATGATGAGGGGCAGCATAGCAAATAATTAATGGTGAGGGGTAGTATAGGAAATAATTAATTTGAGGGGCAGTATAGGAAATAATTAATGGTGAGGGTCAGCATAGGAAATAATTAATTATGAGGGGCAGTATAGGAAATAATTAATTATGAGGGGCAGTATAGGAGTTAATTAATTTGAGGGGCAGCATAGGGAATAATTATGAGGGACAGCATCGGAAATAATTAATTTGAGGGGCAGTATAGGAAATAAGTAATGTTGCGGGGCAGCATAGGAAATAATTAATGGTGGGGGGCAGTATAGGAAATAATTATCGGTGGAGCGGCAGCTTAGGAAATAATTAATGGTGGAAGGGCAGTATAGGAAATAATTAATGGTGGAGGGGCAGTATAGGAAATAATTAATGGTGAGGGGCAGCATAGGAAATAATTAATGGTGGGGGCACTATAGGAAATAATTAATGGTGGAGGGGCAGCATAGGAAATATTTAATGGTGGAGGGGCAGTATAGGAAATAATTAATTTGAGGTGAAGTATAGGAAATAATTAATTTGAGGGGAAGTATAGGAAATAATTAATGGTGGAGGGGCAGTATAGGAAATAATTAATTTGAGGGGCAGTATAGGAAATAATTAATTATGAGGGGCAGTATAGGAAATAATTAATGGTGAGGTGCAGCATAGGGAATAATTAATTTGAGGGGCAGTATAGGAAATAATTATGAGGGGCAGTATAGGAAATAATTAATTTGAGGGGAAGTATAGGAAATAATTAATGGTTGAGAAGCAGTATAGGAAATAATTAATTTGAGGGGAAGTATAGGAAATAATTAATGGTGTAGGGGCAGTATAGGTAATAATTAATTTTAGGGGCAGTATAGGAAATAATTAATGGTGAGGGGAAGTATAGGAAATAATTAATGGTGGAGCGGCAGTATAGGTAATAATTAATTTGAGGGGAAGTATAGGAAATAATTAATTTGAGGGGAAGTATAGGAAATAATTAATGGTGGAGGGGCAGTATAGGAAATAATTAATTTGAGGGGCAATATATGAAATAATTAATGGTGAGGGTCAGCATAGGAAATAATTAATTATGAGGGGCAGTATAGGAAATATTTAATTATGAGGGCAGTATAGGAAATAATTAATTATGAGGGGCAGTAAAGGAAATAATTAATGGTGAGGGTCAGCATAGGAAATAATTATTTATGAGGGGCAGTATAGGAAATAATTAATTATGAGGGGCAGTATAGGAAATAATTAATTTGAGGGGCAGTATAGGAAATAATTAATTTGAGGGGCAGTATAGGAAATAATTAATGGTGAGGGGCAGCATAGGAAATAATTAATGGTTGGGGGCAGTATAGGAAATAATTAATTTGAGGGGCAATAAAGGAAATAATTAATGCTGAGGGTCAGCATAGGAAATAATTAATTATGAGGGGCAGTATAGGAAATATTTAATGGTGAGGGGCAGCATAGGGAATAATAAATTATGAGGGGCAGTATAGGAAATAATTATGATGGGCAGTATAGGAAATAATTAATGGTGGGGGGCAGTATAGGAAATAATTATCGGTGGAGGGGCAGCTTAGGAAATAATTAATGGTGGAGGGGCACTATCGGAAATAATTCATTTGAGGGGAAGTATAGGAAATAATTAATTTTAGGGGAAGAATAGGAAATAATTAATGGTGGATGGGCAGTTTAGGAAATAATTAATTTTAGGGGCAGTATAGGAAATAATTAATGGTGAGGGGCCGCATAGGAAATAATTAATGGTGGGGGGCACTATAGGAAATAATTAATGGTGGAGGGGCAGCATAGGAAATATTTAATGGTGGAGGGGCAGTATAGGAAATAATGAATTTGAGGGAAAATATAGGAAATAATTAATTCGAGGGGAAGTATAGGAAATAATTAATGGTGGAGGGGCAGTATAGGAAATAATTAATTTGAGGGGCAGCATAGGAAATAATTAATTATGAGGGGCAGTATAGGAAATAAATAATTTGAGGGGCAGCATAGGAAATAATTAATTATGAGGGGCAGTATAGGAAATAATTAATTATGAGGGGCAGTATAGGAAATAAGTAATGGTGAGGGGCAGCATAGGGAATAATTAATTATGAGGGGCAGTATAGGAAATAATTAATTTGAGGGGAAGTATAGGAAATAATTAATGGTTGAGAAGCAGTATAGGAAATAATTAATTTGAGGGGAAGTATAGGAAATAATTAATGGTGTAGGGGCAGTATAGGAAATAATTAATTTGAGGGGCAGTATAGGAAATAATTAATGGTGGAGGGGCAGTATAGGAAATAATTAATTATGAGGGGCAGCATAGGAAATAATTAATTATGAGGGGCAGCATAGGAAATAATTAATGATGGGGGAAGCATAAGACATAATTAATGGTGGAAGGGCAGCATAGGAAATAATTAATGGTGGTGGTGTAAGAAATAATTAATTATGAGGGGCTGTCTAGTAATTAATGGGGGGAAGGCATATTCAATAATTAATGGAGAGAGGTCCCAGTATATTAATTAATTAATTGGGACAATATATATAAAATAGTTCAATAGGAGTGCAGTATATTAAATAAATAATTGAGGGGGGCCCAGTGTATTAAGGATGCGGTCACATGTACCGCTATTTCTTTTTAAACTTAAGTCCGGCCCTCCAACGGTCTGAGGGGGACAGTGAACGGCCCCCTACATAAAAAGTTTGGGGACCCCTGTATTAGGGGTTTGATTGAATTAGGCACAGTCTGACGATTTTTTATTTTTTTTTCCAAAACTTAAAGTGACTTAAAATCGAGTTGTGTGCTGTCAGTGTAGGTTAGAAACTAGGCATACAAGAACCCAACCGGCTTTCTTAAGCCTACAAGAAGATAGAAGACGCGGTGGTGAGTACAGGGTTTTTATTTTTTTTATTAAAAAGGGCAGTAAAAAGGTTGTGGTGGGCGGGGGCCAATAGTTAGTTATGAGAGGCAGCATAGGAAATAATTAATGGTGAGGGGCAGTATAGGAAATAATTAATGGTGAGGGGCAGCATAGGGAATAATTAATTATGAGGGGCGGTATAGGAAATAATTAATGGTGAGGGGCAGCATAGGAAATAATCAATGGTGGAGGGGCAGTATAGGAAATAATTAATGGTGGAGGGGCACTATAGAAAATAATTAATTATGAGGGGCAGTATAGGAAATATTTAATTATGAGGGCAGTATAGGAAATAATTAATTATGAGGGGCAGTATAGGAAATAATTAATGGTGAGGGGCAGCATAGGGAATAATTAATTATGAGGAGCAGTATAGGAAATAATTATGATGGGCAGTATAGGAAATAATTAATTTGAGGGGAAGTATAGGAAATAATTAATGGTTGAGAAGCAGTATAGGAAATAATTAATTTGAGGGGAAGTATAGGAAATAATTAATTTGAGGGGAAGTATAGGAAATAATTAATGGTGTAGAGGCAGTATAGGAAATAATTAATTTGAGGGGCAGTATAGGAAATAATTAATGGTGAGGGGCAGCATAGGAAATAATTAATGGTGGGGGGCAGTATAGGAAATAATTAATTATGAGGGGCAATATAGGAAATAATTAATGGTGGGGGGCAGTATAGGAAATAATTATCGGTGGAGGGGCAGCTTAGGAAATAATTAATGGTGGAGGGGCACTATAGGAAATAATTAATTTGAGGGGAAGTATAGGAAATAATTAATTTGAGGGGAAGTATAGGAAATAATTAATGTTGGAGGGGCAGTATAGGAAATAATTAATTTGAGGGGCAGTATAGGAAATAATTAATGGTGGAGGGGCAGTATAGGAAATAATTAATGGTGGAGGGGCAGTATAGGAAATAATTAATTTGAGGGGAAGTATAGGAAATAATTAATGGTGAGGGGCAGTATAGGAAATAATTAATGGTGAGGTGCAGCATAGGGAATAATTAATTATGAGGGGCAGTATAGGAAATAATTATGAGGGGCAGTATAGGAAATAATTAATTTGAGGGGAAGTATAGGAAATAATTAATGGTTGAGAAGCAGTATAGGAAATAATTAATTTGAGGGGAAGTATAGGAAATAATTAATTTGAGGGGAAGTATAGGAAATAATTAATGGTGTAGGGGCAGTATAGGAAATAATTAATTTGAGGGGCAGTATAGGAAATAATTAATGGTGAGGGGCAGCATAGGAAATAATTAATGGGGGGCAGTATAGGAAATAATTAATTATGAGGGGCAGTATAGGAATTAATTAATTATGAGGGGCAGTATAGGAAATAATTAATGGTAAGGGGCAGCATAGGGAATAATTAATGGTGAGGGGCAGCATAGGAAATAATTAATGGTGATGGGGAAGTATAGGAAATAATTAATGGTGGAGGGGCAGTATAGGAAATAATTAATTATGAGGGGCAGTATAGGAAATAATTATGAGGGGCAATATAGGAAATAATTATGAGATGCGTTATAGGAAATAATTAATGGTGAGGGGCAGCATAGGAAATAATTAATTTTAGGGGCAGTATAGGAAATAATTAATGGTGAGGGGAAGTATAGGAAATAATTAATGGTGGAGGGGCAGTATAGGTAATAATTAATTTGAGGGGAAGTATAGGAAATAATTAATTTGAGGGGAAGTATAGGAAATAATTAATGGTGGAGGGGCAGTATAGGAAATAATTAATGGTGAGGGGCAGCATAGGAAATAATTAATGGTGGGGGGCACTATAGGAAATAATTAATGGTGGAGGGGCAGTATAGGAAATAATTAATTTGAGGGGCAGTATAGGAAATAATTAATTATGAGGGGCAGTATAGGAAATAATTAATGGTGAGGTGCAGCATAGGGAATAATTAATTATGAGGGGCAGTATAGGAAATAATTATGAGGGGCAGTATAGGAAATAATTAATTTGAGGGGAAGTATAGGAAATAATTAATGGTTGAGAAGCAGTATAGGAAATAATTAATTTGAGGGGAAGTATAGGAAATAATTAATGGTGAGGGGCAGCATAGGAAATAATTAATGGGGGGGCAGTATAGGAAATAATTAATTATGAGGGGCAGTATAGGAAATAATTAATTATGAGGGGCAGTATAGGAAATAATTAATTATGAGGGGCAGCATAGGGAATAATTAATGGTGAGGGGCAGCATAGGAAATAATTAATGGTGATGGGGAAGTATAGGAAATAATTAATGGTGGAGGGTGTTAGGGTTGTCCTCAATGGGGACGATTCAGTATATTGGAGAGGAGCCAAATTCAGGATGATGACGAGCTCGCCGAGAATTTCAGACAAGAACACACGCTGGTTCTCAGAATAAAACTCTGCTTTATTGGTGCATGACATCGTCTTATATACCCAAAAGAAGGGCGTTTACATGTTAAGCTGTTTTACAATTATTGGATAGTTTCATCGAACCATTAGGAAATATTATAACAATTGGTCAGTTTCCATTTAACTATATTTAATAATTAACATATGTCCTTGTTTACAGGGCATATCAATAATGAATAAATTCCATTATTGATTTTCCCATTAAGTGCCAGGTGCGAGCTGGCAGAAGCTACCTTAATGGTTATTATGCCTTGATACTAATCAGAAGTCCTGTAATTAAGAGTATTAATAACCGGTCAAAGTCTCTTCTGGTCATCTAAACCAAGCAATATTTATACTCTTTATGCAACCTTATTTATTCAGCTCAATTCTCCTAAGGATGACCTGAGAGATATAACATAAACATGTTCTGAATAAGGGGGAGCATGAGGGGATATAGGATCCATCCCTATCAAGGGGCAGTATAGGAAATAATTAATGGTGGAGGGGCAGTATAGGAAATAATTATGAGGGGCAGTATAGGAAATAATTATGAGGTGCGGTATAGGAAATAATTAATTTGAGGGGCAGTATAGGAAATAATTAAGTATGAGGGGCAGTATAGGAGATAATTAATTTGAGGGGCAACATAGGGAATAATTATGAGGGGCGGTATAGGAAATAATTAATGGTGAGGGGCAGTATAGGAAATAATTAATGGTGAGGGGCAGCATAGGAAATAATTAATGGTGAGAGAAAGTATAGGAAATAATTAATTATGAGGGGCAGTATAGGAGATAATTAATTTGAGGGGCAACATAGGGAATAATTATGAGGGGCAGTATAGGAAATAATTAATGGTGGAGGGGCAGTATAGGAAATAATTAATTATGAGGGGCAGCATAGGAAATAATTAATTATGAGGGGCAGCATACGAAATAATTAATGATGGGGGGAAGCATAAGACATAATTAATGGTGGAAGGGCAGCATAGGAAATAATTAATGGTGGTGGTGTAAGAAATAATTAATTATGAGGGGCTGTCTAGTAATTAATGGGGGGAAGGCATATTCAATAATTAATGGAGAGAGGTCCCAGTATATTAATTAATTAATTGGGACAATATATATAAAATAGTTCAATAGGAGTGCAGTATATTAAATAAATAATTGAGGGGGGCCCAGTGTATAACGGATGCGGTCACATGTACCGCTATTTCTTTTTAAACTTAAGTCCGGCCCTCCAACGGTCTGAGGGGGACAGTGAACGGCCCCCTACATAAAAAGTTTGGGGACCCCTGTATTAGGGGTTTGATTGAATTAGGCACAGTCTGACGACTGTTTTTTTTTTTTTCAAAAACTTAAAGTGACTTAAAATCGAGTTGTGTGCTGTCAGTGTAGGTTAGAAACTAGGCATACAAGAACCCAATCGGCTTTCTTAGGCCTACAAGAAGATAGAAGACGCGGTGGTGAGTACAGGGTTTTTATTTTTTTTTATTAAAAAGGGCAGTAAAAAGGTTGTGGTGGGCGGGGGCCAATAGTTAGTTACGAGGGGCAGTATAGGAAATAATTAATGGTGAGGGGCAGTATAGGAAATAATTAATGGTGAGGGGCAGCATAGGGAATGATTAATTATGAGGGGCAGCATAGGAAATAATTATGAGGGGCAGTATAGGAAATAATTATGAGGGGCAGTATAGGAAATAATTATGAGGGGCAGTATAGGAAATAATTAATGGTGAGGGGCAGCATAGGAAATAATTAATTTGAGGGGCAGTATAGGAAATAATTTATGGTGAGGGGCAGCATAGGAAATAATTAATGGTGGGGGGCAGCATAGGAAATAATTAATTATGAGGGGCAGTATAGGAAATAATTAATTATGAGGGGCAGTATAGGAAATAATTAATGGTGAGGGGCAACATAGGGAATAATTAATTATGAGGGGCAGTATAGGAAATAATTATGAGGCGCAGTATAGGAAATAATTATGAGGGGCAGTATAGGAAATAATAATGAGGGGCAGTATAGGAAATAATTCATGGTGAGGGGCAGCATAGGAAATAATTCATGGTGAGGGGCAGCATAGGAAATAATTAATTTGAGGGGCAGTATAGGAAATAATTAATGGTGGAGGGGCAGTATAGGAAATAATTAATTTGAGGGGCAGTATAGGAAATAATTAATGGTGGAGGGGCAGTATAGGAAATAATTATGAGGGGCAGCATAGAAAATAATTAATTATGAGGGGCAGTTTAGGAAATAATTAATTATGAGGGGCAGTATAGGAGATAATTGATTTGAGGGGCAACATAGTGAATAATTATGAGGGGCAGTATAGGAAATAATTAATGGTGGAGGGGCAGTATAGGAAATAATTAATTATGAGGGACAGCATAGGAAATAATTAATTATGAGGGGCAGTATAGGAAATAATTAATGATGGGGGGAAGCATAAGACATAATTAATGGTGGAAGGGCAGCATAGGAAATAATTAATGGTGGTGGTGTAAGAAATAATTAATTATGAGGGGCTGTCTAGTAATTAATGGGGGGAAGGCATATTCAATAATTAATGGAGAGAGGTCCCAGTATATTAATTAATTAATTGGGACAATATATATAAAATAGTTCAGTAGGAGTGCAGTATATTAAATAAATAATTGAGGGGGGCCCAGTGTATAACGGATGCGGTCACATGTACCGCTATTTCTTTTTAAACTTAAGTCCGGCCCTCCAACGGTCTGAGGGGGACAGTGAACGGCCCCCTACATAAAAAGTTTGGGGACCCCTGTATTAGGGGTTTGATTGAATTAGGCACAGTCTGACAATTTTTTTTTTTTCCAAAACTTAAAGTGACTTAAAATCCAGTTGTGTGCTGTCAGTGTATGTTAGAAATAGAGATGAGCGAACATACTCGTCCGAGCTTGATGCTCGTTCGAGCATTAGCGTACTCGAAACTGCTCGTTGCTCGGACGAATACTTCGCCCGCTCGAGAAAATGGCATCTCCCGCCGTTTTGCTTTTTGGCGGCCAGAAACAGAGCCAATCACAAGCCAGGAGACTCTGCACTCCACCCAGCATGACGTGGTACCCTTACACGTCGATAGCAGTGGTTGGCTGGCCAGATCAGGTGACCCTGGAATAGACTAGCCCCTGCCCGCGCTGCTCGCATCATTCTGTGTCTGGATGCCGCTAGGGAGAGAGCTGCTGCTGGTCAGGGAAAGCGTTAGGCTGTTCTATTAGAATAGTGTTAGGCAGGAGTGATTCTACAAGAACCCAATAGCCCTTCTTAGGGCTACAATAACGTTACACATTTTTTTTTTAAATTTGCAGCTAGTACCATATTGTGAGGAATTTGCAGGGGGACTTGCTACCGTTGTGTTTAGCTCTTAGTGACACACATATCCACCTCAAACACCAAAGTGGGACAATTTATTAGGGGTTTGATTTCAATTAGGCACAGTCTGCCAGTTTCTTTTTATTTTACGTTTATTTTTTCATAACTCAGCGTCATCTCATCTGGTATAGCAGTGTGCTTTCATACTTGGCTAGAAAATAGCCATAGGAGAATCCAAACGGCTTACTTAGGCCTACAATAGCGTTATATATTTTATTTCTGGTTGATCTGCTGGTGGCTGTCCTTGCTGCAGTGCATCTACTACCATATTGTGAGGAATTTGTAGTGAGACTTGCGACCGTTGTGTTTAGCGCTTAGTGACGCACATATCCATCGCAAAGACCGAAGTGGGACAATTTATTAGGGGTTTGATTTCAATTAGGCACAGTCTGCCAGTTTCTTTTTATTTTACGTTTATTTTTTTAATAACTCAGCGTCATCTCATCTGGCATAGTAGTGTGCTTTCATACTTGGCTAGAAAATAGCCATAGCAATAGGATAGCATCGTTTGGTTTTAAAAACTAAAAAACACAAAAAAAAAAAAAACCCCACAAAAAACACAAAAAAAAGTAAAAAAAAAATTAAAGTTATAACTTTCATTTTCAAAATGTTTAACCCAAGGGCTAGGGGTAGAGGACGAGGGCGGGGACGTGGGCGTCCAACTACTGCAGGGGTCAGAGGCCGTGGTCCTGGGCGGGGTGAGACACCACCTGCTGATGAGGGAGCAGGGGAACGCTGCAGAGCTACACTCCCTAGGTTCATGTCTGAAGTTACTGGGACTCGTGGTAGAGCACTGTTGAGGCCAGAACAGTGCGAACAGGTGATGTCGTGGATTGCCGACAATGCTTCGAGCAATTTGTCCACCAGTCAGTCTTCCACGCAGTCCACCCATGTCACCGAAATCGCCACTCCTCCAGCTCCTGCACCTCAGCCTCCTCCCCCTAGTCTGCCCCCTCCCAGGAAAATTTGGCATTTGAACCGGCATACTCTGAGGAACTGTTTTCTGGACCCTTCCCACAGTCACAAACCACTTGTCCGGTTGCTGCTGAGCAATTTTCCGATGCCCAGGTTTTCCACCAGTCGCAGTCTGTGGGTGATGATGACCTTCTTGACGTAGTGGAAGAAGTGTGTAAAGAGGTGTCCGACGATGAGGAGACACGGTTGTCAGACAGTGGTGAAGTTGTTGTCAGGGCAGAAAGTCCGAGGGGGGAGCAGACTGAGGGATCGGGGGATGATGAGGTGACAGACCCAAGCTGGGTTGAGAGGCCGGGTGAACACAGTGCTTCTGAGACGGAGGAGAGTCCTCGACCAGAACAGGTTGGAAGAGGCAGTGGTGGGGCCAGACGGAGAGGCAGGGCCAGAGCAGGTGCATCAGCGCCAAATGTGTCACGTAGTGAAGCTCCCGTGGCGAGGGCTCCCGCGGCGAGGGCTAGATTTTCAGAAGTCTGGAGGTTCTTTAAGGAAACACCGGATGACCGACGGACTGTGGTGTGCAACCTTTGCCAAACCAGGATCAGCAGGGGTTCCACCACTACTAGCTTAACTACCACCAGTATGCGCAGGCATATTAATGCTAAACACCCCACTCAGTGGCACCAAGCCCGTTCACCTCCGGCCGTGCACACCACTGCTCCTTCCCCTGTGTCAGCTGATAGTCAGCCCCCTCCCCAGGACCCTGCCACAAAAACCCCATCGTCGCCTCCACGATCCTCCACAGCATCCACCAGCGTTCAGCTCTCCATACCCCAGACGCTGGAGCGGAAAAGGAAATATAGTGCAACCCACCCGCACGCCCAAGCCCTTAATGTCCACATCTCCAGATTGCTTAGCCTGGAGATGCTGCCCTATAGGCTAGTATCATGGCGGCGGCCGCCCCTCGGTATTCGGTCCCCAGCCGCCACTACTTTTCCCGATGTGCCGTCCCAGCCCTGCACCAGCACGTGTCAGACAACATCATCCGTGCCCTGACCAACGCCGTTTCTGACAAGGTCCACCTGACCACGGACACGTGGACGAGTGCTGCCGGGCAGGGCCACTATATATCGCTGACGGCACATTGGGTTAAGTTGGTGGAGGCTGGGACCGAGTCTGACCCTGCGGCTGGTCATATACTGCCGACGCCGAGGATTGCGGGGCCTACCTCGGTCCAGGTCTTTCAGGCCTACTATGCCTCCTCCTCCTCCCACCCCTCCTCCACCTCCTCCTCCGAACTACCATCCGTGGGCATGGCGCCATCAGTCGCTAGCTCTAGGCACAGCAGCAGTGCCGTCGCTAAGCGACAGCAGGCGGTGCTCAAACTGCTGAGCCTAGGCGATAAAAGGCACACCGCCCAAGAACTATTACAGGGCATCACGGCGCAGACTGATCTGTGGCTGGCACCGCTGAACCTGAAGCCAGGCATGGTTGTGTGTGACAACGGCCGTAACCTGGTGGCGGCTCTGCAACTCGGCAGACTGACACATGTGCCATGCCTGGCCCATGTGTTAAATCTGATAGTTCAGTGTTTCCTCAAGACATACCCCAATCTGTCTGATTTGCTCACAAAGGTGCGCCGCATCTGTGCGCATTTCAGGAAGTCCAGCACAGATGCTGCCACTCTCAGGGCAGCGCAGCGCCGCCTCCAACTGCCCGCTCACCGACTGTTGTGCGACGTGCCCACGAGGTGGAATTCAACATTAACCATGTTATCCAGAGTTTACCAGCAGCGCAGAGCGATTGTAGACTGCCAGATGTCAACTTCCACCAGAACTGGTAGTCAGGTCAGTCAGCTTCCTCAAGTCTACAATGAGGAGTGGACGTGGATGTCTGATATCTGTCAGGTGCTGAGTGACTTCGAGGAGTCAACACAGATGGTCAGTGGCGATGCCGCCATCATCAGCCTCACCATCCCGCTGCTTGGCCTGTTGAAAAACTCTCTGATCAGCATGAAGTCGGAAGCTTTGCGCTTGTCACAAGAGACGGGGGAAGAAGATTCCCTTGTTGATAGCCAAAGCACCCTCAGGTCTGTTTCTCAGCGCATATCGGAGGAGGTGGAGGAGGATGAGGAGGAAGAGGAGGAGAATGTTGGCGAGACAGAAGAGGGGACCATTGTTCAGTCCTTCACTGTTCAGCATGTATGGGCAGAAGAAGAGGAGTTGGAGGAGTTGGAGGAGGAGGAAATGGAGAGTCAGGCCAGTGAGGGGAGTGAATTCTTGCGCGTTGGTACTCTGGCGCATATGGCAGATTTCATGCTAGGCTGCCTATCCCGTGACCCTCGCGTTCAAAGAATTTATTCCAGCACCGATTACTGGGTATTCACTCTCCTGGACCCACGGTACAAGCAAAATCTTTCCACTCTCATCCCTGGAGAGGAAAGGAGTGTGAGAATGCATGAATACCAGCAGGCCCTGGTGCACAAGCTGAAACAGTATTTCCCTTCTGACAGCGCTAGCGGCAGAGTGCGTAGTTCTGCGGGACAAGTAGCGAGGGAGAGTAGGCGAGCAGGCAGCTTGTCCAGCACTGGCAAGGGTACGCTTTACAAGGCTTTTGCCAGCTTTATGTCACCCCAGCAAGACACTGTCACCTGTCCCCAGTCTCGGCAGAGTAGGGCTGATCTTTACAGAAAGATGGTGAGGGAGTACGTAGCTGACCATACCATCGTCCTAAATGATCACACAGCTCCCTACAACTACTGGGTTTCAAAGCTGGACATGTGGCACGAACTGGCATTGTACGCGTTGGAGGTTCTTGCCTGCCCTGCCGCTAGCGTGTTGTCCGAGCGGGTTTTCAGTGCAGCTGGTGGCATCATCACCGATAAGCGTACACGCCTGTCGACTGACAGCGCTGACAGGCTGACGCTTATTAAGATGAATAAAGCCTGGATTTCTCATAATTTCCAATCTCCACCAGGTGAAGGAAGCTCAACCTGAATAATTTATGCACTCCTCCTCCTCATTTTCCTCCTTCTCCTCCTCTTTGTACACTAAAGCAGAGGAAACTGGCTATTTTTTGACAGGGCCCACTGGCTCTAGCTATAGTACTTTATGCATTTAATTTTTCTGGAGGGCCACCTACCCGGTCCTCTGTTTTAAACAATTTTTGGGAGTGCCACATACAGGCACTCAATCTATTCAATTTTTCTGGAGGGCCACCTACCTGCTCCTCTGGTTTGAAAACTTTTTTGGACTGCCACATACAGGCACTCAATCTATTTCATTTTTCTGGAGGGCCACCTACCTGCTCCTCTGGTTTGAAAACTTTTTTGGACTGCCACATACAGGCACTCAATCTATTTCATTTTTCTGGAGGGCCACCTACCTGCTCCTCTGGTTTGAAAACTTTTTTTGGACTGCCACATACAGGCACTCAATCTATTTCATTTTTCTGGAGGGCCACCTACCTGCTCCTCTGGTTTGAAAACTTTTTTGGACTGCCACATACAGGCACTATCCAAATTAAATTGTCTCCATTGCATACATCGTCCCCTTATCAAACGAGATGTGTCAGGCAGAAATTTGGGTTGTTTTCATGGATTCCACATCAAAGTTGTTAACTTTGTCGCCACCCTGCTGTGTTATCCACAAAATATACTGCCAAACTTTTACCATTTACGGATATTATTTCAGCGCTTCTTGCGCATCTGTTTACATTCCCCTCACCCGCCATATCCCAAACTTATAAGAACGCTACTACACTTAACTTGGTGGAGGCTGGGACCGAGTCTGACCATGGGGCTGGTCATATACTGCCGACGCCGAGGATTGCGGGGCCTACCTCGGTCCAGGTCTCAAAGGCCTAGTATACCTCCTCCTCCTCCCACCCCTCCTCCACCTCCTCCTCCTCTGAATTACCATCCGTGGGCATGGCGCCATCAGTCGGTAGCTCTAGGCACAGCAGCAGTGCCGTCGCTAAGCGACAGCAGGCGGTGCTCAAACTGCTGAGCCTAGGCGATAAAAGGCACACCGCCCAAGAGCTATTACAGGGCATTCCACATCAAACTTGTTAACTTTGTCGCCACCCTGCTGTGTAATCCACAAAATATACTGGCAAACTTTTATCATTTACCGATATTATTTCAGCGCTTCTTGCGCATCTGTTTACATTCCCCTCACCCGCCATATCCCAAACTTATAAGAACGCTACTACACTTGATCTTATACAAAAGGTTCTTAGAAGTGCTGTTTGGGGAGTAGCCTAGAGACAGGGGCTTGGATTGGCGAAAGCTCGCCTGGAAGCGGAGCGCCAGCTCCATCCCAAGATCCAACTACGGTAACATAGTTTTAACTGCAGCACCTTTAATCTACTACTAGTTCACTGCCTCCATAATAATAATAATAATAATCTTTATTTATATAGCGCCATCATATTCCGTAGCGCTTTACAAATCATAGGAAACAAATACAAATGTAATGTAACAGAGCACAACATTTGTATGGAACAACAGGAGTGAGGTCCCTGCTCGCCAGAGCTTACGGTTTATGAAGATGATGGGGTAACACGAGGTAAAAGAATATTTAATGGTCAAGCCATTCTTCTTAGGGAATAGAACAAAATATAATAAATGGAATTGCTGTCGCTTGAACCACTCAGCCGTCATCTTATATACCAGGTCCAGGGTGAATGGGACTGCAGAGAAGTCTGGTGCCTGTTGGTTGCTGGATAACATATGGGAGGACGACACAGGACGGGTTAGTAGAAGAGTTAAAACTTCATGCAGTTAATGAGTGTTATAGGCTTGCCTAAAGAAATGGGTTTTAAGAGCACGTTTGAAACTTTGGAGGTTAGGTATTAGTCTGATAGTCCGGGGAAGAGCATTCCATAGAATTGGTGCAGCTCTAGAGAAGTCTTGGAGACACGAGTGGGAGGTCCGCACTAGGGTAGAGGTTAATCTAAGATCACTGGCGGATCTAAGAGCACGGGTTGGGCGATAGACTGAGATAAGAGAGGAGAGGTAGGGGGGTGCAGCATTATACAGAGCTTTATGGATGAGGGTTATTATTTTAAACTGTATTCGAAAGGAGACTGGCAGCCAGTGCAGCGACTGGCATGAACTGTAGGCATACATGGTCCCCTTATCAAACGAGCTGTGTCAGGCAGAATTTTAGGTTGTTTTCATGGCTTCCACATCAAACTTGTTAACTTTGTCGCCACCCTGCTGTGTAATCCACAAAATATACTGGCAAACTTTTATCATTTACCGATATTATTTCAGCGCTTCTTGCGCATCTGTTTACATTCCCCTCACCCGCCATATCCTAAACTTATAAGAACGCTACTACACTTGATCTTATACAAAAGGTTCTTAGAAGTGCTGTAGCCTAGAGACAGGGGCTTGGATTGGCGAAAGCTCGCCTGGCAGCGGAGCGCCAGCTCCATCCCAAGATCCAACTAACATAGTTTTAACTGCAGCACCTTTAATCTACTACTAGTTCACTGCCTCCATACATGGTCCCCTTATCAAACGAGCTGTGTCAGGCAGAATTTTGGGTTGTTTTCATGGCTTCCACATCAAACTTGTTAACTTTGTCGCCACCCTGCTGTGTAATCCACAAAATATACTGGGAAACTTTTATCATTTACCGATATTATTTGAGCGCTTCTTGCTCACCTCCTTTGGTTCCTCTCTGCCACCCATCGGTTTTAAGCCTGAGTCCATTTGGGGTATGTTGCCAAGACACTCTCTAGCCTGCCGCTGCTGCCTCTGCATGCCGTCCCCTATAGTGTCAGGGTCAATTATTGGATGTTTTAGATGCTATCTAGCTTCATTCTGTCACTCTGTCATGGCCATGCTGTTGCCCATAATTTTGGCATAATGGTGCGATTAAGCAGCCTCAGAGGCATCCATGCATGCTGCCCCTGCTGTTTCCTGTCCATTTCCGTGGTGTTTCCATCCTTTTCTGAGGTTTCCAGGTGTTTGGCCAAGCTTCCCTGTGCAGAGCCTTGGTCCCCTTGAAAAATGCTCGAGTCTCCCATTGACTTCAATGGGGTTCGTTATTCGAGACGAGCACTCGAGCATCGGGAAAAGTTCGTCTCGAATAACGAGTACCCGAGCATTTTAGTGCTAGCTCATCTCTAACTGTATCCTATATACATCCCCCCAGCTTAGTAATATACTGTATCCCATATACAGCCCCCAGCTTAGTAATATACTGTATCCTATATACATCCCCCCAGCTTAGTAATATACTGTATCCTATATACATCCCCCCAGCTTAGTAATATACTGTATCCCATATACAGCCCCCAGCTTAGTAATATGCTGTATCCTATATACATTCCCCAGCTTAGTAATATACTCCCCCAGCTTAGTAATATATGTATCCTATATACAGCCCCCCAGCTTAGTAATATACTGTATCCCACATACAGCCCCCAGCTTAGTAATATACTGTATCCCATATACCTCCCCCAGCATAGTAATATACTGTATCCCATATACATCCCCCCAGCTTAGTAATATACTGTATCCCATATACAGCCTCCCAGCTTAGTAATATACTGTATCCCATATACAGCCCCCCAGCTTAGTAATATACTGTATCCCATATACAGCCTCCCAGCTTAGTAATATACTGTATCCCATATACAGCCCCCAGCTTAGTAATATAATGTATCCCATATACAGCCCTCAGCTTAGTAATATACTGTATCCCATATACAGCCCCACAGCTTAGTAATATACTGTACCCCATATACATCCTCCCAGCTTAGTAATATACTGTATCCCATATACATCCCCCCAGCTTAGTAATATACTGTATCCCATATACACCCCCCAGCTTAGTAATATACTGTATCCCATATACAGCCCCCCAGCTTAGTAATATACTGTATCCCATATACATCCCCCAGCTTAGTAATATACTGTATCCCATATACAGCCCCCCAGCTTAGTAATATACTGTATCCCATATACAGCCCCCCAGCTTAGTAATATACTGTATCCCATATACATCCCCCCAACTTAGTAATATACTGTACCCCATATACAGTCCCAGCTTAGTAATATACTGTATCCCATATACATCCCCCCAGCTTAGTAATATACTGTATCCCATATACAGCCCCCCAGCTTAGTAATATACTTTATCCCATATACATCCCCCAGCTTAGTAATATACTGTACCCCATATACATCCTCCCAGCTTAGTAATATACTGTATCCCATATACAGCCCCCCAGCTTAGTAACATACTGTACCCCATATACATCCCCCCAGCTTAGTAATATACTGTATCCCATATACTGCCCACAGCTTAGTAATATACTGTATCCCATATACATCCCCCCAGCTTAGTAATATACTGTATCCCATATACGGCCTCCCAGCTTAGTAATATACTGTATCCCATATACAGCCCCCCAGCTTAGTAATATACTGTATCCCATATACATCCTCCCAGCTTAGTAATATACTGCATCCCATATACAGCCCCTCAGCTTAGTAATATACTGTATCCCATATATAGCCTCCCAGCTTAGTAATATACTGTATCCCATATACATCCCCCAGCTTAGTAATATACTGTATCCCATATACATCCCCCCAGCTTAGTAATATACTGTATCCCATATACAGCCCCCAGCTTAGTAATATACTGTATCCCATATACATCCCCCCAGCTTAGTAATATACTGTATCCCATATACAGCCCCCCAGCTTAGTAATATACTGTATCCCATATACAGCCCCCCAGCTTAGTAATATACTGTATCCCATATACAGCCCCCCAGCTTAGTAATATACTGTATCCCATATACAGCCTCCCAGCTTAGTAATATACTGTATCCCATATACATCCCCCCAGCTTAGTAATATACTGTATCCAATATACAGCCCCCAGCTTAGTAATATACTGTATCCCATATACAGCCCCCAGCTTAGTAATATACTGTATCCCATATACATCCCCCCAGCTTAGTAATATACTTTATCCCATATACATCCCCCAGCTTAGTAATATACTGTACCCCATATACATCCTCCCAGCTTAGTAATATACTGTACCCCATATACATCCTCCCAGCTTAGTAATATACTGCATCCCATATACAGCCCCTCAGCTTAGTAATATACTGTATCCCATATACATCCCCCAGCTTAGTAATATACTGTATCCCATATACATCCCCCCAGCTTAGTAATATACTGCATCCCATATACAGCCTCCCAGCTTAGTAATATACTGTATCCCATATACATCCCCCCAGCTTAGTAATATACTGTATGCCATATACAGCCTCCCAGCTTAGTAATATACTGTACCCCATATACAGCCCCCCAGCTTAGTAATATACTGTATCCCATATACAGCCCCCAGCTTAGTAATATACTGTATCCCATATACATCCTCCCAGCTTAGTAATATACTGTATCCTATATACATCCCCCCAGCTTAGTAATATACTGTATCCCATATACAGCCCCCAGCTTAGTAATATACTGTATCCTATATACATCCCCCCAGCTTAGTAATATACTGTATCCCATATACAGACTCCAGCTTAGTAATATACTGTATCCCTTATACAGCCCCCAGCTTAGTAATATACTGTATCCCATATACAGCCCCCAGCTTAGTAATATACTGTATCCCATATACAGCCTCCAGCTTAGTAATATACTGTATCCCATTTACATCCCCCAGCTTAGTAATATACTGTATCCCATATACAGCCCCTGCACCTTAGTAATATTCTGTATCCCATATACAGCCCCCCAGCTTAGTAATATACTGTATCACATATACAGACCCCAGCTTAGTAATATATTGTACCCCATATACATCCCCCCAGCTTAGTAATATACTGTATCCCATATACAGCCCCACAGCTTGGTAATATACTGTATCTCATATACAGCCTCCCAGCTTAGTAATATACTGTACCCCATATACAGCCCCCCCAGCTTAGTAATATACTGTACCCCATATACAGCCCCCCCAGCTTAGTAATATACTGTACCCCATATACTGCCCCCCAGCTTAGTAATATACTGTATCCCATATACATCCCCCCAGCTTATTAATATACTGTATCCCATATACATCCCCCCAGCTTAGTAATATACTGTATCCTATATACAGCCCCCCCAGCTTAGTAATGTACTGTACCCCATATACAACCTCCCAGCTTAGTAATATACTGTACCCCATATACATCCTCCCAGCTTAGTAATATACTGAATCCCATATACAGCCCCCCAGCTTAGTAATATACGGTATCACATATACAGCCTCCCAGCTTAGTAATATACTGTACCCCATATACAGCCCCCCAGCTTAGTAATATACTATATCCCATATACATCCCCCCAGCTTAGTAATATACTGTACCCCATATACAGCCCCCCAGCTTAGTAATATACTGTATCCCATATACAGCCCCCCAGCTTAGTAATATACTGTATCCCATATACAGCCTCCCTGCTTAGTAATATACTGTACCCCATATACAGCCCCCCAGCTTAGTAATATACTGTATCACATATACAGCCCCCAGATTAGTAATATACTTTATCCCATATACAGCCTCCCAGCTTAGTAATATACTGTATCCCATATACAGCCTCCCAGCTTAGTAATATACTGTACCCCATATACGTCCCCTCAGCTTAGTAATATACTGTATCCTATATACAGCCCCCAAGCTTAGTAATATACTGTATCCCATATACAGCCCCCTAGCTTAGTAATATACTGTATCCCATATACAGCCTCCCAGCTTAGTAATATACTGTATCCCATATACAGCCCCCAGCTTAGTAATATACTGTATCCCATATACAGCCTCCCAGCTTAGTAATATACTGTATCCCATATACAGCCCCCCAGCTTAGTTATATACTGTACCCCATATACAGCCCCCCAGCTTAGTAATATACTGTATCCCATATACATCCTCCCAGCTTAGTAATATACTGTACCCCATATACATCCCCCCAGCTTAGTAATATACTGTATCCCATATACAGCCCCCAGCTTAGTAATATACTGTATCCCATATACATCCCCCCAGCTTAGTAATATACTGTATCCCATATACAGCCCCCCAGCTTAGTAATATACTGTATCCCATATACAGCCCCCAGCTTAGTAATATACTGTATCCCATATACAGCCCCTCAGCTTAGTAATATATGTATGCCATATACAGCCCCAGCTTAGTAATATACTGTATCCCATTTACATCCCCCAGCTTAGTAATATACTGTATCCCATATACAGCCCCTGCACCTTAGTAATATTCTGTATCCCATATACAGCCCCCCAGCTTAGTAATATACTGTATCCCATATACAGCCCCCCAGCTTAGTAATATACTTTATCCCATATACAGCCCCCCAGCTTAGTAATATACTGTACCCCATATACATCCCCCCAGCTTAGTAATATACTGTATCCCATATACTGCCCCCAGCTTAGTAATATACTGTATCCCATATACATCCCCCCAGCTTAGTAATATACTGTATCCCATATACAGCCTCCCAGCTTAGTAAAATACTGTATCCCATATACAGCCCCCAGCTTAGTAATATACTGTATCCCATATACATCCTCCCAGCTTAGTAATATACTGCATCCCATATACAGCCCCTCAGCTTAGAAATATACTGTATCCCATATATAGCCTCCCAGCTTAGTAATATACTGTATCCCATATACATCCCCCAGCTTAGTAATATACTGTATCCCATATACATCCCCCCCAGCTTAGTAATATACTGTATCCCATATACAGCCCCCAGCTTAGTAATATACTGTATCCCTTATACATCCCCCAGCTTAGTAATATACTGTACCCCATATACATCCTCCCAGCTTAGTAATATACTGTACCCCATATACATCCTCCCAGCTTAGTAATATACTGCATCCCATATACAGCCCCTCAGCTTAGTAATATACTGTATCCCATATACAGCCTCCCAGCTTAGTAATATACTGTATCCCATATACATCCCCCAGCTTAGTAATATACTGTATCCTATATACATCCCCCCAGCTTAGTAATATACTGTATCCCATATACATCCCCCCAGCTTAGTAATATACTGTATCCCATATACAGCCCCCCAGCTTAGTAATATACTGTATCCCATATACAGCCCCCCAGCTTAGTAATATACTGTATCCCATATACAGCCCCCCAGCTTAGTAATATACTGTATCCCATATACAGCCTCCCAGCTTAGTAATATACTGTATCCCATATACATCCCCCCAGCTTAGTAATATACTGTATCCGATATACAGCCCCCAGCTTAGTAATATACTGTATCCCATATACAGCCCCCAGCTTAGTAATATACTGTATCCCATATACATCCCCCCAGCTTAGTAATATACTTTATCCCATATACATCCCCCAGCTTAGTAATATACTGTACCCCATATACATCCTCCCAGCTTAGTAATATACTGTACCCCATATACATCCTCCCAGCTTAGTAATATACTGTATCCCATATACAGCCCCCCCAGCTTAGTAATATACTGTACCCCATATACATCCTCCCAGCTTAGTAATATACTGCATCCCATATACAGCCCCTCAGCTTAGTAATATACTGTATCCCATATACAGCCTCCCAGCTTAGTAATATACTGTACCCCATATACAGCCCCCCAGCTTAGTAATATACTGTATCCCATATACAGCCTCCCAGCTTAGTAATATACTGTATCCCATATACATCCCCCAGCTTAGTAATATACTGTATCCCATATACATCCCCCCAGCTTAGTAATATACTGCATCCCATATACAGCCTCCCAGCTTAGTAATATACTGTATCCCATATACATCCCCCCAGCTTAGTAATATACTGTATGCCATATACAGCCTCCCAGCTTAGTAATATACTGTACCCCATATACAGCCCCCCAGCTTAGTAATATACTGTATCCCATATACAGCCCCCAGCTTAGTAATATACTGTATCCCATATACATCCTCCCAGCTTAGTAATATACTGTATCCTATATACATCCCCCCAGCTTAGTAATATACTGTATCCCATATACAGCCCCCAGCTTAGTAATATACTGTATCCTATATACATCCCCCCAGCTTAGTAATATACTGTATCCCATATACAGACTCCAGCTTAGTAATATACTGTATCCCTTATACAGCCCCCAGCTTAGTAATATACTGTATCCCATATACAGCCCCCAGCTTAGTAATATACTGTATCCCATATACAGCCTCCAGCTTAGTAATATACTGTATCCCATTTACATCCCCCAGCTTAGTAATATACTGTATCCCATATACAGCCCCTGCACCTTAGTAATATTCTGTATCCCATATACAGCCCCCCAGCTTAGTAATATACTGTATCACATATACAGACCCCAGCTTAGTAATATAGTGTACCCCATATACATCCCCCCAGCTTAGTAATATACTGTATCCCATATACAGCCCCACAGCTTGGTAATATACTGTATCTCATATACAGCCCCCCCAGCTTAGTAATATACTGTACCCCATATACTGCCCCCCAGCTTAGTAATATACTGTATCCCATATACATCCCCCCAGCTTATTAATATACTGTATCCCATATACATCCCCCCAGCTTAGTAATATACTGTATCCTATATACAGCCCCCCCAGCTTAGTAATGTACTGTACCCCATATACAGCCTCCCAGCTTAGTAATATACTGTACCCCATATACATCCTCCCAGCTTAGTAATATACTGAATCCCATATACATCCCCCCAGCTTAGTAATATACGGTATCACATATACAGCCTCCCAGCTTAGTAATATACTGTACCCCATATACAGCCCCCCAGCTTAGTAATATACTGTATCCCATATACAGCCCCCCAGCTTAGTAATATACTGTATCCCATATACAGCCTCCCTGCTTAGTAATATACTGTATCCCATATACAGCCCCCCAGCTTAGTAATATACTGTATCACATATACAGCCCCCAGATTAGTAATATACTTTATCCCATATACAGCCTCCCAGCTTAGTAATATACTGTATCCCATATACAGCCTCCCAGCTTAGTAATATACTGTACCCCATATACGTCCCCCCAGCTTAGTAATATACTGTATCCTATATACAGCCCCCAAGCTTAGTAATATACTGTATCCCATATACAGCCCCCTAGCTTAGTAATATACTGTATCCTATATACAGCCTCCCAGCTTAGTAATATACTGTATCCCATATACAGCCCCCAGCTTAGTAATATACTGTATCCCATATACAGCCTCCCAGCTTAGTAATATACTGTATCCCATATACAGCCCCCCAGCTTAGTTATATACTGTACCCCATATACAGCCCCCCAGCTTAGTAATATACTGTATCCCATATACATCCTCCCAGCTTAGTAATATACTGTACCCCATATACATCCCCCAGCTTAGTAATATACTGTATCCCATATACAGCCCCCCAGCTTAGTAATATACTGTATCCCATATACATCCCCCCAGCTTAGTAATATACTGTATCCCATATACAGCCCCCCAGCTTAGTAATATACTGTATCCCATATACAGCCCCCAGCTTAGTAATATACTGTATCCCATATACAGCCCCTCAGCTTAGTAATATATGTATCCCATATACAGCCCCAGCTTAGTAATATACTGTATCCCATATACAGCCCCCAGCTTAGTAATATACTGTATCTTATATACAGCCCCAGCTTAGTAATATACTGTATCCTATATACAGCCCCCCCAGCTTAGTAATATACTGTATCCCATATACATCCCCCCAGCTTAGTCATATTCTGTAAACCCCCCAGCTGAAATCTGGCCCCATATAAATATATATAGCCCCCCCCCCCAGGAAAAAAAAGAATCTGGCCCCGCATAATATATACAGCCCCCCCCCCCCCAAAGTATAAAACGGTTCTGGACCCTTATAACATACACAGCACCCCACCCCCCACAGTATAAAAAATTCTGGTCCCATATAAAATACACACAAACCCCCCCCCCCCCCCCCTTCCCTACAGTATAAAAGGATTCTGGCTAGAGATGAGCGAGCACTAAAATGCTCGGTGCTCGTTATTCGAGACAAACTTTTCCCGATGCTCGAGTGCTCGTTTCGATTAAACGAGCCCCATTGAAGTCAATGGGAGACTCGAGCATTTTTCAAGGGGACCAAGGCTCTGCACAGGGAAGCTTGGCCAAACACCTGGGAACCTCAGAAAAGGATGGAAATGGACAGGAAACAGCAGGGGCAGCATGCATGGATGCCTCTGAGGCTGCTTAATCGCACCGTTATGCCAAAATTATGGGCAACAGCATGGCCATGACAGAGTGACAGAATGAAGCTAGATAGCATCTAAAACATGCAATAATTGACCCTGACACTATAGGGGACGGCATGCAGAGGCAGCGGCAGCAGTGGCAGGCTAGATGGCATGGATGCCTCTGAGGCTGCCAAATCTTGGGATGGAGCTGGCGGTCCACTGCCAGGCGAGCTTTCACCTGTCCAAGCCCCGGTCTCTCGGCTCCTCCCCACCCAAAATGGGCCTGGGGGCCAGAAGCGTTTACTTTGAAAAAATTATAATTTTCAAAGCAGGCCGGGTCCTTTGAATATTTCACCTAGGAATAATGGAATAGCATAGTGGTTCTATTTTTATTTGTTTTTTCGGAAATGGTTCCATGATTAAGAGCGACAGTATGGGGCATCCATATTGCGCTGCTATGATTGCAACTTCAGGTCTCCAGCATGGCGGCGACAGATGGGCCGCGTTCCACTATGTATCTGGTGAAACACCTGAAAATTCTGCCTGACACAGCTCGTTTGATAAGGGGACCATGTATGGAGGCAGGGAACTAGTAGTAGATTAAAGGTGCTGCAGTTAAAACTATGTTAGTTGGATCTTGAGATGGAGCTGGCGCTCCGCTGCCAGGCGAGCTTTCGTCTGTCCAAGCCCCTGTCTCTCGGCTCCTCCCCAAACAGCACTTCTAAGAACCTTTTGTATAAGATCAAGTGTAGTAGCGTTCTTATAAGTTTGGGTCATGGTGGGTAAGGGGAATGTAAACAGATGCACAAGAAGCGCTGAAATAATATCGGTAAATGATAAAAGTTTGCCAGTATATTTTGTAGATAACAAAGCAGGGTGGCGACAAAGTTAACAATTTTGATGTGGAAGCCATGAAAACAACCCAAAATTCTGCCTGACCCAGCTTGTTTGATAAGGGAACGATGTATGGAGGCAGCTATATGGACGACTTTTGGAGGCAGCTATGGAGATGACGTGTGGAGGTAGCAATGGAGACAACGTGTGGAGGCAGCTAAAAAGACGACGTGTGTAGGCTGCTATGGAGACAATTTAATTTGGATAGTGCCTGTATGTGGCAGTCCAAAAAAGTTTTCAAACCAGAGGAGCAGGTAGGTGGTCCTCCAGAAAAATTAAATAGATTGAGTGCCTGTATGTGGCACTCCCAAAAATTGTTTAAAACAGAGGACCGGGTAGGTGGCCCTCCAGAAAAATTAAATACATAGAGTACTATAGCTAGAGCCAGTTGGCCCTGGCAAAAAATAGCCAGTTTCCTCTGCTTTAGTGTACAAAGAGGAGGAGAAGGAGGACAATGAGGAGGAGGAGTGCATAAATTATTCAGGTTGAGCTTCTTTCACCTGGTGGAGAATGGAAATCCTGAGAAATCCAGGCATTATTCATCTTGATAAGCGTCAGCCTGTCAGCTCTGTCAGTCGACAGGCGTGTACGCTTATCGGTGATGATGCCACCAGCTGCACTGAAAACCTGCTCGGAAAACACGCTAGCGGCAGGGCAGGCAAGAACCTCCAAGGCGTACAGCGCCAGTTCGTGCCACATGTCCAGGTTTGAAACCCAGTAGTTGTAGGGAGCTGTGTGATCATATAGGACGATGGTATGGTCAGCTACGTACTCCCTCACCATCTTTCTGTAAAGATCAGCCCTACTCTGCCGAGACTGGGGACAGGTGACAGTGTCTTGCTGGGGTGACATAAAACTGGCAAAGGCCTTCAACAAGGGAAACTTCTTCCCCCGTCTCTTGTGACGAGCGCAAAGCTTCCGACTTCATGCTGACCAGAGTTTTTCAACAGGCCAAGCAGCGGGATGGTGAGGCTGATGATGGCGGCATCGCCACTGACCATCTGTGTTGACTCTTCAAAGTTACTCAGCACCTGACAGATATCAGACATCCACGTCCACTCCTCATTGTAGACTTGAGGAAGCTGACTGACCTGACTACCAGTTCTGGTGGAAGTTGACATCTGGCAGTCTACAATCGCTCTGCGCTGCTGGTAAACTCTGGATAACATGGTTAATGTTGAATTTTACCTCGTGGGCACGTCGCACAACAGTCAGTGAGCGGGCAGTTGGAGGCGGCGCTGTGCTGCCCTGAGAGTGGCAGCATCTGTGCTGGACTTCCTGAAATGCGCACAGATGCGGCGCACCTTCGTGAGCAAATCAGACAGATTGGGGTATGTCTTGTGGAACCGCTGAACTACGAGATTTAACACATGGGCCAGGCATGGCACATGTGTCAGTCTGCCGAGTTGCAGAGCCGCCACCAGGTTACGGCCGTTGTCACACACAACCATGCCTGGCTCAGGTTCAGCGGTGCAAGCCACAGATCAGTCTGCGCCGTGATGGCGCCATGCCCACGGATGGTAATTCGGAGGAGGAGGTGGAGGAGGTGAGGGAGGTGGAGGAGGCATAGTAGGCCTGAGAGACCTGGAACGAGGTAGGCCCCGCAATCCTCGGCGTCGGCAGTATATGACCAGCCCCAGGGTCAGACTCGGTCCCAGCCTCAACCAAGTTAACCCAATGTGCCGTCAGCGATATATAGTGGCCCTACACTTCCTTTTGCGCTCCAACGTCTGGGGTATGGAGAGCTGAACGCTGCGCATGGAGACATTGGTGGATGCTGTGGAGGATCGTGGAGGCGAAGATGTGGTTTTTGCACGGGAGGTGTTTGGGCCGGGGTCCTGGGCAGGGGGCTGACTAGCAGAGGCAGCAGATGACACAGGGGAAGGAGCAGTGGTGTGCCCGGCCGGAGGTGAACGGCCTTGGTGCCACTGAGTGGGGTGTTTAGCATTCATATGCCTGCACATACTGGTGGTAGTTAAGCTAGTAGTGGTGGAACCCCTGCTGATCTTGGTGTGGCACAGGTTGCACACCACAGTCCGTCTGTCATCCGGTGTTTCTTTAAAGAACCTCCAGACTTCCGAAAATCTAGCCCTCGCCACGGGAGCTTGACTACGTGAAACATTTGGCTCTGATGCACCAGCTCTGGCCCTGCCTCTCCGTCTGGCCCCACCACTGCCTCTTCCAACCTGTTCTCGTCGAGGACCCGCCTCCGTCTCAGAAGCACTGTGTTCACCCGGCCTATGAACCCAGCTTGGGTCTGTCACCTCATCATCCTCCGATCCCTCAGTCTGCTCCCCCCTCGGACTTCCTGCCCTGACAACAACTTCACCACTGTCTGACAACCGTGTCTCCTCATCGTCCGACACCTCTTTACACACTTCTTCCACTACGTCAAGAAGGTCATCATCACCCACAGACTGCGACTGGTGGAAAACCTGGGCATCGGAAAATAGCTCCGCAGCAACCGTACAAGTGGTTTGTGACTCTGGGAAGGGTCCAGAAAACTGTTCCTCAGAGTACGCCGGATCAAATGCCAAATTTTCCTGGGAGGGGGTAGACTGGGGGGAAGAAGGCTGAGATGGAGGAGCTGGAGGAGTGCTGATTTCGGTGACACGGGTGGACTGCGTGGAAGACTGACTGGTGGACAAATGGCTAGAAGCATTGTCCGCAAACCACGACATCACCTGATCGCACTGTTCTGGCCTCAACAGTGCTCTACCACAAGTCCCAGTAACTTGAGACATGAACCTAGGGAGTGTAGCTCTGCGGCGTTCCCCTGCTCCCTCATCAGCAGGTGGTGTCTCACCCCGCCCAGGACCACGGCCTCTGACCCCTGCAGTAGTTGGACGCCCACGTCCACACCCTCGTCCTCTACCCCTAGACCTCGGGTTCAACATTTACAAAATTAAAGTGTAAACTAATTTTTTGGGGATTTTTTTTTTTTTTTGTGTTTTTTTTTTTTTTTACAAAACGATGCTATCATATTGCTATGGCTAGTTTCTAACCTACACTGACAGCACACAACTGGATTTTGTGCTGTGCCTGATGACTTTGAGTTATAAAAAAAAAAAAAAAGTAAAAAAAAAATCAGCAGACTGTGCCTAATTCAATCAAACCCCTAATAAATTGTCCCACTTAGGTGTTTGAGATGTGTGTGTCCCTAAGAGCTAAATATAACGTTCCCAAGTCTCCCTGCAAATTCGTCACAATATGGTACTAGCTGCACTACTAGTGCCAGCAAGCCCAGCCACAAGCAAATCAACAAAAAAAAAATAAAAAAATATATATATATTATATATAATGCTATTGTAGGCCTAAGAAAGCTGGTTGGGTTCTTGTATGCCTAGTTTCTAACCTACACTGACAGCACACAACTCAATTTTAAGTCACTTTAAGTTTTGGAAAAAAAAAAAAAATCGTCAGACTGTGCCTAATTCAATCAAACCCCTAATAAATTGTCCCACTTTGGTGTTTGAGGTGGATATGTGTGTCACTAAGAGCTAAACACAACGGTAGCAAGTCTCCCTGCAAATTCCTCACAATATGGTACTAGCTGCACTACTAGTGCCAGCAAGCCCAGCCACAAGCAAACAAAAAAAAAAAAGTATAACGTTATTGTAGCCCTAAGAAGGGCTATTGGGTTCTTGTAGAATCACTCCTGCCTAACACTATTCTAATAGAACAGCCTAACGCTATCCCTGCAGCAGCAGCAGCTCTCTCCCTAACGGCATCCAGACAGAGAATGATCCGAGCAGCGCGGGCAGCGGCTAGTCTATCCCAGGGTCACCTGATCTGGCCAGCCAACCACTGCTATCGACGTGTAAGGGTACCACGTCATGCTGGGTGGAGTGCAGAGTCTCCTGGCTTGTGATTGGCTCTGTTTCTGGCCGCCAAAAATCAAAATGCGGGAGATGCCATTTTCTCGAGCTGGCGAAATACTCGTCCGAGCAACGAGCAGTTTCGAGTACGCTAATGCTCGAACGAGCATCAAGCTCGGACGAGTGTGTTCGCTCATCTCTAATTCTGGTCCCTCATAGAATAAATAGCACCCCCCAAAGTATAAAACGATTATTGCCCTTATAACATACACAGCAACCCCCCCCCCCTTTCTTCCCAGTAAAAAAAGCGATTATGGCCAAATATAAGTAATATAAATATATTACTGGTTGTATCTGGCTGAAGAAGGAAAATTGGGGGAACTTTATTTGGTTTTTTTCCCCCCTAATTAATTATTTATTTATTTAACAAACAACATGAGTTCCCCTACATTTTCCTTCTTCAGCCAGATGGAACCAGCAGCAGCAGCAGCAGCCTGGCAGTGCCAGGGCAGGATGAGCCGATATTATTGGCCCTTCCCGGCCCAGCAAAACCAGCCTGCTGCCACCTCAGGGCCAGACCATCAGTATAGATGGCCTGTTCCTGCGGGTACCCGGCTCTTCCCGACACCGCTGGTGGCGGTGGGTGCCGCGGTAATTGTTTGGGGGTTAGTGGTCGACACTAAGCCTTAGTAATGGTCGCCATCTGTAAGATAGCGAATATTACTAAGGCTGCATGGTGGTAACAATAAAAAAAAACACACAAAATGAAAAAAATGTTTTTATTGAAATAAAAACTGGCAATGGTCGCACAGAGCGGTACGGTGAGGAGCTGTTGGTGGTGTAATTTTTTGTGACTTTTGACAGCGTTTTCATTGCTATCATTTTTAGGACTGTGCGACCTTTAGTTCACTTTTTATTGATTTTTTAAATATTTTTCAAAATGGCCAAAAAGTGCCATTTTCGACTTTGGGCGCTATTTTCTGTTACGGGGTTAACGCAGTGAAGAACGTAATTATACTTTAATAGATCGGGCATTTTCGGATGGGGCTATACCTAATGTGTTTATGATTTTTACTGTTTATTAATATTTATATCAGTTCTAGGGAAAGGGGGGTGATATGAATTTTTAGGGGTTTTTATTATTATTAATTTTTTTTAAACTTTTTTTATTTTTACTTTTACTATTTTTCAGACCCCCTATGGTACATTAACCCTAGGTTGTCTGATCGATCCTATCATATACTGCCATACTATAGTATGGCAGTATAAAGGGCGCCCATATGCCGCCATCAGCGATCGCAGGTGTTACCGGTAAGCATTTGCTGCAATATGCAGCAAAGACTTACCAGCTATGGAGAGGGCTTCCCCTCGGGAAGGGGTTAACTACCAAGCAGGAAAATTTCCTGTATTAACCCTGTCATCTTGCCTTGCAGAAAGCAACATGGCAGGAACATGAGGAGACTATTCCATTCATGTGGCTTTCTGCATTGGAAAGGGTTAATATGGCATTGCAAGGGTGGTAAAGGACAACATTTACCACCCTTGCAATGCCATATTAACCCTTTCCAATGCAGAAAGCCACATGAAACAGGCCGACATAGGCCTGCTTAGCAGTTTCCTAACTTAGAGGCCGGGAGCTTGTCGAAGCAGGTCCGGGGCGGTCCTCATGTCACTTTGTAGGAGTATCTCATACACACAGGCTGCAGGGTGAACCAGCAACAGGAGGGTCACATCATTATACAGGCTGTCAGTCATGTGTATAGGAGTATCTCATACACACAGGCTGCAGGGGGCGCCAGCACCAGGAGTGTCACATCATTATACAGGCTGTCAGTCATGTGTATAGGGGTATCTCATACACAGGCTTCAGGGGGCGCCAGGAGTGTCACGTCATTATACAGGCTGTCAGTCATGTGTATAGGAGTATCTTATACACACAGGCTGCAGGGTGAACCAGCACCAGGAGTGTCCCATCATTATACAGGCTGTCAGTCATGTGTATAGGGGTATCTCATACACACAGGCTGCAGGGCGAACCAGCAACAGGAGTGTCAGATCATTATACAGGCTGTCAGTCATGTGTACAGGAGTATCTCATACACACAGGCTGCAGGGTGAACCAGCAACAGGAGTGCCACATCATTATACAGGCTGTCAGTCATGTGTATAGGAGTATCTTATACACACAGGCTGCAGGGTGAACCAGCAACAGGAGGGTCACATCATTATACAGGCTGTCAGTCATGTGTATAGGAGTATCTCATACACACAAGCTGAAGGGGGAACCAGCACCAGGAGTGTCACATCATTATACAGGCTGTTAGTCATGTGTACAGGAGTATCTCATACACACAGGATGCATGGGGCACCAGCAACAGGAGTGTCACATCATTATACAGACTGTTAATCATGTGTACAGGAGTATCTCATACACACAGGATGCAGAGGGCACCAGCACCAGGAGTGTCACATCATTATACAGGCTGTTAGTCATGTGTATAGGGGTATCTCATACACACAGGCTTCAGGGGGAACCAGCAACAGGAGGGTCACATCATTATACAGGCTGTCAATCATGTGTATAGGAGTATCTCATACACACAGGCTGCAGGGTGAACCAGCAACAGGAGGGTCACATCATTATACAGGCTGTCAGTCATGTGTATAGGAGTATCTCATACACACAGGCTGCAGGGTGAACCAGCAACAGGAGGGTCACATCATTATACAAGCTGTCAGTCATGTGTATAGGGGTATCTCATACACACAGAATGAAGTGGGAACCAGCAACAGGAGTGTCACATCATTATACAGGCTGTTAGTCATTTGTACAGGAGTATCTCATACACACAGGATGCAGGGGGCACCAGCAACAGGAGTGTCACATCATTATACAGACTGTTAATCATGTGTACAGGAGTATCTCATACACACAGGATGCAGAGGGCACCAGCACCAGGAGTGTCACATCATTATACAGGCTGTTAGTCATGTGTATAGGGGTATCTCATACACACAGGCTTCAGGGGGAACCAGCAACAGGAGGGTCACATCATTATACAGGCTGTCAATCATGTGTATAGGAGTATCTCATACACACAGGCTGCAGGGTGAACCAGCAACAGGAGGGTCACATCATTATACAGGCTGTCAGTCATGTGTATAGGAGTATCTCATACACACAGGCTGCAGGGTGAACCAGCAACAGGAGGGTCACATCATTATACAGGCTGTCAGTCATGTGTATAGGGGTATCTCATACACACAGACTGAAGGGGGAACCAGCAACAGGAGTGTCACATCATTATACAGGCTGTTAGTCATGTGTACAGGAGTATCTCATACACACAGGATGCAGGGGGCACCAGCACCATGAGTGACACATCATTATACAGGCTGTTAGTCATGTGTACAGGAGTATCTCATACACACAGGATGCAGAGGGCACCAGCACCAGGAGTGTCACATCATTATACAGGCTGTTAGTCATGTGTACAGGAGTATCTCATACACACAGGATGCAGAGGGCACCAGCACCAGGAGTGTCACATCATTATACAGGCTGTTAGTCATGTGTATAGGGGTATCTCATACACACAGGCTGCAGGGGGAACCAGCAAAAGGAGGGTCACATCATTATACAGGCTGTCAATCATGTGTATAGGAGTATCTCATACACACAGGCTGCAGGGGGCACCAGCACCAGGAGTGACACATCATTATACAGGCTGTCAGTCTTGTGTACAGGAGTATCTCATACACACAGGCTGCAGGGTGAACCAGCAACAGGAGGGTCACATCATTATACAGGCTGTCAGTCATGTGTATAGGAGTATCTCATACACACAGGCTGAAGGGGGAACCAGCACCAGGAGTGTCACATCATTATACAGGCTGTTAATCATGTGTACAGGAGTATCTCATACACACAGGATGCAGGGGGCACCAGCACCATGAGTGACACATCATTATACAGGCTGTAAGTCATGTGTACAGGAGTATCTCATACACACAGGATGCAGAGGGCACCAGCACCAGGAGTAACACATCATTAAACAGGCTGTTAGTCATGTGCACAGGAGTATCTCATACACACAGGATGAAGAGGGCACCAGCACCAGGAGTGTCACATCATTATACAGGCTGTTAGTCATGTGTATAGGGGTATCTCATACACACAGGCTTCAGGGGGAACCAGCACCAGGAGGGTCACATCATTATACAGGCTGTCAATCATGTGTATAGGAGTATCTCATACACACAGGCTGCAAGGGGCACCAGCACCACGAGTGACACATCATTATACAGGCTGTCAGTCTTGTGTATAGGGGTATCTCATACACACAGGGTGCAGGAGGAACCAGCAACAGGAGTGTCACATCATTATACAGGCTGTCAGTCATGTGTATAGGGGTATCTCATACACACAGGCTGCAGGGGGAACCAGCAACAGGAGTGTCACATCTTTATACAGGCTGTCAGTCATGTGTATAGGGGTATCTCATACACACAGACTGAAGGGGGAACCAGCAACAGGAGTGTCACATCATTATACAGGCTGTTAGTCATGTGTACAGGAGTATCTCATACACACAGGATGCAGGGGGCACCAGCACCATGAGTGACACATCATTATACAGGCTGTTAGTCATGTGTACAGGAGTATCTCATACACACAGGATGCAGAGGGCACCAGCACCAGGAGTGTCACATCATTATACAGGCTGTTAGTCATGTGTACAGGAGTATCTCATACACACAGGATGCAGAGGGCACCAGCACCAGGAGTGTCACATCATTATACAGGCTGTTAGTCATGTGTATAGGGGTATCTCATACACACAGGCTGCAGGGGGAACCAGCAAAAGGAGGGTCACATCATTATACAGGCTGTCAATCATGTGTATAGGAGTATCTCATACACACAGGCTGCAGGGGCACCAGCAACAGGAGTGTCACATGACTATACAGGCTGTCAGTCATGTGTATAGGAGTATCTCATACACACAGGCTGAAGGGTGAACCAGCACCAGGAGTGTCACATCATTATACAGGCTGTCAGTCATGTGTATAGGAGTATCTCATACACACAGGCTGCAGGGGGCGCCAGCACCAGGAGTGTCAAATCCTTATACAGGCTGTCAGTCATGTGTATAGGGGTATCTCATACACACAGGCTGCAGGGGGCACCAGCAACAGGAGTGTCACATCACTATACAGGCTGTCAGTCATGTGTATAGGAGTCTCTTAACACACAGACTGTAGGGGGCGCCAGCACCAGGAGTGTCACATCATTATACAGGCTGTCAGTCATGTGTATAGGAGTATCTCATACACACAGGCTGCAGGGGGCGCCAGCACCAGGAGTGTCACATCATTATACAGGCTGTCAGTCATGTGTATAGGAGTATCTCATACACACAGACTGCAGGGGTTGCCAGGAGTGTCACATCATTATACAGGCTGTCAGTCATATGTATAGGGGTATCTCATACACACAGGCTGCAGGGGGAACCAGCACCAGGAGTGTCACATCATTATACAGGCTGTCAGTCATGTGTATAGGAGTATCTCATACACACAGGCTGAGGGGGCGCCAGGAGGGTCACATCATTATACAGTCATGTGTATAGGAGTCAGTCATGTGTATAGGAGTATCTCATACACACAGGCTGCAGGGGGCGCCAGCACCAGGAGTGTCACATCATTATACAGGCTGTCAGTCATGTGTATAGGAGTATCTCATACACACAGACTGCAGGGGCACCAGCAACAGGAGTGTCACATCATTATACAGGCTGTCAGTCAAGCACTGGGGTTTGGTTGTGCCTCCCACTTATGAATAGGCAGGACTGTTGAATATTTTAAATGACTCATTGGACCTCTCTCTCAGGTCAATTGCATACAGCTTTTGTACCTGATTGCTTAATTTGCAGGCATATAGAGGGGCAATGAAGGGATGGGGTGATGCTTTCTAATGAGCTTATGAAAATATATTTAGTTTTGGGGGTTATTTTACCTGACAGGTTCTCTTTAAACCCTCCTGCTGAAGCAGTCACTCTTCCTTAGCCTGAAGCTCCCTATACCAGGATGGTAGCAACATTTGCCAAACACCATCCAACCAGCAACCTTGGACCAGTTAAGTGGTTGTCATGGAATAAGGGAACTATAAATGTATGGTTGACATCCCTTGTCTGTTTAATCCCTATCGCAAGCTGCAAACATCAAGGGTACCCCATTTACCATCCACACAGGGAACCTGGGCTATCCTGGGAGTTGATGTTGCATATGTACTACATGTGACTTAAATACAGTAAGTTAGCCGTGTTCAATGACACCTCAGAATCTTAGAAATTGCGCATCCATAAAAAAGATCCCACCACTTAACCTCTACACATTGATACAACTTTACAATTTATGTTAAGACAATTTATTTCATTATTTTAGAGCATAAAAAGAAAAATAAGTGCACATCATCTCCGTGTAAGTATAACAATTCTCTCTAGACATAATATCTCATAAATTCTTTAAGCTGGTGAAAGCTGATATGGAATAAGTGTCACTCAACTGAAGGATAAATAGGAATGGATATAAGGGTTAAAATGTCTATACATAATCATTGTTCATAGCTCACTTCTTTTCCCATTGTAAATTATTACGATGTTCACCCGTAACATTATCTGTAGGACTTAATATTTATCCATACAAGCGAGCAAAACAAGCCTGACAGTACGGTTTGCCTTCTTGTTCTCGGAAGGTGCCTTTGTTAAGTTGTCTTAGGCAAAAGGTGCAGTTCAAATGCTGAGGATGAAACTTCCGTCCCATGGCGGTTACACAGCGACCAGTTATAGGCTGATCACACCCAGCGCATAGGGAGCCACGACAAGAGTGGTAATGAGTCTCACACAGCGGAAGGCCGTCGTTCTCAAAGAAACTTCCGTTGAGAAAAGGGGTACGACAGACCTAGCGAAAACAAAAAAGTCCCAGGCTGGTTAGATCAAACACAAGAAATAGATTCCACAAACAGAATTAAGTAGTAATGAGATTTACCGGGAGCATTGGACACACACCAATCTTGCTAATCGAAAGTCAAAATAAGAAACCGGGACTGATTCTGTCTCCTCCATATGCTCCATAGCTAATTCATACAACAGAAAATCTACTCATTGCCTCATCGTAATAAGTGCACTATATGTGCTGCATGATACAGATGAGCTTGGGAAGTCATCAGCACCTTGGATCGACATCTATAGGAATGATAAGTGCACTATAGCAGCTGCTTATCATGGGCCACAGATGTCATAACCCTAACCCTGTATATATATATATATGTGAACCAGCACATTCGCTGGTTAGGGTTAACCCTACGGAAGCTCCTCTTCTAGCACCTATGTAGCTTACATAACGAATTACAGCGATCGTTACCCCACTGGAGCTAATGTACGAGACTTAGTGCTCATTCACATCTAGACTCTATTCTGTCTATTTCTTTGATTTATACTATAATTCTGAGAACTCATGTAATTAGACCTGCCGTCTTAGAGGGAATCGCAGATCTCAGCTTTTCCTGAGGGCTTGTGTTTCAATACTCACATGACACACAAAACATTGCGGATGCCACAAGCCATTTAACGCTGATATGTAACTTTCCTTCACGGGTTCAGAACAGCCAGCACAGACTGTGCCAAAGAGGCGATAGTAATCATATGAGCAGTAGGGATCCTCATCCTTTTCATGGAACCCTGAAGGACACGAGAGAAGAAACATCTATATCTATAGGAAGTATATTCACAGGCGCCAAACTCAATCACATGAGATGTCCTGATACTGAGGGATGATGAGATGTGGATGGTTCAGAGGTCATCATACAGTAGTTAGGCTACATTCACACTAACGTATGGAGGACGTATATACGGCCGATATACGTCCCCCATACACTTCTATAGGCGCACGGCGCCCTACAGGAGCGGTACGGTGCAGAACATGTGCGGCACCGTACCGCTCCGTACCAGGAAAAAGATAGGACCTGTCCTATTTTTTGCCGTAATACGGCACCGTGCCCCATTACTTCCTATGGAGAGGGGCGGGGGTGAGCTGCGCTCACCTCCTCCTCCTCTCCCCGTACACTGCCGTTGCCCGCTACGGTACGGTACGGGTGGGCAACGACAGTGTGAATGTAGCCTTAGAGTTCTGTAGTAATAGGTGACATTTATTTCTTACTGCGGGTAAAAGCCTCAGCAGCATTTGTGATACTTCTTCAGATGACAGCTATTCCTCTTGACCTAGCTAAACACATGCATACTGGTTTACATGAAGGGCAAAAGATGTAAGCAGCGGCCTTTCCTCTGACATCTGGGGCCCCCATACACATTAGGGGGTGCGGGTCTGGCCATTGGAATATGCATGCCCCAGTGGTGAATGCTGGAATGCTATTTAGTTAGGAGAGAAGAGTCAAGTATTCTGTATATGTCAGCTTATACAAGCCGCTTAAATAAGGAAGACAGAGGAGAACAATATAACTTTACTATTATCATCTGCAGAATCTGCTATGCAATTTAATAACATGTTCAGTAATGCTTCAATTATAAAGACGAGTCGGCTTGGGTTTCACCTTCTTCCCCAATTGGTTTCCTGCAGATTTTACAGCAGAAATGCTCAGGATGCCAGGTCCGACCAAGAGCAGTCACTAAATTCTATAAAACAAAAAGAAATGAGAACCAACCCAACAAAGAGGCAAATCATGAGCCACACAGCCACAAGAGAGGACAAAAGGGACATTACCTTTAAGATGGGAAGGTCACACAATGCACAGCGGGGAGAAAACAGAGCAAAGTAATCTTTTTCACAATATGGACGTCCATCTTTCTCAAAGAAATTTGTGGTCCCAATAAGTGACTTACAGTGGGCACACACAAAGTGTTCAGGATGCCAAGTGTGTCCTAATGCTGTCACCACCTAAGAAAGAGGGAGAACGCTGGTTAAATAATATGACATAACACATCCTTTCTACACACGTAACAAATCTGTGAAATAGTTACAGCAATAGCTCTCAACCTTTCTAATGCTGCGACCCCAAACCATGTACAAGAAAATAACTACTATAATACTGCCCCCTATGTACAGGAATATAACTACTATAATACTGCCCCCTATGTACAAGAATATAACTACTATAATACTGCCCCCTATGTACAGGAATATAACTACTATAATAATGCCCCCTATATACAAGAATATAACTACTATAATACTGCCCCTATGTACAAGAATATAACTACTATAATACTGCCCCCTATGTACAGGAATATAACTACAATAATACTGCCCCCTATGTACAGGAATATAACTACTATAATACTGCCACCTATGTACAGGAATATAACTACTATAATGCTGCCCCCTATGTACAGGAATATAACTACTATAATACTGCCCCCTATGTACAGGAATATAACTACTATAATACTGCCCCCTATGTACAGGAATATAACTACTATAATACTGCCCCCTATGTACAAGAATATAACTACTATAATACTGCCCCCTATGTACAAGAATATAACTACTATAATACTGCCTCCTATGTACAGGAATATAACTACTATAATACTGCCCCATATGTACAAGAATATAACTACTATAATACTGCCCCCTATGTACAGGAATATAACTACTATAATACTGCCCCCTATGTACAGGAATATAACTACTATAATACTGCCCCCTATGTACAAGAATATAACTACTATAATACTGCCCCCTTGCTGGGAGGTTGTGTGAGAGCAGAGCTCCTGAAGTCTCCTGATGCCTGGAGACAGCCCAGGGCGGGGCCACCCTGGGTGGGGAGATTCCCCAAGCAAGGCCCAGGCTTCCAGGCCTACACCGGGAGTGAACTCCCAAAAGCTTTCTACTAGGGATGCAAATCCCAATGTTACTAACAGAGAAGTTTGTGGACAGAATGTTGATTTATTAAAGAAGAAACAAGACAAGGAAGTGAGTACAACAGTGAAAGCAGTGAGTCCCATGTCCATCCAGCATGGAGGAGCTCAGGTGATGCAGAGTGTGAGATCAGCAGCAGGTGCACAGCCCCCCACTCCTGCACCCAGACAGAGGAGAACATCATTGGAAAGACAAACCCTGCAAGAAAATCTGCAGCAGAGAGATGTTGTGTCCAGCATGTCCTGTCCGGGCCGCACCAGATCCGCTGTAAAGCCACAGACCAGGCCTGCACAGTGTGCACCAGCCACAGCCACTGCCACTGCCAGTACAAGCAGCAAGCCTGGGGAGCCAAGGCCAGAGACAGGAGGAGGACTACAGAGACCAGCACGGCAGCTGAAGGAGACCACCCGAGCGCCTGAGCTGCAGATGGCGGAGGAGATCCCGGCACTGGTAAGGAGGATGGGGGAGCTAAGTCACCATAAACAGATGCTGCAGATGCAGATAGACTGTATGTATAACCTGAGGACTGCGCACCCTGAGAGCAGCGCCCTGTACAACAGTAAGCTGCAGGCACTAAGTAAGGAACTTGCTGTGGTGGTGAGGGACATGGACTGTGTTCTGGAGAGGATGGGACCCCTGGCCGAGTCCTATAAGAACAGGGAGCGCTTTGCCCAGCAGAAGCAGAGCTATAACCCTGGACCCCGGGCCCCTGCAGCACAAGCAGAACCCGTCCCCCCAGATGCACCCCAAAAAATGTCAGTGCAAGTACTGAAACCTGCAAGCTTTTCTTTCCAGAAGGGACAGACACAAGAGCAGCCGCAGATCCCCGCAGTAGATAAAAATGCTGTAGTACCACAGGTCCCAGCAGAGACTATGCAGCAGCAGGAGAGCGGACTTCCATCCATGCATCATGGTGATGCGGTGACCCAGGAGAACTTTACTGTTGTGGCAGAGACTGGGGACACTGGTGGACATCTTGATGTGTCTGAGGGGTCGGGGGATTCAGAGTCTATCTGGGAGGTGCAGCCACCGGAGGATAATGTGCAGGGGGATGGGGGGCAGGGGGTACAGGATAATGTGTGTGATTTTCCCCCACTAACATCGAGCCCCCCAGAAGAGTCAGGTCCCTCTAGAGCTGACCCTCCCCCCAATACCCAGAGTGAGACCCGTCAGGAACCTCCCAAAAACGCCTGGAGCCGCGGCGCTCCCTCCTTCACCTCCGGCGCACACTACACAGGGCAGGCGTTTAAGAGGAGGAACGTGGTGCGCTTTAAGATCAGAGGCGCAAAGGAAGATCTCCCAGATAGGAGGTTTGTGGTGCGGGATCTCCTGTGCCGCCAGATGGGGTTCACGCCTGATGATATCCTGGCGGTCATAAACCTTCCAGACAGACAGGGCTATGATGTCAGCTTTAAGCTTATGTCCAGTCTGGATAGGTTTTGGGATAAATTACCCCGGCTTGGGGACAAGGACGGCTGGAATAAGTTTACATTTGTCCCCATATCCAGACCAGGTACTGTGGTAGTTAATATAATATTCTGGAATGAGTCTGTTCCCCCTCAGGATATTATAGTGTGGCTCAGGCGCCATTGTGATCTGCTGTCTGACCTCACTAAGAACAGGGACACTGACGGTATCTGGACTGGAGGGTGGAAGGTGCTGGTAAAACTGCGCCAATATAACAATATCACCCTGCACCTCCCCAACTCCTTCTTTATAGGGAGAGAGAAAGGTGTCTGTTTCTACCCAGGGCAGCCACGGAAGTGCTTTAGGTGCGGTAGGATTGGTCACGTGGCCAAAATTTGTACTGTGGTAAAATGTAACCTGTGTGGGGAGGTCGGCCATCTCAGTGCCACCTGTGAGAAGGTCAAGTGTAATCTATGCGGTGAGATGGGCCACCCACACAAGGATTGCCCAGAAGCCTGGCACAACATCGCCAGGGACTTCTCAGATGATGAGATGGTGCAGGAGGCAGACGCCTTAGAGGAGGAGGCCTTGGTGTCGGGGCAAATTCTGACCAGGCGGGAGGTACAGCAGGGCTCAGGTGAGACAGTACCGGCACTGCAGCAGTCAGACAGCGCTCAGGGGAGTGTGGAGGTTGTAACCCAGGAGAAGCCTCAGGCAGCCACCTCTGTAACATCTGCTGAATATGAGGAGGTGAAAAAGAATAAAAGGAAGAAAAAAGACAAATCCTCCCGTAGGCCTGAGGAGTACAGTGCGGAGCCTAAGACCAGGAGAAAGTCCATTGGTGATAACGGGGTCATGGTCCTTTCCAATCGGTTTGATGCTCTGTCAGAGTCAGATGGGGATTATGAACGAGAGCTGGAACGTATTGATAATGAGTGTGAGGTGGACATAGGGGACCCCCCAACTAAAAAGAAGCCCCCTCCTGAAGATACCGCTGTAGAGTCAGACATGGAGATAGGTGGAAGACAGGGGGACACTGACTCTGACTCATGATGATGGGGGTCACTGCTCTGCTTTTTCTCATTGTGATGGCTGGGTTCTCTCTAAAAGTTGCTTCTAGCAACGTCAACAGCATTAAAGTAAGAAGGACCAGACACGCAGTATATGACCACCTGAGATATCTGGACGCTGATGTTATCTTCCTGCAGGAGACCCGTCTGACCACCTTAGGGCATCTCCGTGAGGCTGAGCGTGAGTGGCGGTCTGGTCCTTCTTACTGGTCACTGGCTGTGGAGCCGTACGCCGGGGTCGCCATACTATTTAACACCACAGACGTGACGGTGCACAGGCTGACGGAGGTCGCTATGGGGAGGTGCCTGGTGCTAGAGGTGACCATCCATGGTAGGCGGCTCCGGCTGATCAACATCTATGGCCCACAGACAGTGACAGAGAGAATCCAGCTGTTCAATGAGGTGCGGCAGTATCTATTTACCTCTATCCCTGTAGTATTGGCGGGCGACTTTAATGTTACCATGACATCAGGTGACAGGTCCTCGGGCAGAGCAGTGGTCAGAGACTCCAAAGTCCTAAAGAGCATTATATCACAGGCCAATCTGTGTGATGTGTTCACCCTGGATGGTAGGACACCTAAATACACCTACTCCTGTGCTGACAGACATAGCAGGATTGATATGGCTTTTGTCAGTCCCTCAGAGAATCTAAGTGGGATGAGCGAGAGAGTCGTCCCATATTCTGATCATCTGGCCTTATTGTTTTCCATGGGAGCCTCTAACCGCTCTGATATTGGTCGGGGGTTATGGAGGCTCAATTCTAGCATCCTGGATGATATCTATGCCCAGAATTGTATCCACTCCCTTTTTCAGGACCAGCTCCAGAGACAGGACTTTTATGACAACATATCTGACTGGTGGGAGAACGTCAAGGAGGAGATCCGGTCCCTCTTAAAGAGACTGTCAGTGAAGAAGGGTAAGAGTAAGTACAGCCAGTATCTCAGGCTGCGGAGAGAATTGGAGTCACTGTATTCGGCGGGAGGGGGGGACAAACAAAAGATTGACCGACTGAAATCTGAGATAAAGCAGTATCAGTACAGCCGCTACACGTCTCTGGTGATCGAGAGAGATTACGGAAAACTGGGAGTTCCCGACCCCTATGAAAATTGCCGGGAACGTGTGGCCAAGAAATCGATCACAGGTCTCACTGACTCCCAGGGAGTTTTGCAGGAATCTCGGGAGGGTATCCTGGGGGTGGTGAGATCGTACTATGCTGAATTATTTCAGAAGAAGGTTTTGGATAAAGAGAAAATGGCTCAATTCTTGGAGGCAACTCCAGGCCCTGACACTAGAGATTTGGATTTTTCTCCTTTGACAGCAGGAATAACAGAGGAGGAGGTTAAAGAGGCCATTGATAAGTTACATCTGAAGAAGGCACCAGGTCCTGATGGTATAACATGTGAATTCTATAAGAAGTTCAGAGACCTCTTAGCCCCGATCCTTGTGGATGTATTTACTAATTGTCTAGAAAATCACCTGATGCCTCCATCCATGAGAGTGTCCTCCCTTATTCTGCTGTCCAAAGGTAAAGAGCCTAGCGACATCAAGAACTGGAGGCCGATCGCCCTCTTGAATGTCGACAGGAAGATTTTGGCAAAAGTTCTGTTTTCTAGGTTAGTCTGTATGTCCCCGGCACTGTTGGCAGGCTCTCAGTACGGCACAGTAAGAGGGCGGAACATCTCTGGAGCAGTCATCTCGATAAGGGAGATGTTTGAGAGATGTAAAGCTCTGAGGTGTGGGAGATATGTTGTAGGTCTGGACCAGGCTAAAGCCTTTGACAGGGTTGATCACGATTATCTATGGGCCACTTTATCAAAGTACGGTATTCCGGGACAATTTATAGATTGGCTGAGAACTTTGTATAGAGAGGCGAGGAGCTTTCCTCTGATCAATGGTTGGCAGGGGGACACTTTTGAAGTAGAGGCAGGGGTGCGACAGGGCTGCCCCCTGAGTCCGCTGCTGTATGTGTTTGCCATAGACTTGTTTCTGCGATCACTGCAGCGGTGTGATTTTCAGGGGGTGCCGGTCCCCCATTGCTTGCCTTTGAAGGTAGTCGCCTACGCGGATGATGTGACTGTGGTGATATCTGAACCTCGTGAGGTGGAGATGTTGTCTGCAGCCATCAGAAGCTACTCAGAGGCCTCCGGGTCTCTGGTCAACCTTGAGAAGAGTCAGGCTTTCTGGACATTGGATACTGCTCCTGGCTTTGATCTGCCACAATTCGCCAAGGCCTCCACCCATATTAAGATCCTTGGGGTTAAATTTGGGAGGGAAGATAATGCCAAACTAAATTGGGAAGAGAAGTTGGATACCGGAAATACAAAGGTTCAGCGATGGAAGAACTGGAGGCTGACCTATAGAGAAAGGGTTACTCTGATGAAGACTTACCTGGTCCCTGTCTTCCTGTACGTCTCTGTCGTCTTTCCTTTGCCAGAATCTTTCTCCGCTAGGCTCTTTAGCCTGTTCTTCCAGCTTTTATGGGGGAACAGGTTGAACCCAGTAAAAAGAGGGATCACCTACCTGCAGAGGAGAGAGGGTGGGCTGGATATGTTAAATCCAAGGGTCTTTTTTGACTCCATGTTTCTGAAAGTTAATTTTGGTTGCCTGGACTCAAACAATGGTCTCCTGTGGGTAAGTAGTGTCAGGGACTGGATATTGCCTTTTGCAGAGTCTTGGGTGCGAGGCGGCAGTCTCAAGAGGGGCCGATGGACTCCTGGCTTCCTCCCCCAGTATCTGGAGTATGGTCTTAGGTGTTTGAAAAAGTGGAGGATAGACAAGACATTTTTAGAGAGTAAGACCAGAAGGGACCTCTATATGAGTGTCTGTAGGACCTTCTATACTGTTCAGCCAGCTCTGAGGGACTGCACAAGGGCCACCCTGCAGGAAAGCCTGAGGTTCCTTAATGGACCGAGGCTTCCAGCCAAATTCTTTGACATCGCCTGGTTGTCTCTGCATGGGAGGCTTTTTGTCAGAGGAAATTTAAAATTCCTGAGTCTCTCTGACCGTATGTGTCCCTTAGGATGTAACCAAGAGGAGACTATGGAGCACTTTACCACCGAGTGCCAGGGAGGGAGGCAGATATGGCAGGAAGTGTCCCGCAGGCTGAATATACCACGTCTACAGTCTCTCAGATACCCAGATATCATCTATGGGGTAGCACCACACATAACGGACATTGACCGGGGGACCATGTACCTCATTATCACCACCATAAAGTATTACCACTGGCACAACAGGGCCCGAGTCTCCATCCACAGCGAGACCTTCCAGCACATGACCGCAGTCACACTGATCATGTCTGAGCTCAGGTGGATCCGATCCATAGAGATTGGGAAAAGTGATGGGAATAGAAAGTTATGGAGGAACATAAGTCTATACTGATGCATCATGTAATTCTGTTTATTTATGATTTTTTTTTTTTTTTTTTCCCTTAAACCAGTGATGGACATTTAAGTTATTAGAAATGGAATTTTGATGTATGATGTCTTGTAAATTCTGATAAGTATGTAAAATGTATTTTGTTTGTTTTTTACTAATAAAAATTGCCCCCTATGTACAGGAATATAACTACTGTAATACTGCCCCTATGTACAGGAATATAACTACTATAATACTGCCCCCTATGTACAGGAATATAACTACTATAATACTGCCCCCTATGTACAGGAATATAACTACTATAATACTGCCCCCTATGTACAAGAATATAACTACTATAATACTGCCCCCTATGTACAGGAATATAACTACTATAATACTGCCCCCTATGTACAAGAATATAACTACTATAATACTGCCCCCTATGTACAGGAATATAACTACTATAATACTGCCCCCTATGTACAAGAATATAACTACTATAATACTGCCCCCTATGTACAAGAATATAACTACTATAATACTGCCCCCTATGTACAAGAATATATCTACTATAATACTGCCCCCTATGTACAAGAATATAACTACTATAATACTGCCCCCTATGTACAGGAATATAACTACTATAATACTGCCCCCTATGTACAAGAATATAACTACTATAATACTGCCCCCTATGTACAGGAATATAACTACTATAATACTGCCCCCTATGTACAAGAATATAACTACTATAATACTGCCCCCTATGTACAGGAGTATAACTACTATAATACTGCCCCTATGTACAGGAATATAACTACTATAATACTGCCCCCTATGTACAGGAATATAACTACTATAATACTGCCCCCTATGTACAAGAATATAACTACTATAATACTGCCCCCTATGTACAGGAATATAACTACTATAATACTGCCCCCTATGTACAAGAATATAACTACTATAATACTGGCCCCTATGTACAAGAATATAACTACTATAATACTGCCCCCTATGTACAAGAATATAACTACTATATTACTGCCCCCTATGTACAAGAATATAACTACTATAATACTGCCCCCTATGTACAAGAATATAACTACTATAATACTGCCCCCTATGTACAAGAATATAACTACTATAATACTGTCCCCTATGTACAGGAATATAACTACTATAATACTGCCCCCTATGTACAAGCATATAACTACTATAATACTGCCCCCTATGTACAGGAATATAACTACTATAATACTGCCCCCTATGTACAGGAATATAACTACTATAATACTGCCCCCTATGTACAGGAATATAACTACTATAATACTGCCCCCTATGTACAAGAATATAACTACTATAATACTGTCCCCTATGTACAAGAATATAACTACTATAATACTGCCCCCTATGTACAGGAATATAACTACTATAATACTGTCCCCTATGTACAAGAATATAACTACTATAATACTGCCCCCTATGTACAGGAATATAACTACTATAATACTGCCCCCTATGTACAGGAATATAACTACTATAATACTGCCCCCTATGTACAAGAATATAACTACTATAATACTGCCCCCTATGTACAAGAATATAACTACTATAATACTGCCTCCTATGTACAGGAATATAACTACTATAATACTGCCCCCTATGTACAGGAATATAACTACTATAATACTGCCCCCTATGTACAAGAATATAACTACTATAATACTGCCCCCTATGTACAGGAATATAACTACTATAATACTGCCCCCTATGTACAGGAATATAACTACTATAATACTGCCCCCTATGTACAGGAATATAACTACTATAATACTGCCCCCTATGTACAAGAATATAACTACTATAATACTGTCCCCTATGTACAAGAATATAACTACTATAATACTGCCTCCTATGTACAGGAATATAACTACTATAATACTGCCCCCTATGTACAGGAATATAACTACTATAATACTGCCCCCTATGTACAAGAATATAACTACTATAATACTGCCCCCTATGTACAGGAATATAACTACTATAATACTGCCCCCTATGTACAGGAATATAGCTACTATAATACTGCCCCCTATGTACAAGAATATAACTACTATAATACTGCCCCCTATGTACAGGAATATAACTACTATAATACTGCCCCCTATGTACAGGAATATAACTACTATAATACTGCCCCCTATGTACAAGAATATAACTACTATAATACTGCCCCCTATGTACAGGAATATAACTACTATAATACTGCCCCCTATGTACAGGAATATAACTACTATAATACTGCCCCCTATGTACAGGAATATAACTACTATAATACTGCCCCCTATGTACAGGAATATAACTACTATAATACTGCCTCCTAGAGGTGAGGTTGTGTGTGGTGAGAGCTCTTGACCCTCCTCATGTCTGGAGCAAGCCCAGGGCGGGGCCACCCTGGGTGGGGAGATTCCCCAAGCGAGGCCCAGGCTTCCAGGCCTAAACCAGGTGAAAACTCAAAGACAACTCTAAAGATGGATGCAAATCCAAAAGTTATCAGTAAGCAAGAGAATCAACTGAATTGCAGTAATGTGGAGAATGTTGAAGTGAAGAAAGTGAGTGCAGCAAGCAGAGAAGAAAGTTCCTCACCAGCCCAGCGTGGAGGAGCACAGGTGAAGCAGATTGTCAGACCAGCAGCAGGTGCACAGCCCCCCACTCCTCCACCCAGACAGAGGAGAACATCCATAGAGAAACAAACCCTGCAAGAAAACCTGCAGCAGAGGGATGTGGTGACCAGCATGGCCGCTGCAGGCCGCACCAGATCTGCTGTGAAGCCACAACATGTCCCTGCAAAGGCCGGTGCAAGCCTGGAGATGTGACACACAAGGAGACCGGTGGATGCACTCAGCCTGGAGGACTACAGCGACCAGCACGGCAGGTGAAGGAGACAGGTGGATGCACTCAGCCTGGAGCACTACAGCGACCAGCACGGCAGCTGAAGGAGACCACCCGAGTGCCTGAGCTGCAGTTGGCGGAGGAGATCCCGGCACTGGTAAGGAGGATGGGGGAGCTAAGTCACCACAAACAGATGCTGCAAGTGCAAATAGACTGCATGTATTCACTAAAAACTGCGCACCCTGAGAGTAGCGCCCTGTATGACTCTAAGCTGCACTCACTGAGCAAAGAGCTGGCGGTGGTGGTGGGAGAGATGGACTGTGTCCTGGAGAAGATGGGGCCGCTGTCTGAGTCCTATAGGAACAAGGAACGCTTTGCCAGACAGAACATAACATCTATGTCCAGACCCTCTGACGCTGCGTCAGTGTCCAGCATGCCCCCTGATGATAGAGGCACACGTCCCATACTGCAGGCCCCAAGCTTTGTGTTTCATGAGGGCGAGAAGGGAAAACAGCAGCTGCAAAGGTCTGCAGCCGTCCATCAGCAGGAGCATGCACAGGCACAGGCACCACAAGTCCCAGGAGGCACTACACCGCAGCAGGAGCATGCACAGGCACCACAAGTCCCAGGAGGCACTACACCGCAGCAGGCACAGGCACCACAAGTCCCAGGAGGCACTACACCGCAGCAGGAGCATGCACAGGCACCACAAGTCCCAGGAGGCACTACACCGCAGCAGGACAGTGGACATGCACCTATGTGTCCGGGTGATGTGGTGATCCAGGACTGTTCTACTGCTGGAGCAGACAATGGGGACACTGGTGGTCATCATGATGTTCCTGAGGGGTCGGGGGATGGAGGGGACCCTGAATCTGTATGGGATGTGCAGTCACCTGAGGATAACATAGAGGTGGATGGGGGAAAGGGGGTACAGGACAATGTAAGTGACTTCCCCCCTATAACATCGAGCCCCCCAGTTGAGTCAGGTCCCTCTAGATCAGGTTCTGGTAAAACTGCACCTCCCCAGCTCCTTCTTTATAGGGAGAGAGAAAGGCGTCTGCTTCTATCCCGGGCAACCAAGAAAGTGCTTCAAGTGCGGTAAGATCGGGCACGTGGCCAATATATGTACAGTGGTGAAGTGTAACCTTTGTGGGGAGGTCGGTCATCTCAGTGCCACCTGTGAGAGGGTGAAATGTAATCTGTGTGGTGGTATGGGCCACCCGCACAAGGATTGCCCGGAGGCCTGGCATAACATCGCCAGGGACTTCTCAGATGATGAGATGGTGCAGAAGGCAGACGCCTTAGAGGAGGAGGCCTTGGTGTCAGGGAAAATTTTGACCAGGCGGGAGGTACAGGGGTCAGGTGATGCTGTACCAGCACCTCAGATGTCGGATGGTGCTCAGGGGAGTTTGGGGGTGGTAATTCAGGAGCAGCCTCAGGCAGCCACTTCTGTAGCTCCTGGTGAATATGAGGAGGTAAAAAAAAACAAGAGAAAGAAAAAAGATAAATCCTCCCGTAAACCAGAGGAAGAGTGCAACTTAGGTCCAAAAACCAGGAAAAAGTCCAGTGGTGATACCGGGGTCATGGTCCTATCTAACAGATATGATGTTCTGTCTGAGTCAGAAGGTGATTATGAGCGCGAGTTACAGCGCATTGATAATGAGTGTGAGGTGGACACAGGAGACCCCCCAACTAAGAAGAAGCCCCCTCCTGTAGAGGCTGCTGAGGAGTCGGACATGGAGACTGGTGGTGTACAGGGAGATTCTGACTCTGACATATGATGATGGGGGTCGCTGCTCTGCTCTTTTTCATTGTAATGGCTGGGTTCTCTCTAAAAGTTGCTTCTAGCAACGTCAACAGCATTAAAGTAAGAAGGACCAGACACGCTGTATATGACCACCTAAGATATTTGGGGGCTGATGTCATCTTCCTGCAGGAGACCCGTCTGACCACCTTAGGGCATCTCCGTGAGGCTGAGCGTGAGTGGCGGTCTGGTCCTTCTTACTGGTCACTGGCTGTGGAGCCGTACGCCGGGGTCGCCATACTATTTAACACCACAGACGTGACGGTGCACAGGCTGACGGAGGTCGCTATGGGGAGGTGCCTGGTGCTAGAGGTGACCATCCATGGTAGGCGGCTCCGGCTGATCAACATCTATGGCCCACAGACAGTGACAGAGAGAATCCAGCTGTTCAACGAGGTAAAACAATATCTTTTTACCTCGATCCCTGTAGTATTGGCGGGCGACTTTAATGTTACCATGACATCGGGTGACAGGTCCTCGGGCAGAGCAGTGGTCAGAGACTCCAAAGTACTACAGAACATCGTATCACAGGCCCATTTATGTGATGTGTTCACCCTGGATGGGAGGAAACCTAAATACACCTACTCCTGTGCTGACAGGAACAGTAGGATTGACATGGCGTTTGTAAGTCCTTCAGAGACTGTTAGTGGGATGAGCGAGAGAGTCGTCCCATATTCTGACCATCTTGTCTTATTGTTTTGTATGGGAGCCACTAACCGCTCGGATATTGGTCGGGGGTTATGGAGGCTTAACTCCAGCATCCTGGATGATGTATATGTCCAGAATTGTATCCACTCCCTTTTTCAGGACCAGCTCCAGAGAGTAGACTTCTATGACAACATATCTGACTGGTGGCAGAACGTCAAGGAGGAGATCCGGTCCCTCTTGAAGAGACTGTCAGTGAAGAAGGGTAAGAGTAAGTACAGCCAGTATCTCAAGCTGCGGAAAGAATTGGAGTCAATGTATTCGGCGGGAGGGGGGGACAAACAAAAGATTGACCGACTGAAGTCTGAGATAAAGCAGTATCAGTACAGCCGCTACACGTCCCTGGTAATAGAAAGAGATTACGGAAAACTGGGCGTCCCTGATCCGTATGAAAATTGCCGGGAACGTGTGGCCAAGAAATCGATCACAGGTCTCACTGACTCCCTGGGAGTTTTACAGGAATCTCGGGAGGGTATCCTGGGGGTGGTGAGATCCTACTATGCTGAGTTATTTCAGAAGAAGGTTTTGGATAAAAAGAAAATGGCTCAATTTTTGGAGGCAACTCCAGGCCCTGACACTAGAGATTTGAACTTTTCTCCTTTGACAGCGGGAATAACAGAGGAGGAGGTTAAAGAGGCCATTGATAAGTTACATCTGAAGAAGGCACCAGATCCTGACGGTATTACAGCTGAATTTTATAAAAAGTTTAAAGACCTCTTAGCCCCGATCCTTGTGGATGTGTTTACCAATTGTCTAGAAAATCACCTGATGCCTCCATCCATGAGAGTGTCCTCCCTTATTCTGCTGTCCAAAGGTAAGGAGCCTAGTGACATCAAGAACTGGAGGCCGATCGCCCTCTTGAATGTCAACAGGAAAATTCTGGCAAAAATTCTATTCTCTAGATTAGTCTGTTTGTCCTCGGCACTGTTGGCAGGCTCTCAGTACGGCACAGTAAGAGGGCGGAACATCTCTGGAGCAGTCATCTCGATAAGGGAGATGTTTGAGAGATGTAAAGCTCTGAGGTGTGGGAGATATGTTGTAGGTCTGGACCAGGCTAAAGCCTTTGACAGGGTTGACCACGATTATCTATGGGCAACTTTGTCAAAGTACGGTATTCCGGGACAATTTATAGATTGGCTGATAACTTTGTATAGAGAGGCTGAGAGCTTTCCTCTGATCAATGGTTGGCAGGGGGACACTTTTGAAGTAGAGGCGGGGGTGCGACAGGGCTGCCCCCTGAGTCCGCTGCTGTATGTGTTTGCCATAGACTTGTTTCTGCGATCACTGCAGCGGTGTGATTTTCAGGGGGTGCCGGTCCCCCATTGCTTGCCTTTGAAGGTAGTCGCCTACGCGGATGATGTGACTGTGGTGATATCTAATCCTCGTGAGGTGGAGATGTTATCTGCAGCCATCAGAAGTTACTCAGAGGCCTCCGGGTCTCTGGTCGACCTAGAGAAGAGTCAGGCTTTCTGGACATTGGATACTGCTCCTGGCTTTGATCTGCCACAATTCGCCAAGGCCTCCACCTATATTAAGATCCTTGGGGTTAAATTCGGGAGGGAAGATAATGCCAAGTTAAATTGGGAAGAGAAGTTGGATACCGGAAATGCAAAGGTTCAGCGATGGAAGAACTGGAGGCTGACCTATAGAGAAAGGGTTACTCTGCTGAAGACTTACCTGGTCCCTGTCTTCCTCTACGTCTCTGTCGTATTTCCTTTGCCAGAATCTTTCTCCGCTAGGCTCTTTAGCCTGTTCTTCCAGCTTTTATGGGGGAACAGGTTGAACCCAGTAAAAAGAGGAATCACCTACCTGCAGAGGAGTGAGGGTGGGCTGGATATGTTAAATCCAAGGGTTTTCTTTGACTCCATGTTTCTGAAAGTTAATTTTGGTTGCCTGGACTCAAATAATGGTCTCCTGTGGGTAAGTAGTGTCAGGGACTGGATATTGCCTTTTGCAGAGTCTTGGGTGCGAGGCGGCAGTCTCAAGAGGGGCCGATGGACTCCTGGCTTCCTCCCCCAGTATCTGGAGTATGGTCTCAGGTGTTTGAAAAAGTGGAGAATAGATAAGACCTATCTGGAGAGTAGGACCAGGAAGGACCTCTATACCAGTGTCTGTAGATCATTCTATACATTACAGCCAGCTCTGAGGGACTGCACAACGGCCACCCTGCAGGAGAGTCTGAAGTTTATGAATAGTCCTAGGCTTCCTGCAAAATTATTTGACATTGCCTGGTTGTCCCTGCATGGGAGGCTCTTTGTTAGGGGCAATTTAAAATTCCTGAGCGTCTCTGACCGTATGTGCCCCCTAGGATGCCCCCAAGAGGAGACCATGGAGCATTTTACCACCGAGTGCCCGGGAGGGAGGCGGATATGGCAGGAGGTGTCCCGCAGGCTCAGAATACCACGTCTACAGTCTCTGAGCTACCCAGAGATCATCTATGGGGTAACATCACACAAAACGGACATTGACAGGGGGACCATGTACCTCATTATAACCACCATAAAGTATTACCACTGGCATAACAGGACCCGAGTCTCCATCCACAGCGAGACCTTCCAGCACATGACCGCAGTCACACTCATTATGTCTGAGCTCAGGTGGATCCGATCCATAGAGATTGGGAAAAGTGATGGGAATAGGAATTTATGGAGGAATTTATGTCGGGACTAATGCATCGTGTAATTATGTTTAATCCTTTTCCCTTTAACCAATGATGGACATTTAAGTTACTTATTATACATTTATTTATTAATTTCAATGTATGATTTCTGTTAAATTCTGATTGGAATGTACCATGTATTTTGTTTGTTTATACTAATAAAAATTGCCCCCTATGTACAAGAATATAACTGCTATATTACTGCCCCCTATGTACAAGAATATAACTATTATAATACTGCACCCTATGTACAGGAATATAACTACTATAATACTGCCCCCTATGTACAGGAATATAACTACTATAATACTGCCCCCTATGTACAGGAATATAACTACTATAATACTGCCCCCTATGTACAGGTATATAACTACTATAATACTGCCCCCTATGTACAAGAATATACCTACTATAATACTGCCCCCTATGTACAGGAATATAACTACTATAATACTGCCCCCTATGTACAAGAATATAACTACTATAATACTGCCCCCTATGTACAGGAATATAACTACTATAATACTGCCCCCTATGTACAAGAATATAACTACTATAATACTGCCCCCTATGTACAGGAATATAGCTACTATAATACTGCCCCCTGTGTACAAGAATATAACTACTATAATACCGCCCCCTATGTACAGGAATATAGCTACTATAATACCGCCCCCTGTGTACAAGAATATAACTACTATAATACTGCCCCCTATGTACAAGAATATAACTACTATAATACTGCCCCCTATGTACAAGAATATACCTACTATAATACTGCCCCCTATGTACAGGAATATAACTACTATAATACTGCCCCTATGTACAAGAATATAACTACTATAATACTGCCCCCTATGTACAAGAATATAACTACTATAATACTGCCCCCTATGTACAAGAATATAACTACTATAATACTGCCCCCTATGTACAAGAATATAACTACTATAATACTGCCCCCTATGTACAAGAATATAACTACTATAATACTGCCCCCTATGTACAAGAATATAACTACTATAATACTGCCCCCTATGTACAGGAATATAACTACTATAATACTGCCCCCTATGTACAAGAATATAACTACTATAATACTGCCCCCTATGAACAGGAATATAACTACTATAATACTGCCCCTATGTACAGGAATATAACTACTATAATACTGCCCCCTATGTACAGGAATATAACTACTATAATACTGCCCACTATGTACAAGAATATACCTACTATAATACTGCCCCCTATGTACAAGAATATAACTACTATAATACTGTCCCCTATGTACAGGAATATAACTACTATAATACTGTCCCCTATGTACAGGAATATAACTACTATAATACTGCCCTCTATGTACAAGAATATAACTACAATAATACTGCTCCCTATGTACAAGAATATAACTACTATAATACTGCCCCCTATGTACAGGAATATAACTACTATAATACTGCCCCCTATGTACAGGAATATAACTACTATAATACTGCCCCCTATGTACAAGAATATAACTACAATAATACTGCCCACTATGTACAGGAATATAACTACTATAATACTGCCCCCTATGTACAGGAATATAACTACAATAATACTGCCCACTATGTACAAGAATATAACTACTATAATACTGCTCCCTATGTACAGGAATATAACTACTATAATACTGCCCCCTATGTACAGGAATATAACTACAATAATACTGCCCCCTATGTACAGGAATATAACTACTATAATACTGCCCCCTATGTACAGGAATATAACTACTATAATACTGCCCCCTATGTACAAGAATATAACTACTATAATACTGCCCCTATGTACAGGAATATAACTACTATAATACTGCCCCTATGTACAGGAATATAACTACTATAATACTGCCCCCTATGTACAGGAATATAACTACTATAATACTGCTCCCTATGTACAAGAATAGAACTACTATAATACTGCCCCCTATGTACAAGAATAGAACTACTATAATACTGCCCCTATGTACAAGAATATAACTACTATAACACTGCCCCCTATGTACAGGAATATAACTACTATAACACTGCCCCCTATGTACAGGAATATAACTACTATAATACTGCCCCCTATGTACAGGAATATAACTACTATAATACTGCCCCCTATGTACAAGAATATAACTACTATAATACTGCCCCCTATGTACAGGATATAACTACTATAATACTGCCCCCTATGTACAGGAATATAACTACTATAATACTGCCCCCTATGTACAAGAATATAACTACTATAATACTGGCCCCTATGTACAGGAATATAACTACTATAATACTGCCCCCTATGTACAAGAATATAACTACTGTAATACTGCCCCCTATGTACAGGAATATAACTACTATAATACTGCCCCTATGTATAGGAATATAACTACTATAATACTGCCCCTATGTACAGGAATATAACTACTATAATACTGCCCCCTATGTACAGGAATATAACTACTATAATACTGCCCCCTATGTACAGGAATATAACTACTATAATACTGCCCCCTATATACAGGAATATAACTACTATAATACTGCCCCCTATGTACAGGGATATAACTACTATAATACTGCCCCCTATGTACAGGGATATAACTACTATAATACTGCCTCCTATGTACAGGGATATAACTACTATAATACTGCCCCCTATGTACAAGAATATAACTACTATAATACTGCCCCCTATGTACAGGAATATAACTACTATAATACTGCCCCCTATGTACAGGAATATAACTACTATAATACTGCCCCCTATGTACAGGAATATAACTACTATAATACTGACCCCTATGTACAAGAATATAACTACTATATTACTGCCCCCTATGTACAAGCATATAACTACTATAATACTGCCCCCTATGTACAAGAATATAACTACTATAATACTGCCCCCTATGTACAGGAATATAACTACTATAATACTGCCCCCTATGTACAGGAATATAACTACTATAATACTGCCCCTATGTACAGGAATATAACTACTATAATACTGCCCCTATGTACAGGAATATAACTACTATAATACTGCCCCCTATGTACAGGAATATAACTACTATAATACTGCCCCCTATGTACAGGAATATAACTACTATAATACTGCCCCCTATATACAGGAATATAACTACTATAATACTGCCCCCTATGTACAGGGATATAACTACTATAATACTGCCCGCTATGTACAGGGATATAACTACTATAATACTGCCCCCTATGTACAGGAATATAACTACTATAATACTGCCCCCTATGTATAGGAATATAACTACTATAATACTGCCCCCTATGTACAGGAATATAGCTACTATTATACTGCCCCCTATGTACAGGAATATAACTACTATAATACTGCCCCCTATGTACAGGAATATAACTACTATAATACTGCCCCCTATGTACAAGAATATAACTACTATAATACTGCCCCCTATGTACAGGGATATAACTACTATAATACTGCCCCCTATGTACAGGGATATAACTACTATAATACTGCCTCCTATGTACAGGGATATAACTACTATAATACTGCCCCCTATGTACAAGAATATAACTACTATAATACTGCCCCCTATGTACAGGAATATAACTACTATAATACTGCCCCCTATGTACAGGAATATAACTACTATAATACTGACCCCTATGTACAAGAATATAACTACTATATTACTGCCCCCTATGTACAAGCATATAACTACTATAATACTGCCCCCTATGTACAGGAATATAACTACTATAATACTGCCCCCTATGTACAGGAATATAACTACTATAATACTGCTCCTATGTACAGGGATATAACTACTATAATACTGCCCCCTATGTACAAGAATATAACTACTATAATACTGCCCCCTATGTACAGGAATATAACTACTATAATACTGCCCCCTATGTACAGGAATATAACTACTATAATACTGCCCCTATGTACAGGAATATAACTACTATAATACTGCCCCTATGTACAGGAATATAACTACTATAATACTGCCCCCTATGTACAGGAATATAACTACTATAATACTGCCCCCTATGTACAGGAATATAACTACTATAATACTGCCCCCTATATACAGGAATATAACTACTATAATACTGCCCCCTATGTACAGGGATATAACTACTATAATACTGCCCCCTATGTACAGGGATATAACTACTATAATACTGCCCCCTATGTACAGGAATATAACTACTATAATACTGCCCCCTATGTATAGGAATATAACTACTATAATACTGCCCCCTATGTACAGGAATATAGCTACTATTATACTGCCCCCTATGTACAGGAATATAACTACTATAATACTGCCCCCTATGTACAGGAATATAACTACTATAATACTGCCCCCTGTGTACAAGAATAGAACTACATAGGGGACATATACAAAAATAATATTACATTACAGAGTACAAACATTCATATGGAACAATAGGAGTGAGGGCCCTGATCACAAGAGCTTACAGACTATGAGGATGAGGGGGGACACAAGAGCTTACAGTCTATGAGGATGAGGGGTGACACAAGAGCTTACAGTCTATGAGGATGAGGAGGTGACACAAGAGCTTACAGTCTATGAGGATGAGGGGGGACACAAGAGCTTACAGTCTATGAGGATGAGGGGGGACACAAGAGCTTACAGTCTATGAGGATGAGGGGGGACACAAGAGCTTACAGTCTATGAGGATGAGGGGGGACACAAGAGCTTACAGTCTATGAGGATGAGGGGGGACACAAGAGCTTACAGTCTATGAGGATGAGGGGGGGACACAAGAGCTTACAGTCTATGAGGATGAGGGGGGACACAAGAGCTTACAGTCTATGAGGATGAGGGGGGACACAAGAGCTTACAGTCTATGAGGATGAGGGGGGACACAAGAGCTTACAGTCTATGAGGATGAGGGGGGACACAAGAGCTTACAGTCTATGAGGATGAGGGGGGACACAAGAGCTTACAGTCTATGAGGATGAGGGGGGGACACAAGAGCTTACAGTCTATGAGGATGAGGAGGTGACACAAGAGCTTACAGTCTATGAGGATGAGGGGGTGACACAAGAGCTTACAGTCTATGAGGATGAGGGGGGACACAAGAGCTTACAGTCTATGAGGATGAGGGGGGGACACAAGAGCTTACAGTCTATGAGGATGAGGAGGTGACACAAGAGCTTACAGTCTATGAGGATGAGGGGGTGACACAAGAGCTTACAGTCTATGAGGATGAGGGAGGACACAAGAGCTTACAGTCTATGAGGATGAGGGGGTGACACAAGAGCTTACAGTCTATGAGGATGAGGGGATGACACAAGAGGTAAAAGAGATTGTATAATGGTCCAGCCACTCTTTATAAGGGTATACTATAATACTGCCTCTAGTTCTAGTCCCCCACTCTGACCCCAGTTCTAGTCCCCGCCCCCTACTGCCCCGTGTAATGTTCCTTAATGTCCCCCTATGTTCTCCCTCTCACCTCACTCCTGCTGCTCTGTGCCCTCCTTCCCCCTGCAGGTCATGTGATCATGACATCATCATAGGTCCTGCAGGAGAAGGCAGTGTCCATGTCCTGGGGACACAGATGAGAGCGGGAGGATGCCGGAGCAGCGGGACAAATGTCCTGCACCAGCCTCCGATCTTTTGACCTTGTGACAGCGCTGCTGGGACGATTTTATGTTTCTTGCTGGTAACCATGGTAAATGGTCAAAAACTGAGAAGGGAAGGAGAAAAATTTTGCTTTTGGAGCACCCTAGTCACTAGACTGGTGTTTGGGTGCCCCTGAGGTACCAGTACAATAGAAACCCTCAAGTAGTGACCCCATTTAAGGAAAGGGCACCCCTCAAAGAATTTATTTAGGGTTGTATAAGCATTTTAACCCATAAGATCGGGGCTCAAATATAACACAAATTTAATGGTCTTCAGTAAAATTTGCTTTGCAATTTCTCAAAATTTGTCATTGTAGTGAAAAGTATTTTGCCCAATTGAGGCCAGTGGAGACAAACACCCAAAAAATCATCATGCAGGTTCTCCCGGATACATGGCAATAGTCTACAGGATGGAGACACGGCAGGGCTCGCAAGAGAATGGCATTTGGAGCACAGACATTTACTGTACATTTTTCTTTGGCATCATCAAACATTTGCAGATGCCCTTACGGATCAGTACAGTAGAAACCCCTGAGAACTGACCCTATTAGAAAACTACGCCCCTCCGTGAATAAATCTAGGGGTATAATGAGCATTTTAACCCCACAGGTGGACCCCAAGGATGGTGCATAATGGAGAGTGCATAGTACAAATTATCCATCATGTCACCTTGTGCCCATCTCCTGCCACGGGAGACAAACACCCTAAGAATCACGATGCGGGTTCTTTTTACATTTTTACGTTTTCCCCTGCATCTACAAGAACCTCAGTTACAGTTACAGCCTGACCCTAGCCTTAGCCTGTCTCTATCGTTCTGTAAATTGCTGGATCTTCTCAATAAAATGAGCCAATATCTATACCAGGCCCTATGTTTGGGTTTCTCATAAGATTGTAGACATCATCAGAGCCTTCTAGGTCCTGGACGCCTTGGGGTTAGGGTTACCATACCAACACTTACCTGTCCTGCTATGGGTCGCTGGCAGCTTTCACACAGGCCTTTGGGTATAGTTTCTATTCCTTGTTGTTTCAAACCAGACTGAAGTTTTACCAACATGGAGTCCAGTCCATCTGGTTCTGAACTTTTGTGGTTGGACGTTACTTCAGGAAGTCTTTTCTGTGCATCAGAACCTTCCTGTGCGACTCCAGAAGTGGATATTTGAAGTCTTCTTGTGTCAGGATCTCCAGGGTTGGCCGATGTCTCATGACATTTTGGGGGCGCACACATGGTTTCTGCAGCGCCAGAATCGTTATCTGAGGTTCCAGGTCCGGTGGCTTCAGGCTGCTGCTGCACCAGAGACATCTACAATAGCAAATCACAGAAAGTCTAATATGTAGACATGTAAGGCACCTGTGACAATATATACCGACCAACATCTAAATACAAGCAAAGATGTTAGTGGAAATGTTTCCATAAAAATATCATATTGGATTCATTATTGTTATCCAATAAGATTACATCTAAGAATCTGCTCCAGAGATAGTGGAGTTGGACACTCAAGCCATTAACTTGGAGGCAATAAAACGTTCACACCCTAATTAACCTAATTAACCCCTTAATGACAGATCCAGGTTGTAGCTTAAAGCGTAGCTGTAAAGTTATTGACAAAAACTCGTTTTAGCGCGGCTGGAGAGAGACTTTGACAAGACTTCCAGTGATACCTGTATCCTGCTGCTGCTTCTTCCTATCCTGAGATATAGGGGGAATAGATATATGAGGTTTCTGTAATATCCTCTCCACTTCTCCTGGAGTGGGTGGGGCTTCTTGGGTGTGACATCACCTAGGGGCAGTGAGGCTTGAGCACTGAGGGCATTCACATGAACGTGCACAAACTGCTCAGCCAATCAGGACACAGAATCAGTGTTACTGCTTGTACAGAGATCTAGTGCAGAGCGAGGGAGACACAAAACACTGGATCCATGCATCACACAGTAATCTACTACATCCCAAAGAAAAGATTTTCAAATGCATCAGAACAGCTGAGAAGAGGACATTTGCTGACTACATAGCTGTTAACATTGTGTTTACAAAATGCATTCATTAATGCAATGTTAATACATATGTTAAAATAATATTAACACATGTTTGCTAATACAATGGCAACACGTGTTAAAATTGTCTTACTGTGTTTTAACAGTGTCTTAACATAAACTAACATAATGTTAACACATAGTTAACACATTCTTTTGTTAAATCTCCTCTTCTCATCTATTCTGATTCACTTGACAACGCATGTGTTTTTCACTATAAAACACCTACATAGAAAAAAAAATGATGAACACATGGCAGCATCACAGTATATATATATATATATATATATATATATATATATACACCCCAGAAGACCCCCCTCTCTGAGAGGACCCCCTCCCTAAAAGCTGCCCCCCCAACTACAGACCACTCCTTCCTGTACAGAGATATCTGCGGCGCTGTGTGTGCAGGTTCTGATCCAGTTATTAGAACTGATGGGGCGTCTGAGCTCTGGCTTTATTTGTGCATTTATACTTTCATACATAGACTTTCTGCTAGTGATGTGTCATTTGCAAACGAGCCGGCTCTTTTACATGGGAGCCGTTTCCTCTCAGTGAGCCTACGGATCACTTATCCCCTTCCCCGGTTGACTGGCTGCACTGCGGCTCGCTATCACTAAGCCAGATTGCTAAGGGTGATGGCAGACGTGCAGTCTTGTAAACGCAGACCAAGCCGCACCCACCAGGGCTAGCCGCGGCTCAATCGCATCGGCGTTTCTTTGGAAACGCCTGCAAAGGTTTTATACTTTACAGGTACTCTGTAGGCTCAGCCCCAGTTTTTTTAATCTGACGTCAGGCGTTTAATATTGTTCGAACACTTTGGGGCAGATTTACTTACCCGTTCCATTCGCGATCCAGCGGTGCGTTCTCTGCGCTGGATTCGGGTCCGCCTGGGATTCACTAAGGCAGTTCCTCCGACGTCCACCAGGTGGCGCTGCTGTCCGCCGAAATGCACTCAAGTTCACCGGCCTATTCCTAGTGAAGGTAAGTGCAAGTTTCGACACATTTTTTTTTTTTTTTCAGGGGAAATCGGCGCAAATCGGAAATATTCGGGTAACACGTCTGGAAAACGCAAATCAGGCCCTTAGTAAATGACCCCCATTGTATTTGGAACACACAGCGGGCGGTAGAAGGGAAGGAGGACACATGTGGATGTTACTTGTATGGACACAGCGGGCGGTAGAAGGGAAGGAGGACACATGTGGATGTTACTTGTATGGACACAGCGGGCGGTAGAAGGGAAGGAGGACACATGTGGATGTTACTTGTTGTATGGACACAGCGGGGGGTAGAAGGGAAGGAGGACACATGTGGATGTTACTTGTATGGACACAGCGGGGGGTAGAAGGGAAGGAGGACACATGTGGATGTTACTTGTATGGACACAGCGGGGGGTAGAAGGGAAGGAGGACACATGTGGATGTTACTTGTTGTATGGACACAGCGGGGGGTAGAAGGGAAGGAGGACACATGTGGATGTTACTTGTTGTATGGACACAGCGGGGGTAGAAGGGAAGGAGGACACATGTGGATGTTACTTGTTGTATGGATACAGCGGGGGGTAGAAGGGAAGGAGGACACATGTGGATGTTACTTGTATGGACACAGCGGGCGGTAGAAGGGAAGGAGGACACATGTGGATGTTACTTGTATGGACACAGCGGGGGTAGAAGGGAAGGAGGACACATGTGGATGTTACTTGTATGGACACAGCGGGGGTAGAAGGGAAGGAGGACACATGTGGATGCTACTTGTATGGACACAGCGGGGGGTAGAAGGGAAGGAGGACACATGTGGATGTTACTTGTATGGACATAGCGGGGGGTAGAAGGGAAGGAGGACACATGTGGATGTTACTTGTATGGACACAGCGGGGGGTAGAAGGGAAGGAGGACACATGTGGATGTTACTTGTATGGACACAGCGGGCGGTAGAAGGGAAGGAGGACACATGTGGATGTTACTTGTATGGACACAGCGGGGGGTAGAAGGGAAGGAGGACACATGTGGATGTTACTTGTATGGACACATGGGGGGGGTAGAAGGGAAGGAGGACACATGTGGATGTTACTTGTATGGACACAGCGGGCGGTAGAAGGGAAGGAGGACACATGTGGATGTTACTTGTATGGACACAGCGGGGGGTAGAAGGGAAGGAGGACACATGTGGATGTTACTTGTATGGACACAGCGGGGGGTAGAAGGGAAGGAGGACACATGTGGATGTTACTTGTATGGACATAGCGGGGGGTAGAAGGGAAGGAGGACACATGTGGATGTTACTTGTATGGACACAGCGGGGGGTAGAAGGGAAGGAGGACACATGTGGATGTTACTTGTATGGACACAGCGGGCGGTAGAAGGGAAGGAGGACACATGTGGATGTTACTTGTATGGACACAGCGGGCGGTAGAAGGGAAGGAGGACACATGTGGATGTTACTTGTTGTATGGACACAGCGGGGGGTAGAAGGGAAGGAGGACACATGTGGATGTTACTTGTATGGACACAGCGGGGGGTAGAAGGGAAGGAGGACACATGTGGATGTTACTTGTTGTATGGACACAGCGGGGGGTAGAAGGGAAGGAGGACACATGTGGATGTTACTTGTTGTATGGACACAGCGGGGGTAGAAGGGAAGGAGGACACATGTGGATGTTACTTGTTGTATGGATACAGCGGGGGGTAGAAGGGAAGGAGGACACATGTGGATGTTACTTGTATGGACACAGCGGGAGGAAGAAGGGAAGGAGGACACATGTGGATGTTACTTGTTGTATGGACACAGCGGGGGTAGAAGGGAAGGAGGACACATGTGGATGTTACTTGTTGTATGGACACAGCGGGGGTAGAAGGGAAGGAGGACACATGTGGATGTTACTTGTATGGACACAGCGGGGGTAGAAGGGAAGGAGGACACATGTGGATGTTACTTGTTGTATGGACACAGCGGGGGGTAGAGGGGAAGGAGGACACATGTGGATGTTACTTGTATGGACACAGCGGGGGGTAGAAGGGAAGGAGGACACATGTGGATGTTACTTGTATGGACACAGCGGGGGGAAGAAGGGAAGGAGGACACATGTGGATGTTACTTGTATAGACACAGCGGGGGTAGAAGGGAAGGAGGACACATGTGGATGTTACTTGTTGTATGGACACAGCGGAGGGTAGAAGGGAAGGAGGACACATGTGGATGTTACTTGTATGGACACAGCGGGGGGTAGAAGGGAAGGAGGACACATGTGGATGTTACTTGTATGGATACAGCGGGGGTAGAAGGGAAGGAGGACACATGTGGATGTTACTTGTATGGACACAGCGGGGGGTAGAAGGGAAGGAGGACACATGTGGATGTTACTTGTTGTATGGACACAGCGGGGGGTAGAAGGGAAGGAGGACACATGTGGATGTTACTTGTTGTATGGACACAGCGGGGGGTAGAAGGGAAGGAGGACACATGTGGATGTTACTTGTATGGACACAGCGGGGGTAGAAGGGAAGGAGGACACATGTGGATGTTACTTGTATGGACACAGCGGGGGGTAGAAGGGAAGGAGGACACATGTGGATGTTACTTGTTGTATGGACACAGCGGGGGTAGAAGGGAAGGAGGACACATGTGGATGTTACTTGTATGGACACAGCGGGGGGTAGAAGGGAAGGAGGACACATGTGGATGTTACTTGTTGTATGGACACAGCGGGGGGTAGAAGGGAAGGAGGACACATGTGGATGTTACTTGTATGGACATAGCGGGGGGTAGAAGGGAAGGAGGACACATGTGGATGTTACTTGTATGGACACAGCGGGGGGTAGAAGGGAAGGAGGACACATGTGGATGTTACTTGTATGGACACAGCGGGGGTAGAAGGGAAGGAGGACACATGTGGATGTTACTTGTTGTATGGACACAGCGGGGGGTAGAAGGGAAGGAGGACACATGTGGATGTTACTTGTATGGACACAGCGGGGGTAGAAGGGAAGGAGGACACATGTGGATGTTACTTGTATGGACACAGCGGGGGGTAGAAGGGAAGGAGGACACATGTGGATGTTACTTGTATGGACACAGCGGGGGGTAGAAGGGAAGGAGGACACATGTGGATGTTACTTGTATGGACACAGCGGGGGGTAGAAGGGAAGGAGGACACATGTGGATGTTACTTGTATGGACACAGCGGGGGGTAGAAGGGAAGGAGGACACATGTGGATGTTACTTGTATGGACACAGCAGGGGGTAGAAGGGAAGGAGGACACATGTGGATGTTACTTGTGCAACACCCTCGCCGATGCAATGGCGAGGTAGTGCTTGCGAATAAGCCCCATAACATGTCACCACATCATACAGGGGACATTGCAGTGGTTAATCCTGCCTGGCAAGGCAAAAGTTAAATCTGTATATGATGTAAAAGTCCAGTATCCAATGATATGTGTTACATCCTGTCTTTGTGAACTGAGAGGTAATTGGAGGAGCAGCCACCACCTGACCAAAGGGAGGTAATAAAACTCCTGGCCAGGAATGTTCTAGAGAACACTCCGAGAGTAGTCTCTCTTAGGAGAGTTAGGAGAGCAGTCTCTCCCAGAAGGGAGAAGAGGCCGGTCCTAGTCAGGCCCTCTGGGTCTGCAGGACACATGCAGAGAGTAGTTAGCTGAGCAGCAGCTCAGAGTCTCTAGCACACCGGACCAGTGCAGGAAGAGCCTTGCCCCTGCCTGAAGTGGAGAATAAGACTAGAGTTAGTGTAGTGAGGAAAGGGGTATCATCCTACCTTCAAGGGTGATACCTGAAGAGATCCAGGACCGAGCTGAAGCATCCTCTAAGGACACAGCTGCCTCCCAGCCTGCCCTTACATCCAGGCTGGTGACCTACATCCTGTGGCTCCCTCCAAATACCTCTCCAGTGCTCCATCTACCTGTTAAAGGCACGTTTGCTGAAGTTCCTGCGGTTCCAATAAAGAACTGTAAGTTGTTTTCTTCAACTACTGTCTCCGTCTGGTCCCTGCTAACACGGCTGCCTTCACCACCGGCACCCTGTCCATCACCCAGAGACTCACACTCGGGACATTAAGGGGTTGCCCCAGGGAGATCCGCTATAGCAGCCTCTCCCTCATCATTTCTTGCCAACACCACCCTGCTGGAGACCTGCCAGGCTGTAGGACAGCCCTCCGGTTACCCCGTACCAAGCACCGTGACACAAGCGTGCTTAGGCCGCAACCGCCAGCCACTCAGGTACTGCGGGCCCCGGCTGTCTCTAGGCCTCACCTCAAAGGGCTAGGCCCCGGTGGGGGATGTTGCACTTGTATGGACACAGCGGGGGTAGAAGGGAAGGAGGACACATGTGGATGTTACTTGTATGGACACAGCGGGGGGTAGAAGGGAAGGAGGACACATGTGGATGTTACTTGTATGGACACAGCGGGGGTAGAAGGGAAGGAGGACACATGTGGATGTTACTTGTTGTATGTACACAGCAGGGGGTAGAAGGGAAGGAGGACACATGTGGATGTTACTTGTATGGACACAGCGGGGGGTAGAAGGGAAGGAGGACACGTGTGGATGTTACATGTATGGACACAGCGGGGGTAGAAGGGAAGGAGGACACATGTGGATGTTACTTGTATGGACACAGCGGGGGGTAGAAGGGAAGGAGGACACATGTGGATGTTACTTGTATGGACACAGCGGGGGTAGAAGGGAAGGAGGACACATGTGGATGTTACTTGTATGGACACAGCGGGGGGTAGAAGGGAAGGAGGACACATGTGGATGTTACTTGTTGTATGGACACAGCAGGGGTAGAAGGGAAGGAGGACACATGTGGATGTTACTTGTTGTATGTACACAGCGGGGGTAGAAGGGAAGGAGGACACATGTGGATGTTACTTGTTGTATGGACACAGCAGGGGTAGAAGGGAAGGAGGACACATGTGGATGTTACTTGTATGGACACAGCGGGGGGTAGAAGGGAAGGAGGACACATGTGGATGTTACTTGTTGTATGGACACAGCGGGGGGTAGAAGGGAAGGAGGACACATGTGGATGTTACTTGTATGGACACAGCGGGGGTAGAAGGGAAGGAGGACACATGTGGATGTTACTTGTATGGACACAGCGGGGGGTAGAAGGGAAGGAGGACACATGTGGATGTTACTTGTATGGACACAGCGGGGGGTAGAAGGGAAGGAGGACACATGTGGATGTTACTTGTATGGACACAGCGGGGGGTAGAAGGAAAGGAGGACACATGTGGATGTTACTTGTATGGACACAGCGGGGGATAGAAGGGAAGGAGGACACATGTGGATGTTACTTGTTGTATGGACACAGCGGGGGGTAGAAGGGAAGGAGGACACATGTGGATGTTACTTGTATGGACACAGCGGGGGTAGAAGGGAAGGAGGACACATGTGGATGTTACTTGTATGGACACAGCGGGGGGTAGAAGGGAAGGAGGACACATGTGGATGTTACTTGTTGTATGGACACAGCGGGAGGAAGAAGGGAAGGAGGACACATGTGGATGTTACTTGTATGGACACATGGGGGGGGTAGAAGGGAAGGAGGACACATGTGGATGTTACTTGTTGTATGGACACAGCGGGGGTAGAAGGGAAGGAGGACACATGTGGATGTTACTTGTTGTATGGACACAGCGGGGGGTAGAAGGGAAGGAGGACACATGTGGATGTTACTTGTATGGACACAGCAGGGGGTAGAAGGGAAGGAGGACACATGTGGATGTTACTTGTATGGACACAGCAGGGGGTAGAAGGGAAGGAGGACACATGTGGATGTTACTTGTATGGACACAGCGGGGGGTAGAAGGGAAGGAGGACACATGTGGATGTTACTTGTTGTATGGACACAGCGGGGGGTAGAAGGGAAGGAGGACACATGTGGATGTTACTTGTATGGACACAGCGGGGGGTAGAAGGGAAGGAGGACACATGTGGATGTTACTTGTATGGACACAGCGGGGGGTAGAAGGGAAGGAGGACACATGTGGATGTTACTTGTATGGACACAGCGGGGGGTAGAAGGGAAGGAGGACACATGTGGATGTTACTTGTATGGACACAGCGGGGGTAGAAGGGAAGGAGGACACATGTGGATGTTACTTGTATGGACACAGCAGGGGGTAGAAGGGAAGGAGGACACATGTGGATGTTACTTGTATGGACACAGCAGGGGGTAGAAGGGAAGGAGGACACATGTGGATGTTACTTGTATGGACACAGCGGGGGGTAGAAGGGAAGGAGGACACATGTGGATGTTACTTGTTGTATGGACACAGCGGGGGGTAGAAGGGAAGGAGGACACATGTGGATGTTACTTGTATGGACACAGCGGGGGGTAGAAGGGAAGGAGGACACATGTGGATGTTACTTGTTGTATGGACACAGCGGGGGGTAGAGGGGAAGGAGGACACATGTGGATGTTACTTGTATGGACACAGCGGGGGGTAGAAGGGAAGGAGGACACATGTGGATGTTACTTGTAGGGACACAGCGGGGGGTAGAAGGGAAGGAGGACACATGTGGATGTTACTTGTATGGACACAGCGGGGGTAGAAGGGAAGGAGGACACATGTGGATGTTACTTGTTGTATGGACACAGCGGGGGTAGAAGGGAAGGAGGACACATGTGGATGTTACTTGTATGGACACAGCGGGGGGTAGAAGGGAAGGAGGACACATGTGGATGTTACTTGTATGGACACAGCGGGGGTAGAAGGGAAGGAGGACACATGTGGATGTTACTTGTATGGACACAGCGGGGGTAGAAGGGAAGGAGGACACATGTGGATGTTACTTGTATGGACACAGCGGGGGGTAGAAGGGAAGGAGGACACATGTGGATGTTACTTGTTGTATGGACACAGCGGGGGGTAGAAGGGAAGGAGGACACATGTGGATGTTACTTGTATGGACACAGCGGGGGGTAGAAGGGAAGGAGGACACATGTGGATGTTACTTGTATGGACACAGCGGGGGTAGAAGGGAAGGAGGACACATGTGGATGTTACTTGTATGGACACAGCGGGGGTAGAAGGGAAGGAGGACACATGTGGATGTTACTTGTTGTATGGACACAGCGGGGGTAGAAGGGAAGGAGGACACATGTGGATGTTACTTGTATGGACACAGCGGGGGGTAGAAGGGAAGGAGGACACATGTGGATGTTACTTGTATGGACACAGCGGGGGGTAGAAGGGAAGGAGGACACATGTGGATGTTACTTGTATGGACACAGCGAGGGGTAGAAGGGAAGGAGGACACATGTGGATGTTACTTGTATGGACACAGCGGGGGTAGAAGGGAAGGAGGACACATGTGGATGTTACTTGTTGTATGGACACAGCGGGGGTAGAAGGGAAGGAGGACACATGTGGCTGTTACTTGTATGGACACAGCGGGGGGTAGAAGGGAAGGAGGACACATGTGGATGTTACTTGTATGGACACAGCGGGGGGTAGAAGGGAAGGAGGACACATGTGGATGTTACTTGTATGGACACAGCGGGGGTAGAAGGGAAGGAGGACACATGTGGATGTTACTTGTATGGACACAGCGGAGGGTAGAAGGGAAGGAGGACACATGTGGATGTTACTTGTATGGACACAGCGGGGGGTAGAAGGGAAGGAGGACACATGTGGATGTTACTTGTATGGACACAGCGGGGGGTAGAAGGGAAGGAGGACACATGTGGATGTTACTTGTATGGACACAGTGGGGGGTAGAAGGGAAGGAGGACACATGTGGATGTTACTTGTTGTATGGACACAGCGGGGGGTAGAAGGGAAGGAGTACATATGTGGATGTTACTTGTTGTATGGACACAGCGGGGGGTAGAAGGGAAGGAGGACACATGTGGATGTTACTTGTATGGACACAGCGGGGGTAGAAGGGAAGGAGGACACGTGTGGATGTTACATGTATGGACACAGCGGGGGGTAGAAGGGAAGGAGGACACATGTGGATGTTACTTGTATGGACACAGCGGGGGGTAGAAGGGAAGGAGGACACATGTGGATGTTACTTGTTGTATGGACACAGCGGGGGGTAGAAGGGAAGGAGGACACATGTGGATGTTACTTGTATGGACACAGCGGGGGTAGAAGGGAAGGAGGACACGTGTGGATGTTACATGTATGGACACAGCGGGGGGTAGAAGGGAAGGAGGACACATGTGGATGTTACTTGTATGGACACAGCGGGGGGTAGAAGGGAAGGAGGACACATGTGGATGTTACTTGTTGTATGGACACAGCGGGGGGTAGAAGGGAAGGAGGACACATGTGGATGTTACTTGTTGTATGGACACAGCGGGGGTAGAAGGGAAGGAGGACACGTGTGGATGTTACTTGTATGGACACAGCGGGGGGTAGAAGGGAAGGAGGACACATGTGGATGTTACTTGTTGTATGGACACAGCAGGGGTAGAAGGGAAGGAGGACACATGTGGATGTTACTTGTATGGACACAGCGGGGGGTAGAAGGGAAGGAGGACACATGTGGATGTTACTTGTTGTATGGACACAGCGGGGGTAGAAGGGAAGGAGGACACATGTGGATGTTACTTGTTGTATGGACACAGCGGGGGGTAGAAGGGAAGGAGGACACATGTGGATGTTACTTGTATGGACACAGCGGGGGGTAGAAGGGAAGGAGGACACATGTGGATGTTACTTGTTGTATGGACACAGCGGGGGGTAGAAGGGAAGGAGGACACATGTGGATGTTACTTGTATGGACACAGCGGGGGGTAGAAGGGAAGGAGGACACATGTGGATGTTACTTGTATGGACACAGCGGGGGTAGAAGGGAAGGAGGACACATGTGGATGTTACTTGTATGGACACAGCGGGGGGTAGAAGGGAAGGAGGACACATGTGGATGTTACTTGTATGGACACAGCGGGGGTAGAAGGGAAGGAGGACACATGTGGATGTTACTTGTATGGACACAGCAGGGGTAGAAGGGAAGGAGGACACATGTGGATGTTACTTGTTGTATGGACACAGCCGGGGTAGAAGGGAAGGAGGACACATGTGGATGTTACTTGTTGTATGGACACAGCGGGGGTAGAAGGGAAGGAGGACACATGTGGATGTTACTTGTTGTATGGACACAGCGGGGGGTAGAAGGGAAGGAGGACACATGTGGATGTTACTTGTATGGACACAGCGGGGGTAGAAGGGAAGGAGGACACGTGTGGATGTTACATGTATGGACACAGCGGGGGGTAGAAGGGAAGGAGGACACATGTGGATGTTACTTGTATGGACACAGCGGGGGGTAGAAGGGAAGGAGGACACATGTGGATGTTACTTGTTGTATGGACACAGCAGGGGGGTAGAAGGGAAGGAGGACACATGTGGCTGTTACTTGTATGGACACAGCGGGGGGTAGAAGGGAAGGAGGACACATGTGGATGTTACTTGTATGGACACAGCGGGGGGTAGAAGGGAAGGAGGACACATGTGGATGTTACTTGTATGGACACAGCGGGGGGTAGAAGGGAAGGAGGACACATGTGGATGTTACTTGTTGTATGGACACAGCGGGGGGTAGAAGGGAAGGAGGACACATGTGGATGTTACTTGTTGTATGGACACAGCGGGGGTAGAAGGGAAGGAGGACACGTGTGGATGTTACTTGTATGGACACAGCGGGGGGTAGAAGGGAAGGAGGACACATGTGGATGTTACTTGTATGGATACAGCGGGGGGTAGAAGGGAAGGAGGACACATGTGGATGTTACATGTATGGACACAGCGGGGGGTAGAAGGGAAGGAGGACACATGTGGATGTTAATTGTTGTATGGACACAGCAGGGGTAGAAGGGAAGGAGGACACATGTGGATGTTACTTGTTGTATGGACACAGCGGGGGTAGAAGGGAAGGAGGACACATGGGGATGTTACTTGTATGGACACAGCGGGGGTAGAAGGGAAGGAGGACACATGTGGAGGTTACTTGTTGTATGGACACAGCGGGGGTAGAAGGGAAGGAGGACACGTGTGGATGTTACTTGTATGGACACAGCGGGGGGTAGAAGGGAAGGAGGACACATGTGGATGTTACTTGTATGGACACAGCGGGGGGTAGAAGGGAAGGAGGACACATGTGGATGTTACTTGTATGGACACAGCGGGGGGTAGAAGGGAAGGAGGACACATGTGGATGTTACTTGTATGGATACAGCGTGGGGTAGAAGGGAAGGAGGACACATGTGGATGTTACTTGTATGGACACAGCGGGGGGCAGAAGGGAAGGAGGACACATGTGGATGTTACTTGTATGGACACAGCGGGGGGTAGAAGGGAAGGAGGACACATGTGGATGTTACTTGTATGGACACAGCGGGAGGAAGAAGGAAAGGAGGACACATGTGGATGTTACTTGTTGTATGGACACAGCGGGGGGTAGAAGGGAAGGAGGACACATGTGGATGTTACTTGTATGGACACAGCGGGGGGTAGAAGGGAAGGAGGACACATGTGGATGTTACTTGTATGGACACAGCGGGGGGTAGAAGGGAAGGAGGACACATGTGGATGTTACTTGTATGGACACAGCGGGGGGTAGAAGGGAAGGAGGACACATGTGGATGTTACTTATATGGACACAGCGGGGGGTAGAAGGGAAGGAGGACACATGTGGATGTTACTTGTATGGACACAGCGGGGGGTAGAAGGGAAGGAGGACACATGTGGATGTTACTTGTATGGACACAGCGGGGGTAGAAGGGAAGGAGGACACATGTGGATGTTACTTGTTGTATGGACACAGCGGGGGGTAGAAGGGAAGGAGGACACATGTGGATGTTACTTGTATGGACACAGCGGGGGTAGAAGGGAAGGAGGACACATGTGGATGTTACTTGTTGTATGGACACAGCAGGGGTGTAGAAGGGAAGGAGGACACATGTGGCTGTTACTTGTATGGACACAGCGGGGGGTAGAAGGGAAGGAGGACACATGTGGATGTTACTTGTATGGACACAGCGGGGGGTAGAGGGGAAGGAGGACACATGTGGATGTTACTTGTTGTATGGACACAGCGGGGGTAGAAGGGAAGGAGGACACATGTGGATGTTACTTGTATGGACACAGCGGGGGGTAGAAGGGAAGGGGGACACATGTGGATGTTACTTGTTGTATGGACTTAGCGGGGGGTAGAAGGGAAGGAGGACACATGTGGATGTTACTTGTTGTATGGACACAGCGGGGGTAGAAGGGAAGGAGGACACATGTGGATGTTACTTGTTGTATGGACACAGCGGGGGGTAGAAGGGAAGGGGGACACATGTGGATGTTACTTGTTGTATGGACTTAGCGGGGGGTAGAAGGGAAGGAGGACACATGTGGATGTTACTTGTATGGACACAGCGGGGGGTAGAAGGGAAGGAGGACACATGTGGATGTTACTTGTATGGACACAGCGGGGGGTAGAAGGGAAGGAGGACACATGTGGATGTTACTTGTTGTATGGACACAGCCGGGGTAGAAGGGAAGGAGGACACATGTGGATGTTACTTGTATGGACACAGCGGGGGGTAGAAGGGAAGGAGGACACATGTGGATGTTACTTGTTGTATGGACACAGCCGGGGTAGAAGGGAAGGAGGACACATGTGGATGTTACTTGTATGGACACAGCGGGGGGTAGAAGGGAAGGAGGACACATGTGGATGTTACTTGTTGTATGGACACAGCGGGGGGTAGAAGGGAAGGAGGACACATGTGGATGTTACTTGTTGTATGGACACAGCGGGGGTAGAAGGGAAGGAGGACACATGTGGATGTTACTTGTATGGACACAGCGGGGGTAGAAAGGAAGGAGGACACATGTGGATGTTACTTGTTGTATGGACACAGCGGGGGGTAGAAGGGAAGGAGGACACATGTGGATGTTACTTGTTGTATGGACACAGCCGGGGTAGAAGGGAAGGAGGACACATGTGGATGTTACTTGTATGGACACAGCGGGGGGTAGAAGGGAAGGAGGACACATGTGGATGTTACTTGTATAGACACAGCAGGGGGTAGAAGGGAAGGAGGACACATGTGGATGTTACTTGTTGTATGGACACAGCGGGGGTAGAAGGGAAGGAGGACACATGTGGATGTTACTTGTTGTATGGACACAGCGGGGGGTAGAAGGGAAGGAGGACACATGTGGATGTTACTTGTATGGACACAGCGGGGGGTAGAAGGGAAGGAGGACACATGTGGATGTTACTTGTATGGACACAGCGGGGGTAGAATGGAAGGAGGACACATGTGGATGTTACTTGTTGTATGGACACAGCGGGGGTAGAAGGGAAGGAGGACACATGTGGATGTTACTTGTATGGACACAGCGGGGGGTAGAAGGGAAGGAGGACACATGTGGATGTTACTTGTTGTATGGACACAGCGGGGGTAGAAGGGAAGGAGGACACATGTGGATGTTACTTGTATGGACACAGCGGGGGGTAGAAGGGAAGGAGGACACATGTGGATGTTACTTGTATGGACACAGCGGGGGGTAGAAGGGAAGGAGGACACATGTGGATGTTACTTGTATGGACACAGCGGGGGGTAGAAGGGAAGGAGGACACATGTGGATGTTACTTGTTGTATGGACACAGCGGGGGGTAGAAGGGAAGGAGGACACATGTGGATGTTACTTGTATGGACACAGCGGGGGGTAGAAGGGAAGGAGGACACATGTGGATGTTACTTGTATGGACACAGCGGGGGGTAGAAGGGAAGGAGGACACATGTGGATGTTACTTGTTGTATGGACACAGCGGGGGGTAGAAGGGAAGGAGGACACATGTGGATGTTACTTGTTGTATGGACACAGCGGGGGGTAGAAGGGAAGGAGGACACATGTGGATGTTACTTGTATGGACACAGCGGGGGGAGAAGGGAAGGAGGACACATGTGGATGTTACTTGTTGTATGGACACAGCGGGGGGTAGAAGGGAAGGAGGACACATGTGGATGTTACTTGTTGTATGGACACAGCGGGGGTAGAAGGGAAGGAGGACACATGTGGATGTTACTTGTTGTATGGACACAGCGGGGGGTAGAAGGGAAGGAGGACACATGTGGATGTTACTTGTATGGACACAGCGGGGGGTAGAGGGGAAGGAGGACACATGTGGATGTTACTTGTATGGACACAGCGGGGGGTAGAAGGGAAGGAGGACACATGTGGATGTTACTTGTATGGACACAGCGGGGTTAGAAGGGAAGGAGGACACATGTGGATGTTACTTGTATGGACACAGCGGGGGTAGAAGGGAAGGAGGACACATGTGGATGTTACTTGTTGTATGTACACAGCGGGGGTAGAAGGGAAGGAGGACACATGTGGATGTTACTTGTATGGACACAGCGGGGGTAGAAGGGAAGGAGGACACATGTGGATGTTACTTGTATGGACACAGCGGGGGGTAGAAGGGAAGGAGGACACATGTGGATGTTACTTGTATGGACACAGCGGGGGGTAGAAGGGAAGGAGGACACATGTGGATGTTACTTGTATGGACACAGCGGGGGGTAGAAGGGAAGCAGGACACATGTGGATGTTACTTGTATGGACACAGCAGGGGTAGAAGGGAAGGAGGACACATGTGGATGTTACTTGTATGGACACAGCGGGGGGTAGAAGGGAAGGAGGACACATGTGGATGTTACTTGTTGTATGTACACAGCGGGGGTAGAAGGGAAGGAGGACACATGTGGATGTTACTTGTATGGACACAGCGGGGGGTAGAAGGGAAGGAGGACACATGTGGATGTTACTTGTTGTATGGACACAGCGGGGGTAGAAGGGAAGGAGGACACATGTGGATGTTACTTGTTGTATGGACACAGCGGGGGTAGAAGGGAAGGAGGACACATGTGGATGTTACTTGTATGGACACATGGGGGGGTAGAAGGGAAGGAGGACACATGTGGATGTTACTTGTATGGACACAGCGGGGGTAGAAGGGAAGGAGGACACATGTGGATGTTACTTGTATGGACACAGCGGGCGGTAGAAGGGAAGGAGGACACATGTGGATGTTACTTGTATGGACACAGCGGGGGGTAGAAGGGAAGGAGGACACATGTGGATGTTACTTGTATGGACACAGCGGGGGGTAGAAGGGAAGGAGGACACATGTGGATGTTACTTGTATGGACACAGCGGGGGGTAGAAGGTAAGGAGGACACATGTGGATGTTACTTGTTGTATGGATACAGCGGGGGTAGAAGGGAAGGAGGACACATGTGGATGTTACTTGTATGGACACAGCGGGGGTAGAAGGGAAGGAGGACACATGTGGATGTTACTTGTATGGACACAGCGGGGGGTAGAAGGGAAGGAGGACACATGTGGATGTTACTTGTATGGACACAGCGGGGGGTAGAAGGGAAGGAGGACACATGTGGATGTTACTTGTTGTATGGACACAGCGGGGGGTAGAAGGGAAGGAGGACACATGTGGATGTTACTTGTTGTATGGACACAGCGGGGGGTAGAAGGGAAGGAGGACACATGTGGATGTTACTTGTTGTATGGACACAGCGGGGGGTAGAAGGGAAGGAGGACACATGTGGATGTTACTTGTTGTATGGATACAGCGGGGGGTAGAAGGGAAGGAAGACACATGTGGATGTTACTTGTATGGACACAGCGGGGGGTAGAAGGGAAGGAGGACACATGTGGATGTTACTTGTTGTATGGATACAGCGGGGGGTAGAAGGGAAGGAGGACACATGTGGATGTTACTTGTATGGACACAGCGGGGGTAGAAGGGAAGGAGGACACATGTGGATGTTACTTGTATGGACACAGCGGGGGTAGAAGGGAAGGAGGACACATGTGGATGTTACTTGTTGTATGGACACAGCGGGGGTAGAAGGGAAGGAGGACACATGTGGATGTTACTTGTATGGACACAGCGGGGGGTAGAGGGGAAGGAGGACACATGTGGATGTTACTTGTATGGACACAGCGGGGGGTAGAAGGGAAGGAGGACACATGTGGATGTTACTTGTATGTACACAGCGGGGGGTAGAAGGGAAGGAGGACACATGTGGATGTTACTTGTTGTATGGACACAGCGGGGGTAGAAGGGAAGGAGGACACATGTGGATGTTACTTGTTGTATGGACACAGCGGGGGTAGAAGGGAAGGAGGACACATGTGGATGTTACTTGTTGTATGGACACAGCGGGGGGTAGAAGGGAAGGAGGACACATGTGGATGTTACTTGTATGGACACAGCGGGGGTAGAAGGGAAGGAGGACACATGTGGATGTTACTTGTATGGACACAGCGGGGGTAGAAGGGAAGGAGGACACATGTGGATGTTACTTGTATGGACACAGCGGGGGTAGAAGGGAAGGAGGACACATGTGGATGTTACTTGTTGTATGGACACAGCGGGGGGTAGAAGGGAAGGAGGACACATGTGGATGTTACTTGTATGGACACAGCGGGGGTAGAAGGGAAGGAGGACACATGTGGATGTTACTTGTTGTATGGACACAGCGGGGGGTAGAAGGGAAGGAGGACACATGTGGATGTTACTTGTATGGACACAGCGGGGGGTAGAGGGGAAGGAGGACACATGTGGATGTTACTTGTTGTATGGACACAGTGGGGGTAGAAGGGAAGGAGGACACATGTGGATGTTACTTGTTGTATGGACACAGTGGGGGTAGAAGGGAAGGAGGACACATGTGGATGTTACTTGTTGTATGGACACAGCGGGGGGTAGAAGGGAAGGAGGACACATGTGGATGTTACTTGTATGGACACAGCGGGGGGTAGAAGGGAAGGAGGACACATGTGGATGTTACTTGTTGTATGGACACAGCGGGGGTAGAAGGGAAGGAGGACACATGTGGATGTTACTTGTATGGACACAGCGGGGGTAGAAGGGAAGGAGGACACATGTGGATGTTACTTGTATGGACACAGCGGGGGTAGAAGGGAAGGAGGACACATGTGGATGTTACTTGTATGGACACAGCGGGGGTAGAAGGGAAGGAGGACACATGTGGATGTTACTTGTTGCATGGACACAGCGGGGGTAGAAGGGAAGGAGGACACATGTGGATGTTACTTGTATGGACACAGCGGGGGGTAGAAGGGAAGGAGGACACATGTGGATGTTACTTGTATGGACACAGCGGGGGGTAGAAGGGAAGGAGGACACATGTGGATGTTACTTGTATGGACACAGCGGGGGAGAAGGGAAGGAGGACACATGTGGATGTTACTTGTTGTATGGACACAGCGGGGGGTAGAAGGGAAGGAGGACACATGTGGATGTTACTTGTATGGACACAGCGGGGGGTAGAAGGGAAGGAGGACACATGTGGATGTTACTTGTATGGACACAGCGGGGGTAGAAGGGAAGGAGGACACATGTGGATGTTACTTGTTGTATGGACACAGCGGGGGTAGAAGGGAAGGAGGACACATGTGGATGTTACTTGTATGGACACAGCGGGGGTAGAAGGGAAGGAGGACACATGTGGATGTTACTTGTATGGACACAGCGGGGGTAGAAGGGAAGGAGGACACATGTGGATGTTACTTGTTGTATGGACACAGCGGGGGGTAGAAGGGAAGGAGGACACATGTGGATGTTACCTGTATGGACACAGCGGGGGGTAGAAGGGAAGGAGGACACATGTGGATGTTACTTGTATGGACACAGCGGGGGTAGAAGGGAAGGAGGACACATGTGGATGTTACTTGTATGGACACAGCGGGGGTAGAAGGGAAGGAGGACACATGTGGATGTTACTTGTATGGACACAGCGGGGGGTAGAAGGGAAGGAGGACACATGTGGATGTTACTTGTATGGACACAGCGGGGGTAGAAGGGAAGGAGGACACATGTGGATGTTACTTGTTGTATGGACACAGCGGGGGGTAGAAGGGAAGGAGGACACATGTGGATGTTACTTGTTGTATGGACACAGCGGGGGGTAGAAGGGAAGGAGGACACATGTGGATGTTACTTGTATGGACACAGCGGGGGGTAGAAGGGAAGGAGGACACATGTGGATGTTACTTGTTGTATGGACACAGCGGGGGGTAGAAGGGAAGGAGGACACATGTGGATGTTACTTGTTGTATGGACACAGTGGGGGGTAGAAGGGAAGGAGGACACATGTGGATGTTACTTGTTGTATGGACACAGCGGGGGGTAGAGGGGAAGGAGGACACATGTGGATGTTACTTGTATGGACACAGCGGGGGGTAGAAGGGAAGGAGGACACATGTGGATGTTACTTGTTGTATGGACACAGCGGGGGGTAGAAGGGAAGGAGGACACATGTGGATGTTACATGTATGGACACAGCGGGGGTAGAAGGGAAGGAGGACACATGTGGATGTTACTTGTATGGACAGAGCGGGGGGTAGAGGGGAAGGAGGACACATGTGGATGTTACTTGTATGGACACAGCGGGGGGTAGAAGGGAAGGAGGACACATGTGGATGTTACTTGTTGTATGGACACAGCGGGGGGTAGAAGGGAAGGAGGACACATGTGGATGTTACTTGTTGTATGGACACAGCGGGGGGTAGAGGGGAAGGAGGACACATGTGGATGTTACTTGTTGTATGGACACAGCGGGGGGTAGAAGGGAAGGAGGACACATGTGGATGTTACTTGTATGGACACAGCGGGGGGTAGAGGGGAAGGAGGACACATGTGGATGTTACTTGTTGTATGGACACAGCGGGGTAGAAGGGAAGAAGGACACATGTGGATGTTACTTGTATGGACACAGCGGGGGGTAGAAGGGAAGGAGGACACATGTGGATGTTACTTGTTGTATGGACACAGCGGGGGGTAGAGGGGAAGGAGGACACATGTGGATGTTACTTGTTGTATGGACACAGCGGGGGGTAGAAGGGAAGGAGGACACATGTGGATGTTACTTGTATGGACAGAGCGGGGGGTAGAGGGGAAGGAGGACACATGTGGATGTTACTTGTTGTATGGACACAGCGGGGGTAGAAAGGAAGGAGGACACATGTGGATGTTACTTGTATGGACACAGCGGGGGTAGAAGGGAAGGAGGACACATGTGGATGTTACTTGTTGTATGGACACAGCGGGGGGTAGAAGGGAAGGAGGACACATGTGGATGTTACTTGTATGGACAGAGCGGGGGGTAGAAGGGAAGGAGGACACATGTGGATGTTACTTGTTGTATGGACACAGCGGGGGTAGAAGGGAAGGAGGACACATGTGGATGTTACTTGTATGGACACAGCGGGGGTAGAAGGGAAGGAGGACACATGTGGATGTTACTTGTTGTATGGACACAGCGGGGGGTAGAAGGGAAGGAGGACACATGTGGATGTTACTTGTATGGACACAGCGGGGGTAGAAGGGAAGGAGGACACATGTGGATGTTACTTGTATGGACACAGCGGGGGGTAGAAGGGAAGGAGGACACATGTGGATGTTACTTGTTGTATGGACACAGTGGGGGTAGAAGGGAAGGAGGACACATGTGGATGTTACTTGTTGTATGGACACAGCGGGGGTAGAAGGGAAGGAGGACACATGTGGATGTTACTTGTATGGACACAGCGGGGGTAGAAGGGAAGGAGGACACATGTGGATGTTACTTGTATGGACACAGCGGGGGGTAGAAGGGAAGGAGGACACATGTGGATGCTACTTGTATGGACACAGCGGGGGGTAGAAGGGAAGGAGGACACATGTGGATGTTACTTGTTGTATGGACACAGCGGGGGGTAGAAGGGAAGGAGGACACATGTGGATGTTACTTGTATGGACACAGCGGGGGGTAGAAGGGAAGGAGGACACATGTGGATGTTACTTGTATGGACACAGCGGGGGGTAGAAGGGAAGGAGGACACATGTGGATGTTACTTGTATGGACACAGCGGGGGGTAGAAGGGAAGGAGGACACATGTGGATGTTACTTGTATGGACACAGCGGGGGGTAGAAGGGAAGGAGGATACATGTGGATGTTACTTGTTGTATGGACACAGCGGGGGGTAGAAGGGAAGGAGGACACATGTGGATGTTACTTGTTGTATGGACACAGCGGGGGGTAGAAGGGAAGGAGGACACATGTGGATGTTACTTGTTGTATGGACACAGCGGGGGGTAGAAGGGAAGGAGGACACATGTGGATGTTACTTGTTGTATGGACACAGTGGGGGGTAGAAGGGAAGGAGGACACATGTGGATGTTACTTGTTGTATGGACACAGCGGGGGTAGAGGGGAAGGAGGACACATGTGGATGTTACTTGTATGGACACAGCGGGGGTAGAAGGGAAGGAGGACACATGTGGATGTTACTTGTATGGACACAGCGGGGGGTAGAGGGGAAGGAGGACACATGTGGATGTTACTTGTATGGACACAGCGGGGGTAGAAAGGAAGGAGGACACATGTGGATGTTACTTGTTGTATGGACACAGCGGGGGTAGAAGGGAAGGAGGACACATGTGGCTGTTACTTGTATGGACACAGCGGGGGTAGAAGGGAAGGAGGACACATGTGGATGTTACTTGTATGGACACAGCGGGGGGTAGAAGGGAAGGAGGACACATGTGGATGTTACTTGTATGGACACAGCGGGGGGTAGAAGGGAAGGAGGACACATGTGGATGTTACTTGGATGGACACAGCGGGGGTAGAAGGGAAGGAGGACACATGTGGATGTTACTTGTATAGACACAGCGGGGGTAGAAGGGAAGGAGGACACATGTGGATGTTACTTGTATGGACACAGCGGGGGTAGAAGGGAAGGAGGACACATGTGGATGTTACTTGTTGTATGGACACAGCGGGGGTAGAAGGGAAGGAGGACACATGTGGATGTTACTTGTATGGACACATGGGGGGGGTAGAAGGGAAGGAGGACACATGTGGATGTTACTTGTATGGACACAGCGGGGGTAGAAGGGAAGGAGGACACATGTGGATGTTACTTGTATGGACACAGCGGGGGTAGAAGGGAAGGAGGACACATGTGGATGTTACTTGTTGTATGGACACAGCGGGGGGTAGAAGGGAAGGAGGACACATGTGGATGTTACTTGTATGGACACAGCGGGGGGTAGAGGGGAAGGAGGACACATGTGGATGTTACTTGTATGGACACAGCGGGGGTAGAAGGGAAGGAGGACACATGTGGATGTTACTTGTATGGACACAGCGGGGGGTAGAAGGGAAGGAGGACACATGTGGATGTTACTTGTATGGACACAGCGGGGGGTAGAAGGGAAGGAGGACACATGTGGATGTTACTTGTATGGACACAGCGGAGGGTAGAAGGGAAGGAGGACACATGTGGATGTTACTTGTATGGACACAGCGGGGGTAGAAGGGAAGGAGGACACATGTGGATGTTACTTGTATGGACACAGCGGGGGTAGAAGGGAAGGAGGACACATGTGGATGTTACTTGTTGTATGGACACAGCGGGGGTAGAAGGGAAGGAGGACACGTGTGGATGTTACATGTATGGACACAGCGGGGGTAGAAGGGAAGGAGGACACATGTGGATGTTACTTGTATGGACACAGCGGGGGGTAGAAGGGAAGGAGGACACATGTGGATGTTACTTGTATGGACACAGCGGGGGGTAGAGGGGAAGGAGGACACATGTGGATGTTACTTGTATGGACACAGCGGGGGTAGAAAGGAAGGAGGACACATGTGGATGTTACTTGTTGTATGGACACAGCGGGGGGTAGAAGGGAAGGAGGACACATGTGGATGTTACTTGTTGTATGGACACAGCGGGGGGTAGAAGGGAAGGAGGACACATGTGGATGTTACTTGTATGGACACAGCAGGGGGTAGAAGGGAAGGAGGACACATGTGGATGTTACTTGTATGGACACAGCGGGGGTAGAAGGGAAGGAGGACACATGTGGATGTTACTTGTATGGACACAGCGGGGGTAGAAGGGAAGGAGGACACATGTGGATGTTACTTGTTGTATGGACACAGCGAGGGGTAGAAGGGAAGAAGGACACATGTGGATGTTACTTGTTGTATGGACACAGCGGGGGTAGAAGGGAAGGAGGACACATGTGGATGTTACTTGTTGTATGGACACAGCGGGGGTAGAAGGGAAGGAGGACACATGTGGATGTTACTTGTATGGACACAGCGGGGGTAGAAGGGAAGGAGGACACATGTGGATGTTACTTGTATGGACACAGCGGGGGTAGAAGGGAAGGAGGACACATGTGGATGTTACTTGTTGTATGGACACAGCCGGGGTAGAAGGGAAGGAGGACACATGTGGATGTTACTTGTTGTATGGACACAGCGGGGGTAGAAGGGAAGGAGGACACGTGTGGATGTTACTTGTTGTATGGACACAGCGGGGGTAGAAGGGAAGGAGGACACATGTGGATGTTACTTGTATGGACACAGCGGGGGGTAGAAGGGAAGGAGGACACATGTGGATGTTACTTGTATGGACACAGCGGGGGGTAGAAGGGAAGGAGGACACATGTGGATGTTACTTGTATGGACACAGCGGGGGGTAGAAGGGAAGGAGGACACATGTGGATGTTACTTGTTGTATGGACACAGCGGGGGGTAGAAGGGAAGGAGGACACATGTGGATGTTACTTGTTGTATGGACACAGCGGGGGTAGAAGGGAAGGAGGACACATGTGGATGTTACTTGTATGGACACAGTGGGGGTAGAAGGGAAGGAGGACACATGTGGATGTTACTTGTTGTATGGACACAGCGGGCGGTAGAAGGGAAGGAGGACACATGTGGATGTTACTTGTTGTATGGACACAGCGGGGGTAGAAGGGAAGGAGGACACATGTGGATGTTACTTGTATGGACACAGTGGGGGTAGAAGGGAAGGAGGACACATGTGGATGTTACTTGTTGTATGGACACAGCGGGGGTAGAAGGGAAGGAGGACACATGTGGATGTTACTTGTATGGACACAGCGGGGGGTAGAAGGGAAGGAGGACACATGTGGATGTTACTTGTATGGACACAGCGGGGGTAGAAGGGAAGGAGGACACATGTGGATGTTACTTGTTGTATGGACACAGCGGGGGGTAGAAGGGAAGAAGGACACATGTGGATGTTACTTGTTGTATGGACACAGCAGGGGTAGAAGGGAAGGAGGACACATGTGGATGTTACTTGTATGGACACAGCGGGGGTAGAAGGGAAGGAGGACACATGTGGATGTTACTTGTTGTATGGACACAGCGGGGGTAGAAGGGAAGGAGGACACATGTGGATGTTACTTGTTGTATGGACACAGCGGGGGGTAGAAGGGAAGGAGGACACATGTGGATGTTACTTGTATGGACACAGTGAGGGTAGAAGGGAAGGAGGACACATGTGGATGTTACTTGTTGTATGGACACAGCGGGGGGTAGAAGGGAAGGAGGACACATGTGGATGTTACTTGTATGGACACAGCGGGGGTAGAAGGGAAGGAGGACACATGTGGATGTTACTTGTATGGACACAGCGGGGGTAGAAGGGAAGGAGGACACATGTGGATGTTACTTGTATGGACACAGCGGGGGGTAGAAGGGAAGGAGGACACATGTGGATGTTACTTGTATGGACACAGCGGGGGGTAGAAGGGAAGGAGGACACATGTGGATGTTACTTGTATGGACACAGAGGGGGTAGAAGGGAAGGAGGACACATGTGGATGTTACTTGTTGTATGGACACAGCGGGGGTAGAAGGGAAGGAGGACACATGTGGATGTTACTTGTATGGACACAGCGGGGGTAGAAGGGAAGGAGGACACATGTGGATGTTACTTGTTGTATGGACACAGCGGGGGTAGAAGGGAAGGAGGACACATGTGGATGTTACTTGTTGTATGGACACAGCGGGGGGTAGAAGGGAAGGAGGACACATGTGGATGTTACTTGTATGGACACAGCGGGGGTAGAAGGGAAGGAGGACACATGTGGATGTTACTTGTATGGACACAGCGGGGGGTAGAAGGGAAGGAGGACACATGTGGATGTTACTTGTATGGACACAGCGGGGGGTAGAAGGGAAGGAGGACACATGTGGATGTTACTTGTATGGACACAGCGGGGGGTAGAAGGGAAGGAGGACACAGGTGGATGTTACTTGTATGGACACAGCGGGGGGTAGAAGGGAAGGAGGACACGTGTGGATGTTACTTGTATGGACACAGCGGGGGTAGAAGGGAAGGAGGACACATGTGGATGTTACTTGTTGTATGGACACAGCGGGGGTAGAAGGGAAGGAGGACACATGTGGATGTTACTTGTATGGACACAGCGGGGGTAGAAGGGAAGGAGGACACATGTGGATGTTACTTGTTGTATGGACACAGGGGGGGTAGAAGGGAAGGAGGACACATGTGGATGTTACTTGTATGGACACAGCGGGGGGTAGAAGGGAAGGAGTACATATGTGGATGTTACTTGTTGTATGGACACAGCGGGGGGTAGAAGGGAAGGAGGACACATGTGGATGCTACTTGTATGGACACAGCGGGGGGTAGAAGGGAAGGAGAACACATGTGGATGTTACTTGTTGTATGGATACAGCGGAGGTAGAAGGGAAGGAGGACACATGTGGATGTTACTTGTATGGACACAGCGGAGGGTAGAAGGGAAGGAGGACACATGTGGATGTTACTTGTATGGACACAGCGGAGGGTAGAAGGGAAGGAGGACACATGTGGATGTTACTTGTATGGACACAGCGGGGGTAGAAGGGAAGGAGGACACATGTGGATGTTACTTGTATGGACACAGCGGGGGTAGAAGGGAAGGAGGACACATGTGGATGTTACTTGTATGGACACAGCGGGGGGTAGAAGGGAAGGAGGACACATGTGGATGTTACTTGTTGTATGGACACAGCGGGGGGTAGAAGGGAAGGAGGACACATGTGGATGTTACTTGTATGGACACAGCGGGGGGTAGAAGGGAAGGAGGACACATGTGGATGTTACTTGTATGGACACAGCGGGGGTAGAAGGGAAGGAGGTCACATGTGGATGTTACTTGTTGTATGGACACAGCGGGGGTAGAAGGGAAGGAGGACACATGTGGATGTTACTTGTTGTATGGACACAGCGGGGGGAGAAGGGAAGGAGGACACATGTGGATGTTACTTGTATGGACACAGCGGGGGGTAGAAGGGAAGGAGGACACATGTGGATGTTACTTGTATGGACACAGCGGGAGGAAGAAGGGAAGGAGGACACATGTGGATGTTACTTGTATGGACACAGCGGGGGGTAGAAGGGAAGGAGGACACATGTGGATGTTACTTGTATGGACACATGGGGGGGGTAGAAGGGAAGGAGGACACATGTGGATGTTACTTGTATGGACACAGCGGGGGGTAGAAGGGAAGGAGGACACATGTGGATGTTACTTGTATGGACACAGCGGGGGTAGAAGGGAAGGAGGACACATGTGGATGTTACTTATATGGACACAGCGGGGGGTAGAAGGGAAGGAGGACACATGTGGATGTTACTTGTATGGACACAGCGGGGGTAGAAGGGAAGGAGGACACATGTGGATGTTACTTATATGGACACAGCGGGGGGTAGAAGGGAAGGAGGACACATGTGGATGTTACTTGTTGTATGGACACAGCGGGGGGTAGAAGGGAAGGAGGACACATGTGGATGTTACTTGTTGTATGGACACAGCGGGGGGTAGAAGGGAAGGAGGACACATGTGGATGTTACTTGTTGTATGGACACAGCGGGGGGTAGAAGGGAAGGAGGACACATGTGGATGTTACTTGTTGTATGGACACAGCGGGGGTAGAAGGGAAGGAGGACACATGTGGATGTTACTTGTATGGACACAGCGGGGGGTAGAAGGGAAGGAGGACACATGTGGATGTTACTTGTTGTATGGACACAGCGGGGGGTAGAAGGGAAGGAGGACACATGTGGATGTTACTTGTTGTATGGACACAGCGGGGGGTAGAAGGGAAGGAGGACACATGTGGATGTTACTTGTATGGACACAGCGGGGGGTAGAAGGGAAGGAGGACACGTGTGGATGTTACTTGTATGGACACAGCGGGGGGTAGAAGGGAAGGAGGACACGTGTGGATGTTACTTGTATGGACACAGCGGGGGTAGAAGGGAAGGAGGACACATGTGGATGTTACTTGTTGTATGGACACAGCGGGGGGTAGAAGGGAAGGAGGACACATGTGGATGTTACTTGTTGTATGGACACAGCGGGGGTAGAAGGGAAGGAGGACACATGTGGATGTTACTTGTTGTATGGACACAGCGGGGGGAGAAGGGAAGGAGGACACATGTGGATGTTACTTGTATGGACACATGGGGGGGGTAGAAGGGAAGGAGGACACATGTGGATGTTACTTGTATGGACACAGCGGGGGGTAGAAGGGAAGGAGGACACATGTGGATGTTACTTGTATGGACACAGCGGGAGGAAGAAGGGAAGGAGGACACATGTGGATGTTACTTGTATGGACACAGCGGGGGGTAGAAGGGAAGGAGGACACATGTGGATGTTACTTGTATGGACACATGGGGGGGGTAGAAGGGAAGGAGGACACATGTGGATGTTACTTGTATGGACACAGCGGGGGGTAGAAGGGAAGGAGGACACATGTGGATGTTACTTGTATGGACACAGCGGGGGTAGAAGGGAAGGAGGACACATGTGGATGTTACTTGTATGGACACAGCGGGGGTAGAAGGGAAGGAGGACACATGTGGATGTTACTTATATGGACACAGCGGGGGGTAGAAGGGAAGGAGGACACATGTGGATGTTACTTGTTGTATGGACACAGCGGGGGGTAGAAGGGAAGGAGGACACATGTGGATGTTACTTGTTGTATGGACACAGCGGGGGGTAGAAGGGAAGGAGGACACATGTGGATGTTACTTGTTGTATGGACACAGTGGGGGTAGAAGGGAAGGAGGACACATGTGGATGTTACTTGTATGGACACAGCGGGGGGTAGAAGGGAAGGAGAACACATGTGGATGTTACTTGTTGTATGGATACAGCGGAGGTAGAAGGGAAGGAGGACACATGTGGATGTTACTTGTATGGACACAGCGGAGGGTAGAAGGGAAGGAGGACACATGTGGATGTTACTTGTATGGACACAGCGGAGGGTAGAAGGGAAGGAGGACACATGTGGATGTTACTTGTATGGACACAGCGGGGGTAGAAGGGAAGGAGGACACATGTGGATGTTACTTGTATGGACACAGCGGGGGTAGAAGGGAAGGAGGACACATGTGGATGTTACTTGTATGGACACAGCGGGGGGTAGAAGGGAAGGAGGACACATGTGGATGTTACTTGTTGTATGGACACAGCGGGGGGTAGAAGGGAAGGAGGACACATGTGGATGTTACTTGTATGGACACAGCGGGGGGTAGAAGGGAAGGAGGACACATGTGGATGTTACTTGTATGGACACAGCGGGGGGTAGAAGGGAAGGAGGTCACATGTGGATGTTACTTGTTGTATGGACACAGCGGGGGTAGAAGGGAAGGAGGACACATGTGGATGTTACTTGTTGTATGGACACAGCGGGGGGAGAAGGGAAGGAGGACACATGTGGATGTTACTTGTATGGACACAGCGGGGGGTAGAAGGGAAGGAGGACACATGTGGATGTTACTTGTATGGACACAGCGGGAGGAAGAAGGGAAGGAGGACACATGTGGATGTTACTTGTATGGACACAGCGGGGGGTAGAAGGGAAGGAGGACACATGTGGATGTTACTTGTATGGACACATGGGGGGGGTAGAAGGGAAGGAGGACACATGTGGATGTTACTTGTATGGACACAGCGGGGGGTAGAAGGGAAGGAGGACACATGTGGATGTTACTTGTATGGACACAGCGGGGGTAGAAGGGAAGGAGGACACATGTGGATGTTACTTATATGGACACAGCGGGGGGTAGAAGGGAAGGAGGACACATGTGGATGTTACTTGTATGGACACAGCGGGGGTAGAAGGGAAGGAGGACACATGTGGATGTTACTTATATGGACACAGCGGGGGGTAGAAGGGAAGGAGGACACATGTGGATGTTACTTGTTGTATGGACACAGCGGGGGGTAGAAGGGAAGGAGGACACATGTGGATGTTACTTGTTGTATGGACACAGCGGGGGGTAGAAGGGAAGGAGGACACATGTGGATGTTACTTGTTGTATGGACACAGCGGGGGGTAGAAGGGAAGGAGGACACATGTGGATGTTACTTGTTGTATGGACACAGCGGGGGTAGAAGGGAAGGAGGACACATGTGGATGTTACTTGTATGGACACAGCGGGGGGTAGAAGGGAAGGAGGACACATGTGGATGTTACTTGTTGTATGGACACAGCGGGGGGTAGAAGGGAAGGAGGACACATGTGGATGTTACTTGTTGTATGGACACAGCGGGGGGTAGAAGGGAAGGAGGACACATGTGGATGTTACTTGTATGGACACAGCGGGGGGTAGAAGGGAAGGAGGACACATGTGGATGTTACTTGTATGGACACAGCGGGGGGTAGAAGGGAAGGAGGACACGTGTGGATGTTACTTGTATGGACACAGCGGGGGGTAGAAGGGAAGGAGGACACGTGTGGATGTTACTTGTATGGACACAGCGGGGGTAGAAGGGAAGGAGGACACATGTGGATGTTACTTGTTGTATGGACACAGCGGGGGGTAGAAGGGAAGGAGGACACATGTGGATGTTACTTGTTGTATGGACACAGCGGGGGTAGAAGGGAAGGAGGACACATGTGGATGTTACTTGTTGTATGGACACAGCGGGGGGAGAAGGGAAGGAGGACACATGTGGATGTTACTTGTATGGACACATGGGGGGGGTAGAAGGGAAGGAGGACACATGTGGATGTTACTTGTATGGACACAGCGGGGGGTAGAAGGGAAGGAGGACACATGTGGATGTTACTTGTATGGACACAGCGGGAGGAAGAAGGGAAGGAGGACACATGTGGATGTTACTTGTATGGACACAGCGGGGGGTAGAAGGGAAGGAGGACACATGTGGATGTTACTTGTATGGACACAGGGGGGGGTAGAAGGGAAGGAGGACACATGTGGATGTTACTTGTATGGACACAGCGGGGGGTAGAAGGGAAGGAGGACACATGTGGATGTTACTTGTATGGACACAGCGGGGGTAGAAGGGAAGGAGGACACATGTGGATGTTACTTGTATGGACACAGCGGGGGTAGAAGGGAAGGAGGACACATGTGGATGTTACTTATATGGACACAGCGGGGGGTAGAAGGGAAGGAGGACACATGTGGATGTTACTTGTTGTATGGACACAGCGGGGGGTAGAAGGGAAGGAGGACACATGTGGATGTTACTTGTTGTATGGACACAGCGGGGGTAGAAGGGAAGGAGGACACATGTGGATGTTACTTGTTGTATGGACACAGCGGGGGTAGAAGGGAAGGAGGACACATGTGGATGTTACTTGTTGTATGGACACAGCGGGGGGTAGAAGGGAAGGAGGACACATGTGGATGTTACTTGTATGGACACAGCGGGGGTAGAAGGGAAGGAGGACACATGTGGATGTTACTTGTTGTATGGACACAGCGGGGGGTAGAAGGGAAGGAGGACACATGTGGATGTTACTTGTATGGACACAGCGGGGGGTAGAAGGGAAGGAGGATACATGTGGATGTTACTTGTATGGACACAGCGGGGGGTAGAAGGGAAGGAGGACACATGTGGATGTTACTTGTATGGACACAGCGGGGGGTAGAAGGGAAGGAGGACACATGTGGATGTTACTTGTATGGACACAGCGGGGGTAGAAGGGAAGGAGGACACATGTGGATGTTACTTGTATGGACACAGCGGGGGTAGAAGGGAAGGAGGACACATGTGGATGTTACTTGTATGGACACAGCGGGGGTAGAAGGGAAGGAGGACACATGTGGATGTTACTTGTTGTATGGACACAGCGGGGGGTAGAAGGGAAGGAGGACACATGTGGATGTTACTTGTTGTATGGACACAGCGGGGGGTAGAAGGGAAGGAGGACACATGTGGATGTTACTTGTTGTATGGACACAGCGGGGGGTAGAAGGGAAGGAGGACACATGTGGATGTTACTTGTATGGACACAGCGGGGGGTAGAAGGGAAGGAGGACACATGTGGATGTTACTTGTTGTATGGACACAGCGGGGGGTAGAGGGGAAGGAGGACACATGTGGATGTTACTTGTTGTATGGACACAGTGGGGGTAGAAGGGAAGGAGGACACATGTGGATGTTACTTGTATGGACACAGCGGGGGGTAGAAGGGAAGGAGGACACATGTGGATGTTACTTGTATGGACACAGCGGGGGGTAGAAGGGAAGGAGGACACATGTGGATGTTACTTGTTGTATGGACACAGCGGGGGGTAGAAGGGAAGGAGGACACATGTGGATGTTACTTGTTGTATGGACACAGCGGGGGGTAGAAGGGAAGGAGGACACGTGTGGATGTTACTTGTATGGACACAGCGGGGGGTAGAAGGGAAGGAGGACACGTGTGGATGTTACTTGTATGGACACAGCGGGGGTAGAAGGGAAGGAGGACACATGTGGATGTTACTTGTTGTATGGACACAGCGGGGGTAGAAGGGAAGGAGGACACATGTGGATGTTACTTGTTGTATGGACACAGCGGGGGTAGAAGGGAAGGAGGACACATGTGGATGTTACTTGTTGTATGGACACAGCGGGGGGTAGAAGGGAAGGAGGACACATGTGGATGTTACTTGTTGTATGGACACAGCGGGGGGTAGAAGGGAAGGAGGACACATGTGGATGTTACTTGTATGGACACAGCGGGGGGTAGAAGGGAAGGAGGACACATGTGGATGTTACTTGTATGTACACAGCGGGGGGTAGAAGGGAAGGAGGACACATGTGGATGTTACTTGTTGTATGGATACAGCGGAGGTAGAAGGGAAGGAGGACACATGTGGATGTTACTTGTATGGACACAGCGGAGGGTAGAAGGGAAGGAGGACACATGTGGATGTTACTTGTATGGACACAGCGGGGGTAGAAGGGAAGGAGGACACATGTGGATGTTACTTGTTGTATGGACACAGCGGGGGGAGAAGGGAAGGAGGACACATGTGGATGTTACTTGTATGGACACATGGGGGGGGTAGAAGGGAAGGAGGACACATGTGGATGTTACTTGTATGGACACAGCGGGGGGTAGAAGGGAAGGAGGACACATGTGGATGTTACTTGTATGGACACAGCGGGGGGCAGAAGGGAAGGAGGACACATGTGGATGTTACTTGTATGGACACAGCGGGGGGTAGAAGGGAAGGAGGACACATGTGGATGTTACTTGTATGGACACATGGGGGGGTAGAAGGGAAGGAGGACACATGTGGATGTTACTTGTATGGACACAGCGGGGGGTAGAAGGGAAGGAGGACACATGTGGATGTTACTTGTATGGACACAGCGGGGGTAGAAGGGAAGGAGGACACATGTGGATGTTACTTGTATGGACACAGCGGGGGTAGAAGGGAAGGAGGACACATGTGGATGTTACTTATATGGACACAGCGGGGGGTAGAAGGGAAGGAGGACACATGTGGATGTTACTTGTTGTATGGACACAGCGGGGGGTAGAAGGGAAGGAGGACACATGTGGATGTTACTTGTTGTATGGACACAGCGGGGGTAGAAGGGAAGGAGGACACATGTGGATGTTACTTGTTGTATGGACACAGCGGGGGTAGAAGGGAAGGAGGACACATGTGGATGTTACTTGTTGTATGGACACAGCGGGGGGTAGAAGGGAAGGAGGACACATGTGGATGTTACTTGTATGGACACAGCGGGGGGTAGAAGGGAAGGAGGACACATGTGGATGTTACTTGTATGGACACAGCGGGGGGTAGAAGGGAAGGAGGATACATGTGGATGTTACTTGTATGGACACAGCGGGGGGTAGAAGGGAAGGAGGACACATGTGGATGTTACTTGTATGGACACAGCGGAGGGTAGAAGGGAAGGAGGACACATGTGGATGTTACTTGTATGGACACAGCGGGGGTAGAAGGGAAGGAGGACACATGTGGATGTTACTTGTATGGACACAGCGGGGGGTAGAAGGGAAGGAGGACACATGGGGATGTTACTTGTATGGACACAGCGGGGGTAGAAGGGAAGGAGGACACATGTGGATGTTACTTGTATGGACACAGCGGGGGTAGAAGGGAAGGAGGACACATGTGGATGTTACTTGTTGTATGGACACAGCGGGGGGTAGAAGGGAAGGAGGACACATGTGGATGTTACTTGTATGGACACAGCGGGGGTAGAAGGGAAGGAGGACACATGTGGATGTTACTTGTTGTATGGACACAGCGGGGGGTAGAAGGGAAGGAGGACACATGTGGATGTTACTTGTATGGACACAGCGGGGGGTAGAAGGGAAGGAGGATACATGTGGATGTTACTTGTATGGACACAGCGGGGGGTAGAAGGGAAGGAGGACACATGTGGATGTTACTTGTATGGACACAGCGGGGGGTAGAAGGGAAGGAGGACACATGTGGATGTTACTTGTATGGACACAGCGGGGGTAGAAGGGAAGGAGGACACATGTGGATGTTACTTGTTGTATGGACACAGTGGGGGTAGAAGGGAAGGAGGACACATGTGGATGTTACTTGTATGGACACAGCGGGGGGTAGAAGGGAAGGAGGACACATGTGGATGTTACTTGTATGGACACAGCGGGGGGTAGAAGGGAAGGAGGACACATGTGGATGTTACTTGTTGTATGGACACAGCGGGGGGTAGAAGGGAAGGAGGACACATGTGGATGTTACTTGTTGTATGGACACAGCGGGGGGTAGAAGGGAAGGAGGACACGTGTGGATGTTACTTGTATGGACACAGCGGGGGGTAGAAGGGAAGGAGGACACGTGTGGATGTTACTTGTATGGACACAGCGGGGGTAGAAGGGAAGGAGGACACATGTGGATGTTACTTGTTGTATGGACACAGCGGGGGTAGAAGGGAAGGAGGACACATGTGGATGTTACTTGTATGGACACAGCGGGGGGTAGAAGGGAAGGAGGACACATGTGGATGTTACTTGTTGTATGGATACAGCGGAGGTAGAAGGGAAGGAGGACACATGTGGATGTTACTTGTATGGACACAGCGGAGGGTAGAAGGGAAGGAGGACACATGTGGATGTTACTTGTATGGACACAGCGGGGGTAGAAGGGAAGGAGGACACATGTGGATGTTACTTGTTGTATGGACACAGCGGGGGGAGAAGGGAAGGAGGACACATGTGGATGTTACTTGTATGGACACATGGGGGGGGTAGAAGGGAAGGAGGACACATGTGGATGTTACTTGTATGGACACAGCGGGGGGTAGAAGGGAAGGAGGACACATGTGGATGTTACTTGTATGGACACAGCGGGGGGCAGAAGGGAAGGAGGACACATGTGGATGTTACTTGTATGGACACAGCGGGGGGTAGAAGGGAAGGAGGACACATGTGGATGTTACTTGTATGGACACAGCGGGGGGTAGAAGGGAAGGAGGACACATGTGGATGTTACTTGTATGGACACAGCGGGAGGAAGAAGGGAAGGAGGACACATGTGGATGTTACTTGTATGGACACAGCGGGGGGTAGAAGGGAAGGAGGACACATGTGGATGTTACTTGTATGGACACATGGGGGGGGTAGAAGGGAAGGAGGACACATGTGGATGTTACTTGTATGGACACAGCGGGGGGTAGAAGGGAAGGAGGACACATGTGGATGTTACTTGTATGGACACAGCGGGGGTAGAAGGGAAGGAGGACACATGTGGATGTTACTTATATGGACACAGCGGGGGGTAGAAGGGAAGGAGGACACATGTGGATGTTACTTGTTGTATGGACACAGCGGGGGGTAGAAGGGAAGGAGGACACATGTGGATGTTACTTGTATGGACACAGCGGGGGGAGAAGGGAAGGAGGACACATGTGGATGTTACTTGTTGTATGGACACAGCGGGGGGTAGAAGGGAAGGAGGACACATGTGGATGTTACTTGTATGGACACAGCGGGGGGTAGAAGGGAAGGAGGACACATGTGGATGTTACTTGTTGTATGGACACAGCGGGGGGAGAAGGGAAGGAGGACACATGTGGATGTTACTTGTATGGACACATGGGGGGGGTAGAAGGGAAGGAGGACACATGTGGATGTTACTTGTATGGACACAGCGGGGGGTAGAAGGGAAGGAGGACACATGTGGATGTTACTTGTATGGACACAGCGGGAGGAAGAAGGGAAGGAGGACACATGTGGATGTTACTTGTATGGACACAGCGGGGGGTAGAAGGGAAGGAGGACACATGTGGATGTTACTTGTATGGACACATGGGGGGGGTAGAAGGGAAGGAGGACACATGTGGATATTACTTGTATGGACACAGCGGGGGGTAGAAGGGAAGGAGGACACATGTGGATGTTACTTGTATGGACACAGCGGGGGTAGAAGGGAAGGAGGACACATGTGGATGTTACTTGTATGGACACAGCGGGGGTAGAAGGGAAGGAGGACACATGTGGATGTTACTTATATGGACACAGCGGGGGGTAGAAGGGAAGGAGGACACATGTGGATGTTACTTGTTGTATGGACACAGCGGGGGGTAGAAGGGAAGGAGGACACATGTGGATGTTACTTGTTGTATGGACACAGCGGGGGGTAGAAGGGAAGGAGGACACATGTGGATGTTACTTGTTGTATGGACACAGTGGGGGTAGAAGGGAAGGAGGACACATGTGGATGTTACTTGTATGGACACAGCGGGGGGTAGAAGGGAAGGAGGACACGTGTGGATGTTACTTGTATGGACACAGCGGGGGGTAGAAGGGAAGGAGGACACGTGTGGATGTTACTTGTATGGACACAGCGGGGGTAGAAGGGAAGGAGGACACATGTGGATGTTACTTGTTGTATGGACACAGCGGGGGTAGAAGGGAAGGAGGACACATGTGGATGTTACTTGTATGGACACAGCGGGGGGTAGAAGGGAAGGAGGACACATGTGGATGTTACTTGTTGTATGGATACAGCGGAGGTAGAAGGGAAGGAGGACACATGTGGATGTTACTTGTATGGACACAGCGGAGGGTAGAAGGGAAGGAGGACACATGTGGATGTTACTTGTATGGACACAGCGGGGGTAGAAGGGAAGGAGGACACATGTGGATGTTACTTGTTGTATGGACACAGCGGGGGGAGAAGGGAAGGAGGACACATGTGGATGTTACTTGTATGGACACATGGGGGGGGTAGAAGGGAAGGAGGACACATGTGGATGTTACTTGTATGGACACAGCGGGGGGTAGAAGGGAAGGAGGACACATGTGGATGTTACTTGTATGGACACAGCGGGAGGAAGAAGGGAAGGAGGACACATGTGGATGTTACTTGTATGGACACAGCGGGGGGTAGAAGGGAAGGAGGACACATGTGGATGTTACTTGTATGGACACATGGGGGGGGTAGAAGGGAAGGAGGACACATGTGGATGTTACTTGTATGGACACAGCGGGGGGTAGAAGGGAAGGAGGACACATGTGGATGTTACTTGTATGGACACAGCGGGGGTAGAAGGGAAGGAGGACACATGTGGATGTTACTTATATGGACACAGCGGGGGGTAGAAGGGAAGGAGGACACATGTGGATGTTACTTGTTGTATGGACACAGCGGGGGTAGAAGGGAAGGAGGACACATGTGGATGTTACTTGTATGGACACAGCGGGGGGTAGAAGGGAAGGAGGACACATGTGGATGTTACTTGTATGGACACAGCGGGGGGTAGAAGGGAAGGAGGACACATGTGGATGTTACTTGTTGTATGGACACAGCGGGGGGTAGAAGGGAAGGAGGACACATGTGGATGTTACTTGTTGTATGGACACAGCGGGGGGTAGAAGGGAAGGAGGACACATGTGGATGTTACTTGTTGTATGGACACAGCGGGGGTAGAAGGGAAGGAGGACACATGTGGATGTTACTTGTATGGACACAGCGGGGGGTAGAAGGGAAGGAGGACACATGTGGATGTTACTTGTATGGACACAGCGGGGGGTAGAAGGGAAGGAGGACACATGTGGATGTTACTTGTTGTATGGACACAGCGGGGGGTAGAAGGGAAGGAGGACACATGTGGATGTTACTTGTATGGACACAGCGGGGGGTAGAAGGGAAGGAGGACACATGTGGATGTTACTTGTATGGACACAGCGGGGGTAGAAGGGAAGGAGGACACATGTGGATGTTACTTGTATGGACACAGCGGGAGTAGAAGGGAAGGAGGACACATGTGGATGTTACTTGTATGGACACAGCGGGGGTAGAAGGGAAGGAGGACACATGTGGATGTTACTTGTTGTATGGACACAGCGGGGGGTAGAAGGGAAGGAGGACACATGTGGATGTTACTTGTATGGACACAGCGGGGGTAGAAGGGAAGGAGGACACATGTGGATGTTACTTGTATGGACACAGCGGGGGTAGAAGGGAAGGAGGACACATGTGGATGTTACTTGTATGGACACAGCGGGGGTAGAAGGGAAGGAGGACACATGTGGATGTTACTTGTTGTATGGACACAGCGGGGGGTAGAAGGGAAGGAGGACACATGTGGATGTTACTTGTTGTATGGACACAGCAGGGGTAGAAGGGAAGGAGGACACATGTGGATGTTACTTGTTGTATGGACACAGCGGGGGTAGAAGGGAAGGAGGACACATGTGGATGTTACTTGTATGGACACAGCGGGGGTAGAAGGGAAGGAGGACACATGTGGATGTTACTTGTTGTATGGACACAGCGGGGGGTAGAAGGGAAGGAGGACACATGTGGATGTTACTTGTATGGACACAGCGGGGGGTAGAAGGGAAGGAGGACACATGTGGATGTTACTTGTTGTATGGACACAGCGGGGGTAGAAGGGAAGGAGGACACATGTGGATGTTACTTGTTGTATGGACACAGGGGGGGTAGAAGGGAAGGAGGACACATGTGGATGTTACTTGTATGGACACAGCGGGGGTAGAAGGGAAGGAGGACACATGTGGATGTTACTTGTTGTATGGACACAGCGGGGGGTAGAAGGGAAGGAGGACACATGTGGATGTTACTTGTATGGACACAGCGGGGGGTAGAAGGGAAGGAGGACACATGTGGATGTTACTTGTATGGACACAGCGGGGGTAGAAGGGAAGGAGGACACATGTGGATGTTACTTGTATGGACACAGCGGGGGTAGAAGGGAAGGAGGACACATGTGGATGTTACTTGTATGGACACAGCGGGGGTAGAAGGGAAGGAGGACACATGTGGATGTTACTTATATGGACACAGCGGGGGGTAGAAGGGAAGGAGAACAATTTATTACCCTATTTGGTTGTTCATAGTGATACATAACAGGGTAAAATCAGCCAGGCATATGCTATGTACACTCCTGCGGTCTTGGATCTTACTATCTGCAGGCAAAGGGTCAGAGCTTGGTCTAACCCCTGATGTTACACAGGGATGTCACCTGAAGGGTGCCCCCGACTGTATACGGAGGGTCCCCACAGACTGGGGGTGTCCTGGTGTTGCAATTTATTACATGGGGTATTTGCTTCCTTTCTCCTCCCATAGCTGAGCCTTTATAGGACACTGGGCCTGCACTTCCTCTTGCCTGCGCCATCTTCACGCTGTCCCTCCTTCCCTCCCTACTGTTACTTGGTTTTTGTGGTTTGATGTTTTTCGGTGATCATCTCACGGCTCGTGGAAAATGAGAATTGATGTGGATTGTGCCCGGAAGTCGCAGTGCTGGTTCCGGAGTCCAGATGAGCAAACCGCTTCGGGATTGAGAAGATTTTAAGAATATTAAAATAATAATAATTGAGTTTATCAGCAATAAATAGCGGAGACCTTTTCTACCCAACAGGAGCCTCGTGTCATCATTTCTTAGTTAATAATGGTTGATGGGGTTCATGTTACGGGTAAGATTATGGATCCTGACTAAGGGGCCTTAATGTGGAGATAAATGGCAATCTTTAGCTTTGCTAAATCCATTGTTAGAACAAAGCTTAGCAGTTGTGCTGGACATTATAGAGGGGTCAAGGGATGCACCAAAAGATGATTATAAACTAACATGAAAAAAATCTGACCGTTTTTTGTTTGTGAAAGTCCGAAAGCGACGCCATTAGTCTATCCAGCTCCATTGTGGCTGATGACGCTGACAAAGCCCTAGAAATAGGAAAATGTACATATAAAGACATCACAACCTGAAAACCATGGAGAACAATATCATGAGCTTTGTGCCACATATAACAAGGAGCATAAACATCTGCGAGGATCTGAGGATTATCAGACAAACAAGTCAATGAGTTAACAATTATTCACAAGATGAAGAAATTAGGAAATCTCCCATCAGACTCCATCCTGATAAAGCAGGGACATTACTCATAGATCCAGGCAGCGGGAATGTGGGAATCTTCTTATATTTCTTCCCCATGGTCTCCTTCCTTCTAAAATTATGTAATGAGATTGAAGGGCTTTGGGGGTGTCTCCAGAGCCCCTACATGCTGCTGCTTGACAGGCTGTTACACTGTTACGCCAGAGGCAGATGGAGGGGAAGTTCTGATAGTACGGAAGGACTCTGGTAACATCCCACACAGCCCTTTAGGCTCATAGGCATAGTAATAAAAGCTGATTTTAGAAAGAAGGAGGCCATGCATAACAAATATAAGAACATTACCACAGACACGATTCTTGGATCTATAAGTAAGTGTCCCAGGTTTATCCCAACAGATTTTGATGGAAGATTTCCTTGATGTGAGGCCTCTGTCACGTGAACATTTGGAGGGAGGAGTGGGGCACGGCCATACTTACGGGAAAGATTGGACAAGCTCTATCTTTTTCTTGTGTATGATACGGTGGGACGTGATGTCCATTGAAATACATCAGGCTGTATTGAGATGGTACAGTACAGATAGCATACAACCGAAAATATGCGTCTGTGTGGCCTATTTCCGTATTAAAACATTTGTGAAGAAATAAATCTAGTTCTACAACCTCATTCCAGAAGCTTTTCTCGTGTGATTATTTTCTCACTTCCGCTGCTCCTTATCACTCACCTTCTTTCTCCTGGTATTTCTGAAATGTTCTTTTCTCTTGATGGAAACTGGGACATGATCTCATCTAGAAAAAGTGAGAAAAACAAAAAATGAAAGAAGTCCAACAATAAGAGTCCTAGCAATAAAGTTATTTCATCCATCAGGAACATTTTTTTCCACTGGGCGCCCCATGACGCCATCGTATGTGCGCGGGCCATGGGCATGAAGTTGGCTCTGTCCACAATACTGCAGAAGAAGGGAAAATGTGAGCGTGCGCTGGGGCTAACCAATCCATATACCGTGAGCATGCGCTGGGGCTATCCAATCCATATACCGTGAGCATGCGCTGGGGCTATCCAATCCACATACCGTGAGCGTGCGCTGGAGCTAACCAATCCATATAGCGTGAGCATGCGCTGGAGCTAACCAATCCATATACCGTGAGCATGCGCTGGGGCTATCCAATCCATATACCGTGAGCGTGGGCTGGGGCTATCCAATCCATATACCGTGAGCATGCGCTGGGGCTATCCAATCCATATACCGTGAGCGTGGGCTGGGGCTATCCAATCCATATACCGTGAGCATGCGCTGGGGCTATCCAATCCATATACCGTGAGCATGTGCTGGGGCTATCCAATCCATATACCGTGAGCGTGGGCTGGGGCTATCCAATCCATATACCGTGAGCATGCGCTGGGGCTATCCAATCCATATACCGTGAGCGTGGGCTGGGGCTATCCAATCCATATACCGTGAGCATGCGCTGGGGCTATCCAATCCATATACCGTGAGCATGTGCTGGGGCTATCCAATCCATATACCGTGAGCATGCGCTGGGGCTATCCAAACCATATACCGTGAGCGTGGGCTGGGGCTATCCAATCCATATACCGTGAGCGTGGGCTGGGGCTATCCAATCCATATACCGTGAGCGTTTCCCATGTATATACTGGGAGCGTGCCCTGGGGTTTCCTATCTATATACTGGGAGCGTGCGCAGGGGTTTCCCATGTATATACTGGGAGCGTGCGCAGGGGTTTCCTATCTATATACTTGGAGCGTGCGCTGGGGTTTCCTATCTATATACTGGGAGCGTGCGCAGGGGTTTCCTATCTATATACTGGAAGCGTGCGCTGGGGCTATCCAATCCATATACTGTGAGCTTGGCTGGCGTTTCCTATCTATATACTGGAAGCGTGCGCTTGCATTTCCTATATACACTCACCGGCCACTTTATTAGGTACACCATGCTAGTAACGGGTTGGACCCCCTTTTGCCTTCAGAACTGCCTCAATTCTTCGTGGCATAGATACAACAAGGTGCTGGAAGCTCCTCAGAGATTTTGCTCCATAGTGACATGATGGCATCACACAGTTGCCGCAGATTTGTCGGCTGCACATCCATGATGCCAATCTCCCGTTCCACCACATCCCAAAGATGCTCTATTGGATTGAGATCTGGTGACTGTGGAGCCATTTGTGTCCAGTGACCTCATTGTCATGTTCAAGAAACCAGTCTGAGATGATTCCAGCTTTATGACATGGCGCATTATCCTGCTGAAAGTAGCCATCAGATGTTACAGGGGACATTGTGCTCATAAAGGGATGGAAATGGTCAGCAACAATACTCAGGTAGGCTGTGGCGTTACCAAGGGGCCCAAAGACACCATGACACCACCAGCCTGAGCCGCTGATACAAGGCAGGATGGATCCATGACACCACCACCACCAGCCTGAGCCGCTGATACAAGGCAGGATGGATCCATGACACCCCCACCACCAGCCTGAGCCGCTGATACAAGGCAGGATGGATCCATGACACCACCAGCACCACCAGCCTGACCCGCTGATACAAGGCAGGATGGATCCATGACACCAGCACCACCAGCCTGACCCGCTGATACAAGGCAGGATGGATCCATGACACCAGCACCACCAGCCTGACCCGCTGATACAAGGCAGGATGGATCCATGACACCACCACCACCAGCCTGAGGCGCTGATACAAGGCAGGATGGATCCATGACACCACCACCACCAGCCTGACCCGCTGATACAAGGCAGGATGGATCCATGACACCACCACCACCAGCCTGACCCGCTGATACAAGGCAGGATGGATCCATGACACCACCACCACCAGCCTGAGCCGCTGATACAAGGCAGGATGGATCCATGACACCACCACCACCAGCCTGAGCCGCTGATACAAGGCAGGATGGATCCATGACACCAGCACCACCAGCCTGAGCCGCTGATACAAGGCAGGATGGATCCATGACACCAGCACCACCAGCCTGACCCGCTGATACAAGGCAGGATGGATCCATGACACCAGCACCACCAGCCTGACCCGCTGATACAAGGCAGGATGGATCCATGACACCACCACCACCAGCCTGAGGCGCTGATACAAGGCAGGATGGATCCATGACACCACCACCACCAGCCTGACCCGCTGATACAAGGCAGAATGGATCCATGACACCACCACCACCAGCCTGACCCGCTGATACAAGGCAGGATGGATCCATGACACCAGCACCAGCCTGACCCGCTGATACAAGGCAGGATGGATCCATGACACCACCACCACCAGCCTGACCCGCTGATACAAGGCAGGATGGATCCATGACACCACCACCACCAGCCTGACCCGCTGATACAAGGCAGGATGGATCCATGACACCCCCACCACCAGCCTGAGCCGCTGATACAAGGCAGGATGGATCCATGACACCACCACCACCAGCCTGACCCGCTGATACAAGGCAGGATGGATCCATGACACCACCACCACCAGCCTGACCCGCTGATACAAGGCAGGATGGATCCATGCTTTCATGATGTTGTACCAAATTCTGACCCTACCATCCGAATGTCGCAGCAGAAATCGAGACTCATCAGACCAGGCAACGTTTTTCCAATCTTCTACTGTCCAATTTCGATGAGCTTGTGCAAATTGTAGCCTCAGTTTCCTGTTCTTAGCTGAAAGGAGTGGCACTCGGTGTGGTCTTCTGCTGCTGTAGCCCATCTGCCTCAGAGTTGGACGTACTGTGCGTTCAGAGATGCTCTTCTGCCTACCTTGGTTGTAACGGGTGGCGATTTGAGTCACTGTAGCCTTTCTATCAGCTCAAACCCATTCTCCTCTGACCTCTGGCATCAACAAGGCATTTCCGCCCACAGAACTGCCGCTCACTGGATGTTTTTCTTTTTCGGACCATTCTCTGTAAACCCTAGAGATGGTTGTGCGTGAAAATCCCAGTAGATCAGCAGTTTCTGAAATGCCACGTTCACAGGCCTCAAATCACCTTTCTTCCCCATACTGATGCTCGGGAGAACTGCAGGAGATTGTCCTGACCATGTCTACATGCCTAAATGCACTGAGTTGCCGCCATGTGATTGGCTGATTTAGAAATTAAGTGTTAACAAGCAGTTGGACAGGTGGACCTAATAAAGTGGCCGGTGAGTGTACATGTGGGTGTATAAATGTGTATGATTGTAACTGACATGTTTGATTGAATTAATATATTTGTAGGGGAAGTCTGCTATGGGGCCCTGCCTCTCCTAGTAATGCCCCTGCTTCACATACAATACAAATTATCAACTTGATTTTAGAGTGTCTGCTATCAGCATGATGATTAGGGGCCACCGCCTAAGATGTAGAATTTATTTCCAGGGCCCAAATGTGAGAGAACAAGAACAAGCAGGGGTCCACTATCACAATGTAATGGGCAACAACCCCCCCCCCTTTTCAATTATTTGGTCAATTTTATCGACCCCGGGCCCGCACCATCCCTGCCCACCCCGTACGGCTGCCACGACAAGTGGAGCCCTGGCACCATTTTTGTAAGGTGAGAAGAAGCGATCCACAGGTTAATACATACATCCACAGATCTACACACCCTATGTAGCTACTGATGCCTATTATCTATAGAAGGCCAGTGCTGGAGGCGAGTATAATACCTGTGCATATATCTTTATAAGTCTTTACAAAAAGATAATCCAAGCAGCACAGAAATAGAAAAACTGGGTGCACGCTAACCAGGCTTCAGGTCCTCCAAAAATAGCATATAGATAGGTAATAACAGCCTCCAGACGTAGAATTGTGCTAATAGATAAGTAGATTTATTCCATGTTCAAAGCCATGTTTCGGGTCAAGCTGAGGAAGGCTTGAGCCTTGTGTGTGTATATATATGTGTGTGTATGTATATTTGTCTGTATATGTATATACAGGCTCGGACTGGCCTGCGGGGATACCAGGCAAATCCCCGGTGGGCCCTTATCATAAGTCACCATCTCCTGCCTGTGTCTGTGCAGGAACATTCAGCTGAGGCTGGAGGAGGGGGGCAGCAGGGGGGACTATGACGTCCTGCAGGAGGGAGACAGGTTCTCTGCTCTTCCCACAGCAGCGCTGGGGCAGTGAGTAAGACATTTCCTCCTCCCTGCACTGAGCACCTCAGCCCCTGAGTCACTGCAGGAGAACATGGCCCCTGATTCACTGGAGGAGCAGACAGTGAGCTGTCACTAATTACAGACCAGAGGACGTGGGCCCCCTAGTTGTCACAGTGGGCCCCCTTCCTCCTGGTCATGCTGGAGCGTCCTCCCCCTGGCACAGCACAAGCTGCCCTCATGTGCAGGAGCTCAGGATGGACGAGGAGCTGCTGCTGAGTGTCCTCCCCCTGGCACAGCACAGGCTGCACTCATGTGCAGGAGCTCAGGATGGATGAGGAGCTGCTGAGTGTCCTCCCTCTGGCACAGCACAGGCTGCACTCATGTGCAGGAGCTCAGGATGGATGAGGAGCTGCTGCTGGAGTGTCCTCCCCCTGGCACAGCACAGGCTGCACTCATGTGCTGGGGCTCAGGATGGATGAGGAGCTGCTGAGTGTCCTCCCTCTGGCACAGCACAGGCTGCCCTCATGTGTGCAGGAGCTCAGGATGGATGAGGAGCTGCTGCTGGAGCGTCCTCCCCCTGGCACAGCACAGGCTGCACTCAAGTGCAGGAGCTCAGGATGGACGAGGAGCTGCTGCTGAGTGTCCTCCCTCTGGCACAGCACAGGCTGCACTCATGTGCAGGAGCTCAGGATGGATGAGGAGCTGCTGCTGGAGTGTCCTCCCCCTGGCACAGCACAGGCTGCACTCATGTGCAGGAGCTCAGGATGGATGAGGAGCTGCTGAGTGTCCTCCCTCTGGCACAGCACAGGCTGCACTCATGTGCAGGAGCTCAGGATGGATGAGGAGCTGCTGCTGGAGCGTCCTCCCCCTGGCACAGCACAGGCTGCACTCATGTGCAGGAGCTCTGGATGGATGAGGAGCTGCTGATGGAGCGTCCTCCCCCTGGCACAGCACAGGCTGCACTCATGTGCAGGAGCTCAGGATGGATGAGGAGCTGCAGCTGGAGTGTCCTCCCTCTGGCACAGCACAGGCTGCACTCATGTGCAGGAGCTCAGGATGGATGAGGAGCTGCTGATGGAGCGTCCTCCCCCTGGCACAGCACAGGCTGCTCTCATGTGCAGGAGCTCAGGATGGATGAGGAGCTGCTGCTGGAGTGTCCTCCCTCTGGCACAGCACAGGCTGCACTCATGTGCAGGAGCTCAGGATGGATGAGGAGCTGCTGATGGAGCGTCCTCCCCCTGGCACAGCACAGGCTGCTCTCATGTGCAGGAGCTCAGGATGGATGAGGAGCTGCTGGAGTGTCCTCCCCCTGGCACAGCACAGGCTGCACTCATGTGCAGGAGCTCAGGATGGATGAGGAGCTGCTGGAGTGTCCTCCCCCTGGCACAGCACAGGCTGCACTCATGTGCAGGAGCTCAGGATGGATGAGGAGCTGCTGCGCCCCCCATGATGGCTTCCAGCACAAGAAAAAGGTACAAAATAAAAGTGCATCACATTTACACACACAGTGCACCTCATTACATCACTACAATGTGTACATACATATAGAATAACAGTGCACTCAAGAACTACAACTCCCAGCAGTTGAATGAGATGATGAAAGTTGTAGTTTTTCAATTGACTGTATTAAGTATTGATGTAGAATAAGGAGTGATGTCACACGTAATGCGCTGACTCTGTTTAGAAATGAAATTAAAGGGCACAGGGGCAGGATGGGCTTCTATGCAGACGCATGCGAAGTGTAACCCGCACCCGGTGTCTTGTATTGTCCAAATGCTGAAGGAATCCAAGCGTTACATGTGACCCCGTGTTACGTGTGACCGCAGCCTCAGTATTACCAGCATACCCCGCGTTACGTGTGACCCCAGCTTCAGTATTACCAGCATACCCCGCGTTACATGTGACCGCAGCCTCAGTATTACCAGCATACCCCGCGTTACGTGTGACCCCAGGCTCAGTATTACCAGTATACCCCGCGTTACATGTGACCGCAGCCTCAGTATTACCAGCATACCCCGTGTTACGTGTGACCGCAGCCTCAGTATTACCAGCATACCCCGCGTTACGTGTGACCGCAGCCTCAGTATTACCAGCATACCCCGCGTTACGTGTGACCGCAGCCTCAGTATTACCAGCATACCCCGCGTTACGTGTGACCGCAGCCTCAGTATTACCAGCATACCCCGCGTTATGTGTGACCGCAGCCTCAGTATTACCAGCATACCCCGTGTTACGTGTGACCGCAGCCTCAGTATTACCAGCATACCCCGTGTTACGTGTGACCCCAGCTTCAGTATTACCAGCATACCCCGCGTTACGTGTGACCGCAGCCTCAGTATTACCAGCATACCCCGTGTTACGTGTGACCCCAGGCTCAGTATTACCAGCATACCCCGCGTTACGTGTGACCGCAGCCTCAGTATTACCAGCATAACCCGCGTTACATGTGACCCCAGCCTCAGTATTACCAGCATACCCCGCGTTACGTGTGACCCCAGCTTCAGTATTACCAGCATACCCCGCGTTACGTGTGACCCCAGGCTCAGTATTACCAGCATACCCCGCGTTACGTGCGACCGCAGCCTCAGTAATACCAGCATACCCCGCGTTACGTGTGACCGCAGCCTCAGTATTACCAGCATACCCCGCGTTACGTGTGACCGCAGCCTCAGTATTACCAGCATACCCCGCGTTACGTGTGACCCAAGGCTCAGTATTATCAGCATACCCCGCATTACATGTGACCACAGCCTCAGTATTACCAGCATACCCCGCGTTACGTGTGACCACAGCCTCAGTATTACCAGCAAACCCAGCGTTACGTGTGACCACAGCCTCAGTATTACCAGCATAGCCCACGTTACGTGTGACCGTAGCCTCTGTATTACCAGCATACCCCGTGTTACATGTGACTACAGCCTCAGTATTACCAGCATACCCCGCGTTACGTGTGACCGCAGCCTAAGTATTACCAGCATACCCCGTGTTACTTGTGACCGCAGCCTCAGTATTGTCAGCATACCCTGCGTTACGTGTGACCGCAGCCTCAGTATTACCAGCATACCCTGCATTACGTGTGACCGCAGCCTCAGTATTACCTGCATACCCCGTGTTACATGTGACCGTAGCCTCTGTATTACCAGCATACCCCGCGTTACGTGTGACCCCAGGCTCAGTATTACCAGCATACCCCGCATTACGTGTGACCCCAGGCTCAGTATTACCAGCATACCCCGCGTTACGTGTGACCCCAGGCTCAGTATTACCAGCATACCCCGCGTTACGTGCGACCCCAGGCTCAGTATTACCAGCATACCCCGCGTTACGTGCGACCCCAGGCTCAGTATTACCAGCATACCCCGCGTTACGTGCGACCCCAGGCTCAGTATTACCAGCATACCCCGCGTTACGTGCGACCCCAGGCTCAGTATTACCAGCATACCCCGCGTTACGTGTGACCCCAGGCTCAGTATTACCAGCATACCCCGCGTTACGTGTGACCCCAGGCTCAGTATTACCAGCATACCCCGCGTTACGTGTGACCCCAGGCTCAGTATTACCAGCATACCCCGCGTTACGTGTGACCCCAGGCTCAGTATTACCAGCATACCCCGCATTACGGGTGACCCCAGGCTCAGTGTTACCAGCATACCCCGCGTTATGTGTGACCGCAGCCTCAGTGTTACCAGCATACCCCGTGTTACGGGTGACCCCAGGCTCAGTGTTACCAGCATACCCCGCGTTACGGGTGACCCCAGGCTCAGTATTACCAGCATACCCCGCGTTACGTGTGACCGCAGCCTCAGTATTACCAGCATACCCCGCGTTATGTGTGACCGCAGCCTCAGTATTACCAGCATACCCCGCATTACGGGTGACCGCAGCCTCAGTATTACCAGCATACCCCGCGTTACGTGTGATCCCAGGCTCAGTATTACCAGCATACCCCGCGTTACGTGTGACCACAGCCTCAGTATTACCAGCATACCCCGCGTTACGTGTGACCACAGCCTCAGTATTACCAGCAAACCCAGCGTTACGTGTGACCACAGCCTCAGTATTACCAGCATAGCCCACGTTACGTGTGATCCCAGGCTCAGTATTACCAGCATACCCCGCGTTATGTGTGACCGCAGCCTCGGTATTACCAACAAAACCCCCCCCACCCGTCATGGTGTCCAAAATGCAGATTCATCACCATTTCAATGAAAAGCTTCTTCACTTCACATATCACTGAAAATGTCAGCTTCTCCAGCTCCGTACATCAAAGTTTAAAAACAAGTAAGAGGTGTTTTTTAAATGATGTAAAACTGAGCCTGTAATAAAAATAATGCAACTTTTTTTTGTCATTTATACCACATTTGGAATTTTTCTCCAGCTTCCTAGTACCCTGCACGTAAAATTAACCCTTCAAGGGTTAAAGGCCAGACCATTTTCATCTTTGATTTTCCATTTTTACCTCCCCGTCTTTAAATATCCATAACAGTGTTATTTCCATGTACAGAGCTGTATGAGGCTTGTTTTCTGCATAACAAATTGTACTTCTTAGTGATGGTATTTTATATTCTATGTCACGGACTGGAAAGCAGGAAAAAATCCCAATGCGGTAAAATTAACCAAAAAAAACGCACTTACGCAATTTTCTTGTGGGCTACGTATGTATGGCTTTCACTGTATGCTCCAAATCATACCTCCCCTTAAATCCTTGGGTAAGTGTGATCACGAGGACACCGAAGTCATAAAGCTTTTATTCAGTTTTTATATAAAAAATGAAAACCTTTGGTACAAAAAAAAAATGTCTTAAAGGGGTTTTCCCACGAAGACGGGATAGGGCCTAACTTACTGATCAGTGGGGTCTCAGTGCTGAGGGGTCCAACCGACCTTTTTTTACTGTATTTTTAGACCGTAAGGGTTTCTCGTTCCTACCATTTACTGCAATATAACTGCATTGCAATATGTGGCCACCAGGATGAAAGCCTGTATGCAAATGATCCTGAGGGGCTCCAGGCTCCTCCACAAGTGTTAATGGAGCCTGGAGCCCCTCAGGCTTATTTGCTTACAGCCCTTCATCCTGGTGGTAGATGTCCTTTAACTGCTCACAGTGGCATTTTGTAGGTTAATACCTGTGATTGGTACCAGCAATCCATTTAGGGGGATATTCATCGGCCAGGCCCCCATGTGTTGCCGGATACCTGGAGAGACTTGGGGTGTTGTCACACGTTGTCACATCGGAATCACAACCATAAGATGTGAGAGCACCCTGAGGCCTCTTGACCAAGCACAATGACATACTCATGTGTGCCCCCTCTGGCCGGATCGGCTCTTCTTTTAGCTTCTTATTCCCTTGTTTTTACAAAAAAAAAGTTTTTTAATTATGCAAATGAGCCTGAAGCCTCAGGCTTCATAGGCCTTAATGGAACCTAGAGCCCCTCAGACTAATTTGCATAATTTTGAAAGCCCTTTTTTCTTAAAAACAAGGGCATAACAACCTTAAAGAAGAGCAGATCCTGCCATAGGGGGCACACACCAGTATGTCTGTATGTTTGGTTTACAATCCTTGATCTGCTGATAGATGTCCTTTAAGAGGTTAAATACTGATTCCAGGAAGTTAAACAAGCCTCAGGCCCCATTCACACGTTGCAGTTCTTGATCTGTTTTAATTCCATTTAAAAACGTAACAGGGAGGGGCTCATTCCAGAACAAAAGTGTTTCATTAGAAAGACATATGTGTTCTGGCAGAGCCCCTCCCTTTTGCGGTTTCCAATGCAGTTAAAACTCATCAAAAACAAAAAGTGTGCACGGGGCCTGAGGCTTGTTTTCTGCAGGACTGTTGTACACGTCCCCATTCACTTCTATGGGCTCATGCACATGGCTGTGAATTTCACAGCCCTGTTTATAAGCCGACTGCCTGAGCTGCAAATGACAGAGCAGGTCCTAACCATGTTTGTGGTTCAGGCTATTATTATGTACTTACATCCCGATGACAAGCCACCCTCATACAATTCCATGGGACCATTGTTTCCATCCCAAGAACTGCAAAAGTGTAGTGTGCAGGAAGCCTGAGGCTGCGTTCACACATTGCGTTTTTTTTGTTGCAGAAATTTAAAGTTTGTCTGCTGAATGGACATGCAATCAAATGGAAGAGGAACAGATCGTCTTTCCAAAGCATTGAATATGCAACAAAAAACGCAATGTGCGAACATGGCTACAGGCTGCATTCACACCTTGCATTTGCAGCACGTTCAGAAACGCAATGAAAATATACATGGAGGTGGCTAGCACGTATCAATGAAGCAGCTGGTGGGCCCCCAGAATTAATTTCACTGGTGGGCCCTTGGGACCCCAGTCCGACCCTGTGTATATATGTCTGTATATGTAGATATGTGTGTGTGTGTATATATATGTGTGTGCCTTTGAAAATGCCTTTATTGATAAGGTGAAACGTTGTATTGCTACTATGGTGGAATAAAACACAAGATTTTTTTCACTGAACGGAGTGCTGCCTCATCGCTGTGTTTGCTATCGTGGTGGGCTCGGTCTGAGCCCGTTGGGAGGATTTTTGCACCCGATTTTGCCCCGTGCACGGTGCTGCTCCATACCGGAACTTTGTCTGTGTATGTATATATGTGTATGTATATATGTGTGTATATGTGTATATGTACAGGCGGTCCCCTACTTAAGAACACTCGACTTACATACGACCCCTAGTTACAAACGGACCTCTGGATATTGGTAATTTACTGTACTTTAGTCCTAGGCTACAAAAAATCCAATTGTCACAAAGACCAAAAAAGTTCTGGCTGGGATTACAATGATAAAATATACAGTTCCGACTTACATACATGTGTGTGTATATATACTGTATATATGTGTGTGTATGTATATATGTGTGTATGTATGTATGTGTGTATATGTGTATGTGTATATATATGTGTGTGTGTGTATATATATACTGTATATATGTGTGTATGTATATATGTATATATCAATGTGTGTATGTATATATCTGTGTGTATATATGTGTGTGTATGTATATATGTGTGTATATGTATATATGTGTGTATATGTATATATGTGTGTATATGTATATATGTGTGTATGTATATATGTGTGTATATGTATATATGTGTGTATATGTGTATATGTGTGTATATGTGTGTATATGTGTATATGTATATATGTGTGTGTATGTATATATGTGTGTATGTATATATGTGTGTATATGTGTATATGTATATATGTGTGTATGTATGTATATGTGTATATGTATATATCTGTGTGTATATATGTGTGTGTATGTGTATATGTATATATCTGTGTGTATATATGTGTGTGTATGTGTATATATATATATATATATATATATGTGTGTGTATGTATATATGTATATATTTGTGTGTATCTATATATATATATGTTATTTATTTTTATTTTATTAAAATATATTTCCTGATTTTAAAGGTGATATCTAATTAATGGCCCCCATTACTAATTCCCAGAGCTATTGTTAGCAAGCTAAAAAAGCTAACACTGACCCCCTTATCATAACCCTGGTACCCTCCGTGGTGCTGGGAAGAGCGGGGTACTGTTCAGTACCGAACCATCTATAGATGATGAGGTAATGGGGGCTGCAGGCTTGTATTATTGGGTGCTGCTGCTATATTGTATCGGGCTGGATACTGTAGGCCCGTATATATCATTGTTAGCCCAGTAATGACATAAAAAGCTGGATAATTACCTAATAAAACGACTTTTATGTGTGCTAAGTGGGCATAGGATGAGAGAGGGTGCAGGCGAGGTTTACTATGGGGTCACTGATGATAATAGACAAGCCAAGAGATACCACATGACAGGGAAAGGGGCTGACTGATAGATGGATGTGAGCTGTGCTGGGGTCTGCTGGTTACTCACTATCCACCCTTTCAGGTTCTCTAATATAATAATGGACATCTCAGAGATTCTAAATATGGGGTAGAAACATCCAAGTACAAAAAGCGGGAATATGAGGCAATTATTAGAAAATATACCATACAATAATATCCATACCCGTTATATTAAATTGGGTGGCATTGAGCTCATTGAGCAGACGATCCAGCTCACACAGACCTCCCCCAACACTGGAGGACCCGGGCGGGGGGGCGCACTTCTTCACTGTGCTACAAAGACCAGAGGAAAGGGAAAGCGTCACCAAAATATATCCAGCAAGAGCAGGACGAATAATAGACAGACACAACTCTACAGGGATGTCTGTGCAACATCTCGTTTATATATCACTATGTAGACATAAAGCATAGACATCTACTGACCATACATGATCCCCTCCCCCCCCTCGTACAATGACCTCTATATAGATAACACTGACCCATCATTACATCACTACTGACAATAGATGATGTCACAGCTTATCCCCTCCCCCCCCTCGTACAATGACCTCTATATAGATAACACTGACCCATCATTACATCACTACTGACAATAGATGATGTCACAGCTTATCTCCTCCCCCCCCTCGTACAATGACCTCTATATAGATAACACTGACCCATCATTACATCACTACTGACAATAGATGATGTCACAGCTTATCTCCTCCTCCCTGTACAATGACCTCTATATAGATTACACTGACCCATCATTACATCACTACTGACAATAGATGATGTCACAGCTTATCTCCTCCTCCTCCCTGTACAATGACCTCTATATAGATAACAATGACCCATCATTACATCACTACTGACAATAGATGATGTCACAGCTTATCTCCTCCCCCTTCCTGTACAATGACCTCTATATAGATAACACTGACCCATCATTACATCACTACTGACAATAGATGATGTCACAGCTTATCTCCTCCCCCTCCCTGTACAATGACCTCTATATAGATAACACTGACCCATCATTACATCACTACTGACAATAGATGATGTCACAGCTTATCCCCTGCTCCCTGTACAATGACCTCTATATAGATAACACTAACCCATCATTACATCACTACTGACAATAGATGATGTCACAGCTTATCTCCTTCTCCTCCCTGTACAATGACCTCTATATAGATAACAATGACCCATCATTACATCACTACTGACAATAGATGATGTCACAGCTTATCTCCTCCCCCTCCCTGTACAATGACCTCTATATAGATAACACTGACCCATCATTACATCCCTACTGACAATAGATGATGTCACAGCTTATTTCCTCCCCCTCCCTGTACAATGAGCTCTATATAGATAACACTGACCCATCATTACATCACTACTGACAATAGATGATGTCACAGCTTATTTCCTCCCCCTCCCTGTACAAGGACCTCTATATAGATAGCACTGACCCATCATTACATCACTACTGACAATAGATGATGTCACAGCTTATCTCCTCCCCCTCCCTGTACAATGACCTCTATATAGATAACACTAACCCATCATTACATCACTACTGACAATAGATGATGTCACAGCTTATCTCCCCCTCCCTGTACAATGACCTCTATATAGATAACACTGACCCATCATTACATCACTACTGACAATAGATGATGTCACAGCTTGTCTCCTCCTCTCCATGTACAATGACCTCTATATAGATAACACTGACCCATCATTACATCACTACTGACAATAGATGATGTCACAGCTTATCTCCTCCCCCCCTCGTACAATGACCTCTATATAGATAACACTGACCCATCATTACATCACTACTGACAATAGATGATGTCACAGCTTTTCTCATCCCCCTCCCTGTACAATGTCCTCTATATAGATAACACTGACCCATCATTACATCACTACTGACAATAGATGATGTCACAGCTTATCTCCTCCCTGTACAATGACCTCTATATAGATAACACTGACCCATCATTACATCACTACTGACAATAGATGATGTCACAGCTTATCCCCTCCCCCTCCCTGTACAATGACCTCTATATAGATAACACTAACCCATCATTACATCACTTCTGACAATAGATGATGTCACAGCTTATCTCATCCCCCTCCCTGTACAATGACTTCTATATAGATAACACTGACCCATCATTACATCACTACTGACAATAGATGATGTCACAGCTTATCTCATCCCCCTCCCTGTACAATGTCCTCTATATAGATAACACTGACCCATCATTACATCACTACTGACAATAGATGATGTCACAGCTTATCTCCTCCTCCTCCCTGTACAATGACCTCTATATAGATAACACTGACCCATCATTACATCACTACTGACAATAGATGATGTCACAGCTTATCCCCTCCCCCTCCCTGTACAATGACTTCTATATAGATAACACTGACCCATCATTACATCACTACTGACAATAGATGATGTCACAGCTTATCTCCTCCCCCTCCCTGTACAATGACCTCTATATAGATAACACTGACCCATCATTACATCCCTACTGACAATAGATGATGTCACAGCTTATCTCATCCCCCTCCCTGTACAATGTCCTCTATATAGATAACACTGACCCATCATTACATCACTACTGACAATAGATGATGTCACAGCTTATCTCCTCCCCTCCCTGTACAATGACCTCTATATAGATAACAATGACCCATCATTACATCACTACTGACAATAGATGATGTCACAGCTTATCTCCTCCCCCTCCCTGTACAATGACCTCTATATAGATAACACTGACCCATCATTACATCACTACTGACAATAGATGATGTCACAGCTTATCTCCTCCTCCTCCCTGTACAATGACCTCTATATAGATAACACTGACCCATCATTACATCACTACTGACAATAGATGATGTCACAGCTTATCTCATCCCCCTCCCTGTACAATGTCCTCTATATAGATAACACTGACCCATCATTACATCACTACTGACAATAGATGATGTCACAGCTTATCTCATCCCCCTCCCTGTACAATGACCTCTATATAGATAACACTAACCCATCATTACATCACTACTGACAATAGATGATGTCACAGCTTATCTCCTCCCCTCCCTGTACAATGACCTCTATATAGATAACACTGACCCATCATTACATCCCTACTGACAATAGATGATGTCACAGCTTATCTCCTCCCCCTCACTGTACAATGACCTCTATATAGATAACACTGACCCATCATTGCATCACTACTGACAATAGATGATGTCACAGCTTATCTCCTCCCCCTCCCTGTACAATGACCTCTATATAGATAACACTGACCCATCATTACATCACTACTGACAATAGATGATGTCACAGCTTATCCCCTCCCCCTCCCTGTACAGTGACCTCTATATAGAGAACACTGACCCATCATTACATCACTACTGACAATAGATGATGTCACAGCTTATCTCCTCCCCCTCCCTGTACAATGACCTCTATATAGATAACACTGACCCATCATTACATCACTACTGACAATAGATGATGTCACAGCTTATCTCCTCCCCTCCCTGTACAATGACCTCTATATAGATAACACTGACCCATCATTACATCACTACTGACAATAGATGATGTCACAGCTTATCTCCTCCCCCTCCCTGTACAATGACCTCTATATAGATAACACTGACCCATCATTACATCACTACTGACAATAGATGATGTCACAGCTTATCTCCTCCCCCTCCCTGTACAATGACCTCTATATAGATAACACTGACCCATCATTACATCACTACTGACAATAGATGATGTCACAGCTTATCTCCTCCTCCTCCCTGTACAATGACCTCTATATAGATAACACTGACCTATCATTACATCACTACTGACAATAGATGATGTCACAGCTTATCTCCTCTCCCCCTCCCTGTACAATGACCTCTATGTAGATAACACTGACCCATCATTACATCACTACTGACAATAGATGATGTCACAGCTTATCTCCTCTCCCCCTCCCTGTACAATGACCTCTATATAGATAACACTGACCCATCATTACATCACTACTGACAATAGATGATGTCACAGCTTATCTCCTCCTCCCTGTACAATGACCTCTATATAGATAACACTGACCCATCATTACATCACTACTGACAATAGATGATGTCACAGCTTATCTCATCCCCCTCCCTGTACAATGACCTCTATATAGATAACACTGACCCATCATTACATCACTACTGACAATAGATGATGTCACAGCTTATCTCCTCCCCCTCCCTGTACAATGACCTCTATATAGATAACACTGACCCATCATTACATCACTACTGACAATAGATGATGTCACAGCTTATCTCCTCCTCCTCCCTGTACAATGACCTCTATATAGATAACACTGACCCATCATTACATCACTACTTACAATAGATGATGTCACAGCTTATCTCCTCCCCTCCCTGTACAATGACCTCTATATAGATAACACTGACCCATCATTACATCACTACTGACAATAGATGATGTCACAGCTTATCCCCTCCCCCTCCCTGTACAATGACCTCTAAATAGATAACACTGACCCATCATTACATCACTACTGACAATAGATGATGTCACAGCTTATCTCCTCCTCCTCCCTGTACAATGACCTCTATATAGATAACACTGACCCATCATTACATCACTACTGACAATAGATGATGTCACAGCTTATCTCCTCCCCCTCCCTGTACAATGACCTCTATATAGATAACACTGACCCATCATTACATCACTACTGACAATAGATGATGTCACAGCTTATCTCCTCCTCCTCCCTGTACAATGACCTCTATATAGATAACACTGACCCATCATTACATCCCTACTGACAATAGATGATGTCACAGCTTATCTCCTCCCCCTCCCTGTACAATGACCTCTATATAGATAACACTGACCCATCATTACATCACTACTGACAATAGATGATGTCACAGCTTATCTCCTCCCCCTCCCTGTACAATGACCTCTATATAGATAACACTGACCCATCATTACATCACTACTGACAATAGATGATGTCACAGCTTATCTCCTCCCCCTCCCTGTACCATGACCCCTATATAGATAACACTGATCCATCATTACATCACTACTGACAATAGATGATGTCGACAGCTTATCTCTTCCTCCCTGTACAATGACATCTATATAGATAACACTGACCCATCATTACATCCCTACTGACAATAGATGATGTCACAGCTTATTTCCTCCCCCTCCTGTACAATGACCTCTATATAGATAACACTGACCCATCATTACATCACTACTGACAATAGATGATGTCACAGCTTATCTCCTCCCCCTCCCTGTACAATGACCTCTATATAGATAACACTGACCTATCATTACATCACTACTGACAATAGATGATGTCACAGCTTATCTCCTCCTCCCTGTACAATGACCTCTATATAGATAACACTGACCCATCATTACATCACTACTGACAATAGATGATGTCACAGCTTATCTCATCCCCCTCCCTGTACAATGACCTCTATATAGATAACACTAACCCATCATTACATCACTACTGACAATAGATGATGTCACAGCTTATCTCCTCCCTGTACAATGACCTCTATATAGATAACACTGACCCATCATTACATCACTACTGACAATAGATGATGTCACAGCTTATCTCTTCCTCCCTGTACAATGACATCTATATAGATAACACTGACCCATCATTACATCCCTACTGACAATAGATGATGTCACAGCTTATCTCCTCCCCCTCCCTGTACAATGACCTCTATATAGATAACACTGACCCATCATTACATCACTACTGACAATAGATGATGTCACAGCTTATCTCCTCCCCCTCCCTGTACAATGACCTCTATATAGATAACACTGACCCATCATTACATCACTACTGACAATAGATGATGTCACAGCTTATCTCCTCCTCCCTGTACAATGACCTCTATATAGATAACACTGACCCATCATTACATCACTACTGACAATAGATGATGTCACAGCTTATCTCCTCCCCTCCCTGTACAATGACCTCTATATAGATAACACTGACCCATCATTACATCACTACTGACAATAGATGATGTCACAGCTTATCTCCTCCCCTCCCTGTACAATGACCTCTATATAGATAACACTGACCCATCATTACATCACTACTGACAATAGATGATGTCACAGCTTATCCCCTCCCCCTCCCTGTACAATGACCTCTATATAGATAACACTGAACCATCATTACATCACTACTGACAATAGATGATGTCACAGCTTATCTCCTCCCCCTCCCTGTACAATGACCTCTATATAGATAACACTGACCCATCATTACATCACTACTGACAATAGATGATGTCACAGCTTATCTCCTCCCCCTCCCTGTACAATGACCTCTATATAGATAACACTGACCCATCATTACATCACTACTGACAATAGATGATGTCACAGCTTATCTCCTCCTCCTCCCTGTACAATGACCTCTATATAGATAACACTGACCCATCATTACATCACTACTTACAATAGATGATGTCACAGCTTATCTCCTCCCCTCCCTGTACAATGACCTCTATATAGATAACACTGACCCATCATTACATCACTACTGACAATAGATGATGTCACAGCTTATCCCCTCCCCCTCCCTGTACAATGACCTCTAAATAGATAACACTGACCCATCATTACATCACTACTGACAATAGATGATGTCACAGCTTATCTCCTCCTCCTCCCTGTACAATGACCTCTATATAGATAACACTGACCCATCATTACATCACTACTGACAATAGATGATGTCACAGCTTATCTCCTCCCCCTCCCTGTACAATGACCTCTATGTAGATAACACTGACCCATCATTACATCACTACTGACAATAGATGATGTCACAGCTTATCCCCTCCCCCTCCCTGTACAATGACCTCTATATAGATAACACTGACCCATCATTACATCACTACTGACAATAGATGATGTCACAGCTTATCCCCTCCCCCTCCCTGTACAATGACCTCTATATAGATAACACTGAACCATCATTACATCACTACTGACAATAGATGATGTCACAGCTTATTTCCTCCCCCTCCTGTACAATGACCTCTATATAGATAACACTGACCCATCATTACATCACTACTGACAATAGATGATGTCACAGCTTATCTCCTCCCCCTCCCTGTACAATGACCTCTATATAGATAGCACTGACCCATCATTACATCACTACTGACAATAGATGATGTCACAGCTTATCTCCTCCCCCTCCCTGTACAATGACCTCTATATAGATAACACTGACCCATCATTACATCACTACTGACAATAGATGATGTCACAGCTTATCTCCTCCCCCTCCCTGTACAATGACCTCTATATAGATAACACTGACCCATCATTACATCACTACTGACAATAGATGATGTCACAGCTTATCTCCTCCCCCTCCCTGTACAATGTCCTCTAAATAGATAACACTGACCCATCATTACATCACTACTGACAATAGATGATGTCACAGCTTATCCCCTCCCCCTCCCTGTACAGTGACCTCTATATAGAGAACACTGACCCATCATTACATCACTACTGACAATAGATGATGTCACAGCTTATCTCCTCCCCCTCCCTGTACAATGACCTCTATATAGATAACACTGACCCATCATTACATCACTACTGACAATAGATGATGTCACAGCTTATCTCCTCCCCTCCCTGTACAATGACCTCTATATAGATAACACTGACCCATCATTACATCCCTACTGACAATAGATGATGTCACAGCTTATCTCCTCCTCCTCCCTGTACAATGACCTCTATATAGATAACACTGACCCATCATTACATCACTACTGACAATAGATGATGTCACAGCTTATCTCCTCCTCTCCATGTACAATGACCTCTATACATCACATCATTACATCACTTCAGACCATGGTTGCTAATAGGTTCAGACCTGTATAGATGGCTCTTGTCCGTGGGGACGTTCTCTTGATCAGCACTTGTAAACGTCGGGGCTGTCTGAAATTAGAGAAAGGTAGAATATAAAGTACACAGGATCTCTGTTTGGGGAGGCGAGACATTACTGTAGATGACCTCACCTTTGGGTCGTATGGTGGTGGCAGAGGTCGCTGTTCACACATTTCAGAGTTTTCTTGGGAATCCGTTAACAAGACAGGGCAACGTGTTGGAGATGTTACCTGCAGGTCAGCGAGGAGGGCATCTGCAGGCGACAAAGGGGCCACTGACCATAAGTACCTGGACTTATGCTCTAATACACAGGAAGTCATCAGTAGCTCAACTCACCCAAATCCTCCATCGCTCCCAAATAGCCGCACCAAACTCAAACCCGTTCTGATGGAGGCACAAAAATATTCCAAGTCAGGCAAGAGAACTAGCGAGATGGAGAGTGCAATAGAAGAGACAGCAGGAGTAATCAAGAGAGTGCCGATAAGAGATGAGCAGTGTACAGTGTAAAAAGAGACAGCTGGAGTCATCAAGAGAGTGCCGATAAGAGATGAGCAGTGTACAGTGTAAAAAGAGACACCTGGAGTCATCGAGAGAGTGCCGATAAGAGATGAGGAGTGTACAGTGTAAAAAGAGACAGCTGGAGTCATCAAGAGAGTGCCGATAAGAGATGAGGAGTGTACAGTGTAAAAAGAGACAACTTGAGTCATCGAGAGAGTGCCGATAAGAGATGAGCAGTGTACAGTGTAAAAAGAGACAGCTGGAGTCATCAAGAGAGTGCCGATAAGAGATGAGCAGTGTACAGTGTAAAAAGAGACACCTGGAGTCATCGAGAGAGTGCCGATAAGAGATGAGGAGTGTACAGTGTAAAAAGAGACAGCTGGAGTCATCAAGAGAGTGCCGATAAGAGATGAGGAGTGTACAGTGTAAAAAGAGACAGCTGGAGTCATCAAGAGAGTGCCGATAAGAGATGAGCAGTGTACAGTGTAAAAAGAGACAGCTGGAGTCATCAAGAGAGTGCCGATAAGAGATGAGCAGTGTACAGTGTAAAAAGAGACAGCTGGAGTCATCAAGAGAGTGCCGATAAGAGATGAGGAGTGTACAGTGTAAAAAGAGACAGCTGGAGTCATCGAGAGAGTGCCGATAAGAGATGAGGAGTGTACAGTGTAAAAAGAGACAGCTGGAGTCATCAAGAGAGTGCCGATAATAGATGAGCAGTGTACAGTGTAAAAAGAGACAGCTGCAGTCATCAAGAGAGTGCCGATAAGAGATGAGGAGTGTACAGTGTAAAAAGAGACAGCTGGAGTCATCAAGAGAGTGCCGATAAGAGATGAGGAGTGTACAGTGTAAAAAGAGACAGCTGGAGTCATCGAGAGAGTGCCGATAAGAGATGAGGAGTGTACAGTGTTAAAAGAGACAGCTGGAGTCATCAAGAGAGTGCCGATAAGAGATGAGCAGTGTACAGTGTAAAAAGAGACAGCTGCAGTCATCAAGAGAGTGCCGATAAGAGATGAGGAGTGTACAGTGTAAAAAGAGACAGCTGGAGTCATCAAGAGAGTGCCGATAAGAGATGAGGAGTGTACAGTGTAAAAAGAGACAGCTGGAGTCATCGAGAGAGTGCCGATAAGAGATGAGCAGTGTACAGTGTAAAAAGAGACAGCTGGAGTCATCAAGAGAGTGCCGATAAGAGATGAGGAGTATACAGTGTAAAAAGAGACAGCTGCAGTCATCAAGAGAGTGCCGATAAGAGATGAGCAGTGTACAGTGTAAAAAGAGACAGCTGGAGTCATCGAGAGAGTGCCGATAAGAGATGAGGAGTGTACAGTGTAAAAAGAGACAGCTGGAGTCATCAAGAGAGTGCCGATAAGAGATGAGGAGTGTACAGTGTAAAAAGAGACAGCTGGAGTCATCAAGAGAGTGCCGATAAGAGATGAGCAGTGTACAGTGTAAAAAGAGACAGCTGCAGTCATCAAGAGAGTGCCGATAAGAGATGAGGAGTGTACAGTGTAAAAAGAGACAGCTGGAGTCATCAAGAGAGTGCCGATAAGAGATGAGGAGTGTACAGTGTAAAAAGAGACAGCTGGAGTCATCAAGAGAGTGCCGATAAGAGATGAGCAGTGTACAGTGTAAAAAGAGACAGCTGGAGTCATCAAGAGAGTGCCGATAAGAGATGAGGAGTGTACAGTGTAAAAAGAGACAGCTGGAGTCACCAAGAGAGTGCCGATAAGAGATGAGGAGTATACAGTGTAAAAAGAGACAGCTGGAGTCATCAAGAGAGTGCCGATAAGAGATGAGGAGTGTACAGTGTAAAAAGAGACAGCTGGAGTCATCAAGAGAGTGCCGATAAGAGATGAGGAGTGTACAGTGTAAAAAGAGACAGCTGGAGTCATCAAGAGAGTGCCGATAAGAGATGAGGAGTGTACAGTGTAAAAAGAGACAGCTGGAGTCATCGAGAGAGTGCCGATAAGAGATCAGGAGAATACAGTGTAAAAAGAGACAGCTGCAGTCATCAAGAGAGTGCCGATAAGAGATGAGGAGTGTACAGTGTAAAAAAAGACAGCTGAAGTCATCAAGAGAGTGCCGATAAGAGATGAGGAGTGTACAGTGTAAAAAGAGACAGCTGGAGTCATCAAGAGAGTGCCGATAAGAGATGAGGAGTATACAGTGTAAAAAGAGACAGCTGGAGTCATCAAGAGAGTGCCGATAAGAGATGAGGAGTGTACAGTGTAAAAAGAGACAGCTGCAGTCATCAAGAGAGTGCCGATAAGAGATGAGGAGTGTACAGTGTAAAAAGAGACAGCTGCAGTCATCAAGAGAGTGCCGATAAGAGATGAGGAGTATACAGTGTAAAAAGAGACAGCTGCAGTCATCAAGAGAGTGCCGATAAGAGATGAGGAGTGTACAGTGTAAAAAGAGACAGCTGGAGTCATCGAGAGAGTGCCGATAAGAGATGAGCAGTGTACAGTGTAAAAAGAGACAGCTGGAGTCATCGAGAGAGTGCCGATAAGAGATGAGGAGTGTACAGTGTAAAAAGAGACAGCTGGAGTCATCAAGAGAGTGCCGATAAGAGATGAGCAGTGTACAGTGTAAAAAGAGACAGCTGGAGTCATCAAGAGAGTGCCGATAAGAGATGAGGAGTGTACAGTGTAAAAAGAGACAGCTGGAGTCATCAAGAGAGTGCCGATAAGAGATGAGGAGTGTACAGTGTAAAAAGAGACAGCTGCAGTCATCAAGAGAGTGCCGATAAGAGATGAAGAGTGTACAGTGTAAAAAGAGACAACTTGAGTCATCGAGAGAGTGCCGATAAGAGATGAGCAGTGTACAGTGTAAAAAGAGACAGCTGGAGTCATCGAGAGAGTGCCGATAAGAGATGAGCAGTATACAGTGTAAAAAGAGACAGCTGGAGTCATCAAGAGAGTGCCGATAAGAGATGAAGAGTGTACAGTGTAAAAAGAGACAGCTGGAGTCATCAAGAGAGTGCCGATAAGAGATGAGGAGTGTACAGTGTAAAAAGAGACAGCTGCAGTCATCAAGAGAGTGCTGATAAGAGATGAGCAGTGTACAGTGTAAAAAGAGACAGCTGGAGTCATCAAGAGAGTGCCGATAAGAGATGAGGAGTGTACAGTGTAAAAAGAGACAGCTGGAGTCATCAAGAGAGTGCCGATAAGAGATGAGGAGTGTACAGTGTAAAAAGAGACAGCTGGAGTCATCGAGAGAGTGCCGATAAGAGATGAGCAGTGTACAGTGTAAAAAGAGACAGCTGGAGTCATCGAGAGAGTGCCGATAAGAGATGAGCAGTATACAGTGTAAAAAGAGACAGCTGGAGTCATCAAGAGAGTGCCGATAAGAGATGAAGAGTGTACAGTGTAAAAAGAGACAGCTGGAGTCATCAAGAGAGTGCCGATAAGAGATGAGGAGTGTACAGTGTAAAAAGAGACAGCTGCAGTCATCAAGAGAGTGCTGATAAGAGATGAGCAGTGTACAGTGTAAAAAGAGACAGCTGGAGTCATCAAGAGAGTGCCGATAAGAGATGAGGAGTGTACAGTGTAAAAAGAGACAGCTGGAGTCATCAAGAGAGTGCCGATAAGAGATGAGCAGTGTACAGTGTAAAAAGAGACAGCTGGAGTCATCAAGAGAGTGCCGATAAGAGATGAGGAGTGTACAGTGTAAAAAGAGACAGCTGAAGTCCTCAAGAGAGTGCCGATAAGAGATGAGCAGTATACAGTGTAAAAAGAGACAGCTGGAGTCATCAAGAGAGTGCCGATAAGAGATGAGCAGTGTACAGTGTAAAAAGAGACAGCTGGAGTCATCAAGAGAGTGCCGATAATAGATGAGCAGTGTACAGTGTAAAAAGAGACAGCTGGAGTCATCAAGAGAGTGCCGATAAGAGATGAGCAGTATACAGTGTAAAAAGAGACAGCTGGAGTCATTAAGAGAGTGCCGATAAGAGATGAGGAGTATACAGTGTAAAAAGAGACAGCTGGAGTCATCAAGAGAGTGCCGATAAGAGATGAGGAGTATACAGTGTAAAAAGAGACAGCTGGAGTCATCAAGAGAGTGCCGATAAGAGATGAGCAGTGTACAGTGTAAAAAGAGACAGCTGGAGTCATCAAGAGAGTGCCGATAAGAGATGAGGAGTGTACAGTGTAAAAAGAGACAGCTGGAGTCATCGAGAGAGTGCCGATAAGAGATGAGCAGTGTACAGTGTAAAAAGAGACAGCTGGAGTCATCAAGAGAGTGCCGATAAGAGATGAGGAGTGTACAGTGTAAAAAGAGACAGCTGGAGTCATCAAGAGAGTGCCGATAAGAGATGAGGAGTGTACAGTGTAAAAAGAGACAGCTGCAGTCATCAAGAGAGTGCCGATAAGAGATGAGGAGTGTACAGTGTAAAAAGAGACAGCTGCAGTCATCAAGAGAGTGCCGATAAGAGATGAGGAGTGTACAGTGTAAAACGAGACTATTGTAACAAAGAGAGTGCAGTACAGGAAAAGAGAGACAGAGCGTTTGGTCCAGTCTGGAGAGGATGAGAGTGCAGAACGATAAGGCTCCTGCCCTCCATCTCTGGTAACGCAGGGACCGACTTACAACAATCTCATTTCTTCTGATGACAACAAAGGAAAATAAGAGCCGGACTAAAGAGAATAGAGAAGAATAACCAGTGCAAAAGAGAGACACTTAGAAGAGGTGATAGAGAGCACAGACCATAGAATTAGACAGCTGGCAGAGGAGAACATACTTGGGGTGGTAGTGTGGAGGAGAATGTGAGCGCAGAGGGCAGGAATGAGGATGGAGTGTGGGATTGGGAGGGATTCACTTCTCCTTTTCTCCTTTTATGGGTAACAGAAGTCTCTTCTACGGAGCAGATATAAACACTGCGGAATAGAGGAAACCATGTGCCGAGAGGAGAGACCGCATGACAAATAGGGGCTAAGGGAGAGACCGCATGAAAACCAGGGACCAAGAGAGAGACAGCATGACAACCAGGGGCCAAGAGAGAGACAGCATGACAACCAGGGGCTAAGGGAGAGACCGCATGACAACCAGGGGCTAAGAGACAGACAGCATGAAAACCAGGGGCCAAGAGAGAGACAGCATGACAACCAGGGGCTAAGGGAGAGACAGCCTGAATACCAGGGGCTAAGGGAGAGACAGCCTGAATACCAGGGGCCAAGAGAGAGACAGCATGACAACCAGGGGCTAAGAGAGAGACCGCATGACAACCAGGGGCTAAGGGAGAGACCGCATGACAACCAGGGACCAAGAGAGAGACAGCATGACAACCAGGGGCCAAGAGAGAGACAGCCTGAAAACCAGGGGCTAAGGGAGAGACCGCATGAAAACCAGGGACCAAGAGAGAGACAGCATGACAACCAGGGGCCAAGAGAGAGACAGCATGACAACCAGGGGCCAAGAGAGAGACAGCATGACAACCAGGGGCTAAGGGAGAGACCGCATGACAACCAGGGGCTAAGAGAGAGACAGCATGAAAACCAGGGGCCAAGAGAGAGACAGCATGACAACCAGGGGCTAAGGGAGAGACCGCATGACAACCAGGGGCTAAGAGAGAGACAGCATGAAAACCAGGGACCAAGAGAGAGACAGCATGACAACCAGGGGCCAAGAGAGAGACAGCATGACAACCAGGGGCCAAGAGAGAGACAGCATGACAACCAGGGGCCAAGAGAGAGACAGCATGACAACCAGGGGCTAAGGGAGAGACCGCATGACAACCAGGGGCCTTAGGGAGAGACCGCATGACAACCAGGGGCTAAGGGAGAGACAGCCTGAAAACCAGGGGCTAAGAGAGAGACAGCCTGAAAACCAGGGACCAAGAGAGAGACAGCATGAAAACCAGGGGCTAAGGGAGAGACCGCATGAAAACCAGGGACCAAGAGAGAGACAGCATGACAACCAGGGGCCAAGAGAGAGACAGCATGACAACCAGGGGCTAAGGGAGAGACCGCATGACAACCAGGGGCTAAGGGAGAGACCGCATGACAACCAGGGACCAAGAGAGAGACAGCCTGAAAACCAGGGGCTAAGGGAGAGACCGCATGAAAACCAGGGACCAAGAGAGAGACAGCATGAAAACCAGGGACTAAGAGAGAGACAGCCTGAATACCAGGGACTAAGAGAGAGAGACAGCCTGAAAACCAGGGGCCAAGAGAGAGACAGCCTGAAAACCAGGGGCTAAGGGAGAGACAGCCTGAAAACCAGGGACTAAGAGAGAGACAGCCTGAAAACCAGGGGCTGAGGGAGAGGCAGCCTGACAAATAGGGGCTAAGGGAGAGACAGCATGACAACCAGGGGCTAAGAGAGAGACAGCCTGACAACCAGGGGCTAAGAGAGAGACAGCCTGACAACCAGGGGCTAAGGGAGAGACCGCATGACAACCAGGGGCCAAGAGAGAGACAGCATGACAACCAGGGGCTAAGGGAGAGACCGCATGACAAATAGGGGCCAAGAGAGAGACAGCATGACAAATAGGGGCTAAGGGAGAGACCGCCTGACAACCAGGGGCTAAGGGAGAGACCGCATGACAACAAGGGGCTAAGAGAGAGACAGCCTGACAACAAGGGGCTAAGGGGGAGACAGCCTGCAAACATGGGACTAAGAGAGAGACAGCCTGAAAATCAGGGGCTAAGAGAGAGACAGCCTGAATACCAGGGGCCAAGAAAGAGACAGCCTGAAAACCAGGGGCTAAGGGAGAGACAGCCTGAAAACCAGGGGCCAAGAGAGAGACAGCCTGAAAACCAGGGGCTAAGGGAGAGACCGCCTGAAAACCAGGGACTAAGAGAGAGAGACAGCCTGAAAACCAGGGGCTAAGAGAGAGACAGCCTGAAAACCAGGGGCTAAGGGAGAGACAGCCTGAAAACCAGGGGCCAAGAGAGAGACAGCCTAAAAAACCAGGGGCTAAGGGAGAGACAGCCTGAAAACCAGGGGCCAAGAGAGAGAGACAGCCTGAAAACCAGGGGCTAAGGGAGAGACAGCCTGAAAACCAGGGGCCAAGAGAGAGACAGCCTGAAAACCAGGGGCTAAGGGAGAGACAGCCTGAAAACCAGGGGCCAAGAGAGAGAGACAGCCTGAAAACCAGGGGCTAAGGGAGAGACCGCCTGAAAACCAGGGACTAAGAGAGAGAGACAGCCTGAAAACCAGGGGCTAAGAGAGAGACAGCCTGAAAACCAGGGGCCAAGAAAGAGACAGCCTGAAAACCAGGGGCTAAGGGAGAGACAGCATGAAAACCAGGGGCTAAGGGAGAGACAGCCTGAAAACCAGGGGCCAAGAGAGAGACAGCCTGAAAACCAGGGACTAAGAGAGAGACAGCCTGAAAACCAGGGACTAAGAGAGAGACAGCCTAAAAAACCAGGGGCTAAGGGAGAGACAGCCTGAAAACCAGGGGCCAAGAGAGAGAGACAGCCTGAAAACCAGGGGCTAAGGGAGAGACAGCCTGAAAACCAGGGGCCAAGAGAGAGACAGCCTGAAAACCAGGGGCCAAGAGAGAGACAGCCTGAAAACCAGGGGCTAAGGGAGAGACAGCCTGAAAACCAGGGGCCAAGAGAGAGAGACAGCCTGAAAACCAGGGGCTAAGGGAGAGACCGCCTGAAAACCAGGGACTAAGAGAGAGAGACAGCCTGAAAACCAGGGGCTAAGAGAGAGACAGCCTGAAAACCAGGGGCCAAGAAAGAGACAGCCTGAAAACCAGGGGCTAAGGGAGAGACAGCATGAAAACCAGGGGCTAAGAGAGAGACAGCCTGAAAACCAGGGGCCAAGAAAGAGACAGCCTGAAAACCAGGGGCTAAGGGAGAGACAGCCTGAAAACCAGGGGCCAAGAGAGAGACAGCCTGAAAACCAGGGACTAAGAGAGAGAGAGACAGCCTGAAAACCAGGGGCTAAGAGAGAGACAGCCTGAAAACCAGGGGCTAAGGGAGAGACAGCCTGAAAACCAGGGGCTAAGGGAGAGACAGCCTGAAAACCAGGGGCTAAGGGAGAGACCGCCTGAAAACCAGGGACTAAGGGAGAGACAGCCTGAAAACCAGGGACTAAGGGAGAGACAGCCTGAAAACCAGGGGCTAAGGGAGAGACAGCCTGAAAACCAGGGGCCAAGAGAGAGACAGCCTAAAAAACCAGGGGCTAAGGGAGAGACAGCCTGAAAACCAGGGGCCAAGAGAGAGAGACAGCCTGAAAACCAGGGGCTAAGGGAGAGACAGCCTGAAAACCAGGGGCCAAGAGAGAGACACCCTGAAAACCAGGGGCTAAGGGAGAGACAGCCTGAAAACCAGGGGCCAAGAGAGAGAGACAGCCTGAAAACCAGGGGCTAAGGGAGAGACCGCCTGAAAACCAGGGACTAAGAGAGAGAGACAGCCTGAAAACCAGGGGCTAAGAGAGAGACAGCCTGAAAACCAGGGGCCAAGAAAGAGACAGCCTGAAAACCAGGGGCTAAGGGAGAGACAGCATGAAAACCAGGGGCTAAGGGAGAGACAGCCTGAAAACCAGGGGCCAAGAGAGAGACAGCCTGAAAACCAGGGACTAAGAGAGAGAGAGACAGCCTGAAAACCAGGGGCTAAGAGAGAGACAGCCTGAAAACCAGGGGCTAAGGGAGAGACAGCCTGAAAACAAGGGGCTAAGGGAGAGACAGCCTGAAAACCAGGGGCTAAGGGAGAGACCGCCTGAAAACCAGGGACTAAGAGAGAGACAGCCTGAAAACCAGGGGCTAAGAGAGAGACAGCCTGAATACCAGGGGCTAAGGGAGAGACAGCCTGAAAACCAGGGGCCAAGAGAGAGACAGCCTGAAAACCAGGGACTAAGAGAGAGACAGCCTGAATACCAGGGGCTAAGAGAGAGAGACAGCCTGAATACCAGGGGCTAAGGGAGAGACAGCCTGAAAACCAGGGGCCAAGAGAGAGACAGCCTGAATACCAGGGGCTAAGAGAGAGACAGCCTGAAAACCAGGGGCAAAGAGGGAGACAGCCTGAAAATCAGGGGCTAAGAGAGAGACAGCCTGAATACCAGGGGCCAAGAAAGAGACAGCCTGAATACCAGGGACCAAGAGAGAGACAGCCTGAAAACCAGGGGCTAAGGGAGAGACCGCCTGAAAACCAGGGGCTAAGGGAGAGACAGCATGAAAACCAGGGGCTAAGGGAGAGACAGCCTGAAAACCAGGGGCCAAGAGAGAGACAGCCTGAAAACCAGGGGCTAAGAGAGAGACAGCCTGAAAACCAGGGGCTAAGGGAGAGACCGCCTGAAAACCAGGGACTAAGAGAGAGACAGCCTGAAAACCAGGGGCTAAGGGAGAGACAGCCTGAAAACCAGGGGCCAAGAGAGAGACAGCCTGAAAACCAGGGGCTAAGGGAGAGACCGCCTGAAAACCAGGGACTAAGAGAGAGACAGCCTGAAAACCAGGGGCTAAGGGAGAGACAGCCTGAATACCAGGGGCTAAGAGAGAGAGAGACAGCCTGAAAACCAGGGGCTAAGAGAGAGACAGCCTGAAAACCAGGGACTAAGAGAGAGACAGCCTGAATACCAGGGGCTAAGAGAGAGAGACAGCCTGAAAACCAGGGGCTAAGAGAGAGACAGCCTGAATACCAGGGGCCAAGAGAGAGACAGCCTGAATACCAGGGGCTAAGAGAGAGACAGCCTGAAAACCAGGGGCCAAGAGAGAGAGACAGCCTGAAAACCAGGGGCCAAGAGAGAGACAGCCTGAAAACCAGCAGCTAAGAGAGAGACAGCCTGAAAACCAGGGGCCAAGAGAGAGAGACAGCATGAAAACCAGGGGCCAAGAGAGACTGCATGAAAACCAGGGGCCAAGAGAGAGACAGCCTGAAAACCAGGGACTAAGAGAGAGACAGCCTGAAAACCAGGGGCCAAGAGAGAGACAGCCTGAAAACCAGGGACTAAGAGAGAGACAGCCTGAAAACCAGGGGCCAAGAGAGAGACCGCCTGAATACCAGGGGCCAAGAGAGAGACAGCCTGAATACCAGGGGCTAAGAGAGACAGCCTGAAAACCAGGGGCTAAGAGAGAGAGACAGCCTGAATACCAGGGGCCAAGAGAGAGACAGCCTGAAAACCAGGGACTAAGAGAGAGACAGCCTGAAAACCAGGGGCCAAGAGAGAGACAGCCTGAATACCAGGGGCCAAGAGAGAGACAGCCTGAATACCAGGGGCTAAGAGAGACAGCCTGAAAACCAGGGGCTAAGAGAGAGAGACAGCCTGAATACCAGGGGCCAAGAGAGAGACAGCCTGAAAACCAGGGACTAAGAGAGAGAGACAGCCTGAATACCAGGGGCCAAGAGAGACAGCCTGACAACCAGGGGCCAAGAGAGAGACAGCCTGAATACCAGGGGCAAAGTGAGAGACAGCCTGAAAACCAGGGGCTAAGGGAGAGACAGCCTGAAAACCAGGGACCAAGAGAGAGACAGCCAGAAAACCAGGGACCAAGAGAGAGACAGCCTGAATACCAGGGACCAAGAGAGAGACAGCCTGAAAACCAGGAGCCAAGAGAGAGACAGCCTGAATACCAGGGGCCAAGAGAGAGACAGCATGACAACCAGGGGCCAAGAGAGAGACAGCCTGAAAACCAGGGGCTAAGGGAGAGACAGCCTGAAAACCAGGGGCCAAGAAAGAGACAGCCTGAAAACCAGGGACTAAGGGGGAGACCGCATGACAATCAGGGGCTAAGAGAGAGACAGCCAGAAAACCAGGGACCAAGAGAGAGACAGCCTGAAAACCAGGAGCCAAGAGAGAGACAGCCTGAAAACCAGGGGCCAAGAGAGACAGCATGAAAACCAGGGGCCAAGAGAGAGACAGCCTGAAAACCAGGGGCTAAGGGAGAGACAGCCTGAATACCAGGGACTATGGGAGAGACAGCCTGAATACCAGGGGCTAAGAGAGAGACAGCCTGAAAACCAGGGGCTAAGGGAGAGACAGCCTGAAAACCAGGGGCCAAGAGAGAGACCGCATGACAAATAGGGGCCAAGAGAGACAGCATGACAAATAGGGGCTAAGGGAGAGACAGCCTGACAACCAGGGGCTAAGGGAGAGACAGCCTGACAACCAGGGGCTAAGGGAGAGACCGCATGACAACAAGGGGCTAAGAGAGAGACAGCCTGAAAACCAGGGGCTAAGAGAGAGACAGCCTGACAACCAGGGGCTAAGGGAGAGACAGCATGACAACAAGGGGCTAAGAGAGAGACAGCCTGAAAACCAGGGGCTAAGAGAGAGACAGCCTGACAACCAGGGGCTAAGGGAGAGACCGCCTGACAACCAGGGGCCAAGAGAGAGACCGCATGAATACCAGGGACTATGGGAGAGACAGCCTGAAAACCAGGGACCAAGAGAGAGACCGCATGAATACCAGGGACTATGGGAGAGACAGCCTGAAAACCAGGGGCTGAGGGAGAGACCGCATGACAAATAGGGGCCAAGAGAGAGACAGCCTGAAAACCAGGGGCTAAGGGAGAGACCGCCTGAATACCAGGGGCTAAGGGAGAGACCGCATGAAAACCAGGGGCTAAGGGAGAGACAGCCTGAATACCAGGGACTATGGGAGAGACAGCCTGAATACCAGGGGCTAAGAGAGAGACAGCCTGAAAACCAGAGACTAAGAGAGAGACAGCCTGAAAACCAGGGGCTAAGGGAGAGACAGCCTGAAAACCAGGGGCCAAGAGAGAGACAGCCTGAAAACCAGGGGCTAAGGGAGAGACAGCCTGAAAACCAGGGGCCAAGAGAGAGACAGCCTGAAAACCAGGGGCCAAGAGAGAGACAGCCTGAAAACCAGGGGCTAAGGGAGAGACAGCCTGAATACCAGGGACTATGGGAGAGACAGCCTGAATACCAGGGGCTAAGAGAGAGACAGCCTGAAAACCAGGGGCTAAGGGAGAGACAGCCTGAAAACCAGGGGCTAAGGGAGAGACAGCCTGAAAACCAGGGGCCAAGAGAGAGACAGCCTGAAAACCAGGGACTAAGAGAGAGACAGCCTGAATACCAGGGGCTAAGAGAGAGAGACAGCCTGAATACCAGGGGCTAACAGAGAGAGACAGCCTGAAAACCAGGGGCTAAGAGAGAGACAGCCTGAAAACCAGGGACTAAGAGAGAGAGACAGCCTGAATACCAGGGGCTAAGAGAGAGAGACAGCCTGAAAACCAGGGGCCAAGAGAGAGACAGCCTGAATACCAGGGGCTAAGGGAGAGACCGCATGACAAATAGGGGCCAAGAGAGACAGCATGAAAACCAGGGGCTAAGGGAGAGACAGCCTGACAACCAGGGGCTAAGGGAGAGACCGCATGACAACAAGGGGCTAAGAGAGAGACAGCCTGAAAACCAGGGGCTAAGAGAGAGACAGCCTGAAAACCAGGGGCTAAGGGGGAGACCGCCTGAATACCAGGGGCCAAGAGAGAGACAGCATGACAACCAGGGGCTAAGGGAGAGACCGCATGACAACCAGGGGCTAAGAGAGAGACCGCATGACAACAAGGGGCTAAGAGAGAGACCGCATGAAAACCAAGGGCTGAGAGAGAGACCGCATGACAAATAGGGGCCAAGAGAGAGAGACAGCCTGAAAACCAGGGGCCAAGAGAGAGACAGCATGAAAACCAGGGGCTAAGAGAGAGACAGCCTGAAAACCAGGGGCCAAGAGAGAGAGACAGCCTGAAAACCAGGGGCCAAGAGAGAGAGTCAGCCTGAAAACATGGGACTGAGAGAGAGACAGCCTGAAAATCAGGGGCTAAGAGAGAGACAGCCTGAAAACCAGGGGCCAAGAGAGAGACAGCCTGAATACCAGGGGCCAAGAGAGAGACAGCCTGAAAACCAGGGGCCAAGAGAGACAGCCTGAATACCAGGGGCTAAGGGAGAGACAGCCTGAAAACCAGGGACTAAGAGAGAGACAGCCTGAAAACCAGGGGCCAAGAGAGAGACAGCCTGAATACCAGGGGCTAAGGGAGAGACAGCCTGAAAACCAGGGACTAAGAGAGAGACAGCATGAAAACCAGGGGCCAAGAGAGAGACCGCCTGAAAACCAGGGGCCAAGAGAGAGACCGCATGAAAACCAGGGGCCAAGAGAGAGAGACAGCCTGAAAACCAGGGGCCAAGAGAGAGAGACAGCCTGAAAACCAGGGGCCAAGAGAGAGACAGCCTGAATACCAGGGGCCAAGAGAGACAGCCTGAATACCAGGGGCCAAGAGAGACAGCCTTAATACCAGGGGCTAAGGGAGAGAGACAGCCTGAATACCAGGGGCCAAGAGAGAGACCGCATGAAAACCAGGGGCTAAGAGAGAGACAGCCTGAAAACCAGGGGCTAAGAGAGAGACAGCCTGAATACCAGGGGCCAAGAGAGAGACCGCATGACAATCAGGGACCAAGAGAGAGACAGCCTGAAAACCAGGGACTAAGAGAGAGACAGCCTGAATACCAGGGGCCAAGAGAGAGACAGCCTGAAAACCAGGGACTAAGAGAGAGACAGCCTGAAAACCAGGGGCCAAGAGAGAGACAGCCTGAAAACCAGGGGCCAAGAGAGGACGTGACATGATTAAGGACGTGATAACCGTCCGAAACGCGTAGGCTATACGCCTACCAGGAGTGGATTGTCATATTTTACTCTGCACTGAATAAAGAATCTATTTGTATCTGGAGCCTGGCTGGACCGCATTTCCCTTTTTTTTGCTATTTGATGTACCCCAGCAGCAGGGGGGGCCCGTGCCGGACTCGATACTGACGGGGAGGTGAGCTGGCAACTCTCTTTCTTCTATACACTAAGGGAGAGACAGCCTGAAAACCAGGGGCTAAGAGAGAGACAGCCTGAAAACCAGGGGCTAAGAGAGAGACAGCCTGAATACCAGGGGCTAAGGGAGAGACAGCCTGAATACCAGGGGCTAAGAGAGAGACAGCCTGAAAACGAGGGGCCAAGAGAGAGACAGCCTGAAAACCAGGGGCTAAGAGAGAGACAGCCTGAATACCAGGGGCCAAGAGAGAGACAGCCTGAAAACCAGGGGCCAAGAGAGAGACAGCCTGAAAACCAGGGGCCAAGAGAGAGAGACAGCCTGAAAACCAGGGGCCAAGAGAGAGAGACAGCCTGAAAACCAGGGGCTAAGGGGGAGACCGCCTGAATACCAGGGGCCAAGAGAGACAGCCTGAAAACCAGGGGCCAAGAGAGAGAGACAGCCTGAAAACCAGGGGCTAAGGGAGAGACAGCCTGAATACCAGGGGCCAAGAGAGACAGCCTGAATACCAGGGGCCAAGAGAGACAGCCTGAATACCAGGGGCTAAGGGAGAGAGACAGCCTGAATACCAGGGGCCAAGAGAGAGACCGCATGAAAACTAGGGGCTAAGAGAGAGACAGCCTGAAAACCAGGGGCTAAGAGAGAGACCGCATGACAATCAGGGACCAAGAGAGAGACAGCCTGAAAACCAGGGACTAAGAGAGAGACAGCCTGAATACCAGGGGCCAAGAGAGAGACAGCCTGAAAACCAGGGACTAAGAGAGAGACAGCCTGAAAAGCAGGGGCCAAGAGAGAGACAGCCTGAAAACCAGGGGCCAAGAGAGAGAGAGACAGCCTGCAAACCAGGGGCCAAGAGAGAGAGACAGCCTGAAAACCAGGGGCCAAGAGAGAGACAGCATGAAAACCAGGGGCCAAGAGAGACAGCCTGAAAACCAGGGGCCAAGAGAGAGTGACAGCCTGAAAACAAGGGGATAAGGGAGAGACAGCCTGAATACCAGGGGCTAAGAGAGAGACAGCCTGAATACCAGGGGCCAAGAGAGACAGCCTGAAAACCAGGGGCAAAGTGAGAGACAGCCTGAAAACCAGGGGCAAAGTGAGAGACAGCCTGAAAACCAGGGGCCAAGAGAGAGACAGCCTGAAAACCAGGGGCCAAGAGAGAGACAGCCTGAAAACCAGGGACCAAGAGAGAGACAGCATGACAACCAGGGGCTAAGAGAGAGACGGCATGAAAACCAGGGACCAAGAGAGAGACAGCATGACAACCAGGGGCTAAGAGAGAGACAGCCTGAAAACCAGGGGCTAAGGGAGAGACAGCCTGAATACCAGGGGCTAAGGGAGAGACAGCCTGAAAACCAGGGGCTAAGAGAGAGACAGCCTGAAAACAAGGGGCAAAGAGAGAGACAGCACAAAAAACAATCAGCGTATATGTATGAGACGTTTGACAACAGCAGAGTATAGTGTAGTGATGTAAGAACAGAGTAGGTGGGATAGTGTAGTGATGTAAGAACAGAGTGGGTGGTGTATAGTGTAGTGATGTAAGAACAGAGTAGGTGATGTATAGTGTAGTGATGTAAGAACAGAGTAGGTGGTGTATAGTGTAGTGATGTAAGAACAGAGTGGGTGGGATAGTGTAGTGATGTAAGAACAGAGTAGGTGGGATAGTGTAGTGATGTAAGAACAGAGTGTGTGGGATAGTGTAGTGATGTAAGAACAGAGTGGGTGGTGTATAGTGTAGTGATGTAAGAACAGAGTAGGTGGTGTATAGTGTAGTGATGTAAGAACAGAGTGGGTGGGATAGTGTAGTGATGTAAGAACAGAGTAGGTGGGATAGTGTAGTGATGTAAGAACAGAGTGGGTGGGATAGTGTAGTGATGTAAGAACAGAGTAGGTGGGATAGTGTAGTGATGTAAGAACAGAGTAGGTGGATAGTGTAGTGATGTAAGAACAGAGTAGGTGGTGTATAGTGTAGTGATGTAAGAACAGAGTGGGTGGGATAGTGTAGTGATGTAAGAACAGAGTGGGTGGGATAGTGTAGTGATGTAAGAACAGAGTGGGTGGTGTATAGTGTAGTGATGTAAGAACAGAGTAGGTGGTGTATAGTGTAGTGATGTAAGAACAGAGTAGGTGGTATATAGTGTAGTGATGTAAGAGCAGAGTGTGTGGGATAGTGTAGTGATGTAAGAACAGAGTAGGTGGGATAGTGTAGTGATGTAAGAACAGAGTGGGTGATGTATAGTGTAGTGATGTAAGAACAGAGTAGGTGGTGGATAGTGTAGTGATGTAAGAACAGAGTAGGTGGGATAGTGTAGTGATGTAAGAACAGAGTAGGTGATGTATAGTGTAGTGATGTAAGAACAGAGTAGGTGGTGTATAGTGTAGTGATGTAAGAACAGAGTAGGTGGTGTATAGTGTAGTGATGTAAGAACAGAGTGGGTGGGATAGTGTAGTGATGTAAGAACAGAGTAGGTGGGATAGTGCAGTGATGTAAGAACAGAGTGGGTGGGGATAGTGTAGTGATGTAAGAATAGAGTGGGTGGGATAGTGTAGTGATGTAAGAACAGAGTAGGTGGGATAGTGTAGTGATGTAAGAACAGAGTGGGTGGGATAGTGTAGTGATGTAAGAACAGAGTGGGTGGGATAGTGTAGTGATGTAAGAACAGAGTAGGTGGGATAGTGCAGTGATGTAAGAACAGAGTGGGTGAGGATAGTGTAGTGATGTAAGAATAGAGTGGGTGGGATAGTGTAGTGATGTAAGAACAGAGTGGGTGGGATAGTGTAGTGATGTAAGAACAGAGTAGGTGGTATAGTGTAGTGATGTAAGAACAGAGTAGGTGGGATAGTGTAGTGATGTAAGAACAGAGTAGGTGGTGTATAGTGTAGTGATGTAAGAACAGAGTAGGTGGTGTATAGTGTAGTGATGTAAGAACAGAGTAGGTGGTGTATAGTGTAGTGATGGAAGAACAGAGTAGGTGGGATAGTGTAGTGATGTAAGAACAGAGTGGGTGGGATAGTGTAGTGATGTAAGAACAGAGTAGGTGGGATAGTGTAGTGATGTAAGAACAGAGTGGGTGGGATAGTGTAGTGATGTAAGAACAGAGTGGGTGGGATAGTGTAGTGATGTAAGAACAGAGTGGGTGGTGTATAGTGCAGTGATGTAAGAACAGAGTGGGTGGGATAGTGTAGTGATGTAAGAACAGAGTAGGTGGGATAGTGTAGTGATGTAAGAACAGAGTAGGTGGGATAGTGTAGTGATGTAAGAACAGAGTAGGTGGGATAGTGTAGTGATGTAAGAACAGAGTAGGTGGTGTATAGTGTAGTGATGTAAGAACAGAGTAGGTGGGATAGTGTAGTGATGTAAGAACAGAGTAGGTGGGATAGTGTAGTGATGTAAGAACAGAGTAGGTGGGATAGTGTAGTGATGTAAGAACAGAGTAGGTGGTGTATAGTGTAGTGATGTAAGAACAGAGTGCGTGGGATAGTGTAGTGATGTAAGAACAGAGTAGGTGGTGGATAGTGTAGTGATGTAAGAACAGAGTAGGTGGGATAGTGTAGTGATGTAAGAACAGAGTAGGTGGTGTATAGTGTAGTGATGTAAGAACAGAGTAGGTGGGATAGTGTAGTAATGTGAGAGAACAGAGTAGGTGGGATAGTGTAGTGATGTAAGAACAGAGTAGGTGGGATAGTGTAGTAATGTAAGAACAGAGTAGGTGGGATAGTGCAGTGATGTAAGAACAGAATAGGTGGGATAGTGTAGTGATGTAAGAACAGAGTGGGTGGGATAGTGTAGTGATGTAAGAACAGAGTAGGTGGTGGATAGTGTAGTGATGTAAGAACAGAGTGGGTGGTGTATAGTGTAGTGATGTAAGAACAGAGTAGGTGGGATAGTGTAGTGATGTAGGAACAGAGTAGGTGGTGTATAGTGTAGTGATGTAAGAACAGAGTAGGTGGGATAGTGTAGTGATGTAAGAACAGAGTGGGTGGGATAGTGTAGTGATGTAAGAACAGAGTGTGTGGGATAGTGTAGTGATGTAAGAACAGAGTAGGTGGTGTATAGTGTAGTGATGTAAGAACAGAGTAGGTGGTGTATAGTGTAGTGATGTAAGAACAGAGTAGGTGGTATATAGTGTAGTGATGTAAGAACAGAGTAGGTGGGATAGTGTAGTGATGTAAGAACAGAGTGGGTGGGATAGTGTAGTGATGTAAGAACAGAGTGTGTGGGATAGTGTAGTGATGTAAGAACAGAGTAGGTGGGATAGTGTAGTGATGTAAGAACAGAGTGGGTGGGATAGTGTAGTGATGTAAGAACAGAGTGGGTGGGATAGTGTAGTGATGTAAGAACAGAGTAGGTGGTGTATAGTGTAGTGATGTAAGAACAGAGTGGGTGGGATAGTGTAGTGATGTAAGAACAGAGTAGGTGGGATAGTGTAGTGATGTAAGAACAGAGTGGGTGGGATAGTGTAGTGATGTAAGAACAGAGTGGGTGGGATAGTGTAGTGATGTAAGAACAGAGTAGGTGGGATAGTGTAGTGATGTAAGAACAGAGTAGGTGGGATAGTGTAGTGATGTAAGAACAGAGTGGGTGGTGTATAGTGTAGTGATGTAAGAACAGAGTGGGTGGGGATAGTGTAGTGATGTAAGAACAGAGTGGGTGGTGTATAGTGTAGTGATGTAAGAACAGAGTGGGTGGTGTATAGTGTAGTGATGTAAGAACAGAGTGGGTGGGATAGTGTAGTGATGTAAGAACAGAGTAGGTGGGATAGTGTAGTGATGTAAGAACAGAGTGGGTGGGATAGTGTAGTGATGTAAGAACAGAGTAGGTGGTATATAGTGTAGTGATGTAAGAACAGAGTAGGTGGGATAGTGTAGTGATGTAAGAACAGAGTAGGTGGTATATAGTGTAGTGATGTAAGAACAGAGTAGGTGGGATAGTGTAGTGATGTAAGAACAGAGTAGGTGGTGTATAGTGTAGTGATGTAAGAACAGAGTAGGTGGTATATAGTGTAGTGATGTAAGAACAGAGTAGGTGGGATAGTGTAGTGATGTAAGAACAGAGTGGGTGGGATAGTGTAGTGATGTAAGAACAGAGTGGGTGGGATAGTGTAGTGATGTAAGAACAGAGTAGGTGGGATAGTGTAGTGATGTAAGAACAGAGTGGGTGGGATAGTGTAGTGATGTAAGAACAGAGTGGGTGGGATAGTGTAGTGATGTAAGAACAGAGTAGGTGGGATAGTGTAGTGATGTAAGAACAGAGTAGGTGGGATAGTGTAGTAATGTAAGAACAGAGTAGGTGGGATAGTGTAGTGATGTAAGAACAGAGTGGGTGGGATAGTGTAGTGATGTAAGAACAGAGTAGGTGGTGTATAGTGTAGTGATGTAAGAACAGAGTAGGTGGGATAGTGTAGTGATGTAAGAACAGAGTGGGTGGTGTATAGTGTAGTGATGTAAGAACAGAGTGGGTGGTGTATAGTGTAGTGATGTAAGAACAGAGTGGGTGGGATAGTGTAGTGATGTAAGAACAGAGTAGGTGGGATAGTGTAGTGATGTAAGAACAGAGTGGGTGGGATAGTGTAGTGATGTAAGAACAGAGTAGGTGGGATAGTGTAGTGATGTAAGAACAGAGTGGGTGGGATAGTGTAGTGATGTAAGAACAGAGTGGGTGGGATAGTGTAGTGATGTAAGAACAGAGTGGGTGGGATAGTGTAGTGATGTAAGAACAGAGTAGGTGGGATAGTGTAGTGATGTAAGAACAGAGTGGGTGGGATAGTGTAGTGATGTAAGAACAGAGTAGGTGGGATAGTGTAGTGATGTAAGAACAGAGTGTGTGGGATAGTGTAGTGATGTAAGAACAGAGTGGGTGGGATAGTGTAGTGATGTAAGAACAGAGTAGGTGGTATATAGTGTAGTGATGTAAGAACAGAGTAGGTGGGATAGTGTAGTGATGTAAGAACAGAGTGGGTGGGATAGTGTAGTGATGTAAGAACAGAGTAGGTGGGATAGTGTAGTGATGTAAGAACAGAGTGGGTGGGATAGTGTAGTGATGTAAGAACAGAGTGGGTGGGATAGTGTAGTGATGTAAGAACGGAGTAGGTGGGATAGTGTAGTGATGTAAGAACAGAGTGGGTGGTGTATAGTGTAGTGATGTAAGAACAGAGTGGGTGGGATAGTGTAGTGATGTAAGAACAGAGTGGGTGGGATAGTGTAGTGATGTAAGAACAGAGTGGGTGGGGATAGTGTAGTGATGTAAGAACAGAGTAGGTGGGATAGTGTAGTGATGTAAGAACAGAGTAGGTGGGATAGTGCAGTGATGTAAGAACAGAGTAGGTGGTGGATAGTGTAGTGATGTAAGAACAGAGTAGGTGGGATAGTGTAGTGATGTAAGAACAGAGTAGGTGGGATAGTGTAGTGATGTAAGAACAGAGTAGGTGGTATATAGTGTAGTGATGTAAGAACAGAGTGTGTGGGATAGTGTAGTGATGTAAGAACAGAGTAGGTGGGATAGTGTAGTGATGTAAGAACAGAGTAGGTGGGATAGTGTAGTGATGTAAGAACAGAGTGGGTGGGATAGTGTAGTGATGTAAGAACAGAGTAGGTGGTGTATAGTGTAGTGATGTAAGAACAGAGTAGGTGGGATAGTGTAGTGATGTAAGAACAGAGTAGGTGGGATAGTGTAGTGATGTAAGAACAGAGTAGGTGGGATAGTGTAGTGATGTAAGAACAGAGTAGGTGGGATAGTGTAGTGATGTAAGAACAGAGTGGGTGGGATAGTGTAGTGATGTAAGAACAGAGTGGGTGGTGTATAGTGTAGTGATGTAAGAACAGAGTAGGTGGGATAGTGTAGTGATGTAAGAACAGAGTAGGTGGGATAGTGCAGTGATGTAAGAACAGAGTAGGTGGGATAGTGTAGTGATGTAAGAACAGAGTAGGTGGTGGATAGTGTAGTGATGTAAGAACAGAGTAGGTGGTGTATAGTGTAGTGATGTAAGAACATAGTAGGTGGGATAGTGCAGTGATGTAAGAACAGAGTAGGTGGTGGATAGTGTAGTGATGTAAGAACAGAGTAGGTGGTGTATAGTGTAGTGATGTAAGAACAGAGTAGGTGGTGTATAGTGTAGTGATGTAAGAACAGAGTAGGTGGTGTATAGTGTAGTGATGTAAGAACAGAGTAGGTGGGATAGTGTAGTGATGTAAGAACAGAGTAGGTGGTGTATAGTGTAGTGATGTAAGAACAGAGTAGGTGGGATAGTGCAGTGATGTAAGAACAGAGTGGGTGGGATAGTGTAGTGATGTAAGAACAGAGTAGGTGGTATAGTGTAGTGATGTAAGAACAGAGTAGGTGGGATAGTGTAGTGATGTAAGAACAGAGTAGGTGGTGTATAGTGTAGTGATGTAAGAACAGAGTAGGTGGGATAGTGTAGTGATGTAAGAACAGAGTAGGTGGGATAGTGTAGTGATGTAAGAACAGAGTAGGTGGGATAGTGCAGTGATGTAAGAACAGAGTAGGTGGGATAGTGTAGTGATGTAAGAACAGAGTAGGTGGGATAGTGCAGTGATGTAAGAACAGAGTAGGTGGGATAGTGTAGTGATGTAAGAACAGAGTAGGTGGGATAGTGTAGTGATGTAAGAACAGAGTAGGTGGGATAGTGTAGTGATGTAAGAACAGAGTGGGTGGGATAGTGTAGTGATGTAAGAACAGAGTAGGTGGTGTATAGTGTAGTAATGTAAGAACAGAGTAGGTGGTGTATAGTGTAGTGATGTAAGAACAGAGTAGGTGGTGTATAGTGTAGTGATGTAAGAACAGAGTAGGTGGGATAGTGTAGTGATGTAAGAACAGAGTGGGTGGTGTATAGTGTAGTGATGTAAGAACAGAGTAGGTGGGATAGTGTAGTGATGTAGGAACAGAGTAGGTGGTGTATAGTGTAGTGATGTAAGAACAGAGTAGGTGGGATAGTGTAGTGATGTAAGAACAGAGTGGGTGGGATAGTGTAGTGATGTAAGAACAGAGTGTGTGGGATAGTGTAGTGATGTAAGAACAGAGTAGGTGGTGTATAGTGTAGTGATGTAAGAACAGAGTGGGTGGGGATAGTGTAGTGATGTAAGAACAGAGTGGGTGGGATAGTGTAGTGATGTAAGAACAGAGTGGGTGGGATAGTGTAGTGATGTAAGAACAGAGTAGGTGGTGTATAGTGTAGTGATGTAAGAACAGAGTGGGTGGGATAGTGTAGTGATGTAAGAACAGAGTAGGTGGGATAGTGTAGTGATGTAAGAACAGAGTGGGTGGGATAGTGTAGTGATGTAAGAACAGAGTGGGTGGGATAGTGTAGTGATGTAAGAACAGAGTAGGTGGGATAGTGTAGTGATGTAAGAACAGAGTAGGTGGGATAGTGTAGTGATGTAAGAACAGAGTAGGTGGGATAGTGTAGTGATGTAAGAACAGAGTGGGTGGGATAGTGTAGTGATGTAAGAACAGAGTAGGTGGTATATAGTGTAGTGATGTAAGAACAGAGTGGGTGGGATAGTGTAGTGATGTAAGAACAGAGTAGGTGGGATAGTGTAGTGATGTAAGAACAGAGTGGGTGGTGTATAGTGTAGTGATGTAAGAACAGAGTGGGTGGGATAGTGTAGTGATGTAAGAACAGAGTGGGTGGTGTATAGTGTAGTGATGTAAGAACAGAGTGGGTGGTGTATAGTGTAGTGATGTAAGAACAGAGTGGGTGGGATAGTGTAGTGATGTAAGAACAGAGTAGGTGGGATAGTGTAGTGATGTAAGAACAGAGTGGGTGGGATAGTGTAGTGATGTAAGAACAGAGTAGGTGGTATATAGTGTAGTGATGTAAGAACAGAGTAGGTGGGATAGTGTAGTGATGTAAGAACAGAGTAGGTGGTATATAGTGTAGTGATGTAAGAACAGAGTAGGTGGGATAGTGTAGTGATGTAAGAACAGAGTAGGTGGTGTATAGTGTAGTGATGTAAGAACAGAGTGGGTGGGATAGTGTAGTGATGTAAGAACAGAGTAGGTGGGATAGTGTAGTGATGTAAGAACAGAGTGGGTGGGATAGTGTAGTGATGTAAGAACAGAGTGGGTGGGATAGTGTAGTGATGTAAGAACAGAGTAGGTGGGATAGTGTAGTGATGTAAGAACAGAGTAGGTGGGATAGTGTAGTAATGTAAGAACAGAGTAGGTGGGATAGTGTAGTGATGTAAGAACAGAGTAGGTGGGATAGTGTAGTGATGTAAGAACAGAGTGGGTGGGATAGTGTAGTGATGTGAGAACAGAGTGGGTGGGATAGTGTAGTGATGTAAGAACAGAGTAGGTGGTGTATAGTGTAGTGATGTAAGAACAGAGTAGGTGGTATAGTGTAGTGATGTAAGAACAGAGTGGGTGGGATAGTGTAGTGATGTAAGAACAGAGTAGGTGGTGTATAGTGTAGTGATGTAAGAACAGAGTAGGTGGGATAGTGTAGTGATGTAAGAACAGAGTGGGTGGTGTATAGTGTAGTGATGTAAGAACAGAGTGGGTGGGATAGTGTAGTGATGTAAGAACAGAGTGGGTGGGATAGTGTAGTGATGTAAGAACAGAGTAGGTGGGATAGTGTAGTGATGTAAGAACAGAGTGTGTGGGATAGTGTAGTGATGTAAGAACAGAGTGGGTGGGATAGTGTAGTGATGTAAGAACAGAGTAGGTGGTATATAGTGTAGTGATGTAAGAACAGAGTAGGTGGGATAGTGTAGTGATGTAAGAACAGAGTAGGTGGGGTATAGTGTAGTGATGTAAGAACAGAGTAGGTGGTATAGTGTAGTGATGTAAGAACAGAGTAGGTGGGATAGTGTAGTGATGTAAGAACAGAGTAGGTGGGATAGTGTAGTGATGTAAGAACAGAGTAGGTGGGATAGTGTAGTGATGTAAGAACAGAGTGGGTGGGATAGTGTAGTGATGTAAGAACAGAGTGGGTGGGGATAGTGTAGTGATGTAAGAACAGAGTAGGTGGGATAGTGTAGTGATGTAAGAACAGAGTAGGTGGGATAGTGCAGTGATGTAAGAACAGAGTAGGTGGTGGATAGTGTAGTGATGTAAGAACAGAGTAGGTGGGATAGTGTAGTGATGTAAGAACAGAGTAGGTGGGATAGTGTAGTGATGTAAGAACAGAGTAGGTGGGATAGTGCAGTGATGTAAGAACAGAGTAGGTGGGATAGTGTAGTGATGTAAGAACAGAGTGGGTGGGATAGTGTAGTGATGTAAGAACAGAGTAGGTGGTGTATAGTGTAGTGATGTAAGAACAGAGTGGGTGGGATAGTGTAGTGATGTAAGAACAGAGTAGGTGGGATAGTGTAGTGATGTAAGAACAGAGTAGGTGGGATAGTGTAGTGATGTAAGAACAGAGTAGGTGGGTATAGTGTAGTGATGTAAGAACAGAGTGGGTGGGATAGTGTAGTGATGTAAGAACAGAGTGGGTGGGATAGTGTAGTGATGTAAGAACAGAGTGGTGGGATAGTGTAGTGATGTAAGAAAAGAGTGGGTGGGTATAGTGTAGTGATGTAAGAACAGAGTAGGTGGGATAGTGTAGTGATGTAAGAACAGAGTGGGTGGGATAGTGTAGTGATGTAAGAACAGAGTAGGTGGGATAGTGTAGTGATGTAAGAACAGAGTAGGTGGGATAGTGTAGTGATGTAAGAACAGAGTGGGTGGGATAGTGTAGTGATGTAAGAACAGAGTGGGTGGGATAGTGTAGTGATGTAAGAACAGAGTAGGGTGGGATAGTGTAGTGATGTAAGAACAGAGTGGGTGGGATAGTGTAGTGATGTGAGAACAGAGTGGGTGGATAGTGTAGTGATGTAAGAACAGAGTGTGGGATAGTGTAGTGATGTAAGAACAGAGTAGGTGGGATAGTGTAGTGATGTAAGAACAGAGTGGGTGGGATAGTGTAGTGATGTAAGAACAGAGTAGGTGGGATAGTGTAGTGATGTAAGAACAGAGTGGGTGGTGGTATAGTGTAGTGATGTAAGAACAGAGTGGGTGGGATAGTGTAGTGATGTAAGAACAGAGTGGGTGGGATAGTGTAGTGATGTAAGAACAGAGTGGGTGGGATAGTGTAGTGATGTAAGAACAGAGTAGGTGGGATAGTGTAGTGATGTAAGAACAGAGTAGGTGGGATAGTGTAGTGATGTAAGAACAGAGTAGGGTGGGATAGTGTAGTGATGTAAGAACAGAGTGGGTGGGATAGTGTAGTGATGTAAGAACAGAGTAGGTGGGATAGTGTAGTGATGTAAGAACAGAGTGGGTGGGATAGTGTAGTGATGTAAGAACAGAGTAGGTGGGATAGTGTAGTGATGTAAGAACAGAGTGGGTGGGATAGTGTAGTGATGTAAGAACAGAGTAGGTGGGATAGTGTAGTGATGTAAGAACAGAGTGGGTGGGATAGTGTAGTGATGTAAGAACAGAGTAGGTGGGATAGTGTAGTGATGTAAGAACAGAGTGGGTGGGATAGTGTAGTGATGTAAGAACAGAGTAGGTGGATAGTGTAGTGATGTAAGAACAGAGTGGTGGGATAGTGTAGTGATGTAAGAACAGAGTAGGTGGGATAGTGTAGTGATGTAAGAACAGAGTAGGTGGGATAGTGTAGTGATGTAAGAACAGAGTAGGTGGGATAGTGTAGTGATGTAAGAACAGAGTAGGTGGGATAGTGTAGTGATGTAAGAACAGAGTAGGTGGGATAGTGTAGTGATGTAAGAACAGAGTAGGTGGGATAGTGTAGTGATGTAAGAACAGAGTGGGTGGGATAGTGTAGTGATGTAAGAACAGAGTAGGTGGGATAGTGTAGTGATGTAAGAACAGAGTAGGTGGGATAGTGTAGTGATGTAAGAACAGAGTAGGTGGGATAGTGTAGTGATGTAAGAACAGAGTAGGTGGGATAGTGTAGTGATGTAAGAACAGAGTAGGTGGATAGTGTAGTGATGTAAGAACAGAGTAGGTGGGATAGTGTAGTGATGTAAGAACAGAGTAGGTGGGATAGTGTAGTGATGTAAGAACAGAGTGGGTGGGATAGTGTAGTGATGTAAGAACAGAGTAGGTGGGATAGTGTAGTGATGTAAGAACAGAGTGTGGGATAGTGTAGTGATGTAAGAACAGAGTAGGTGGGATAGTGTAGTGATGTAAGAACAGAGTGGGTGGGATAGTGTAGTGATGTTGTAGAACAGAGTAGGTGGATAGTGTAGTGAGGTAAGAACAGAGTAGGTGGGGATAGTGTAGTGATGTAAGAACAGAGTAGGGTGGGATAGTGTAGTGATGTAAGAACAGAGTAGGTGGGATAGTGTAGTGAAGTAAGAACAGAGTAGGTGGGATAGTGTAGTGATGTAATATCAGAGTAGGTGGGATAGTGTAGTGAAGGTAAGAAACAGAGTAGAGTGAGATAGGGCTAGTGATGT